>NW_006921829.1:3319104-3359544 GCF_000298275.1 Orycteropus afer afer | reverse complement strand
TTTGGTCAATGACATGAGACAAAGTATATGTGAACTGCTGTATGAAAAGTGAATTTACTCTGTAAATCTTCACCCAAATCCTAATTAAAAAAAAAAAAAAGAAAGAAAGGTAATTACAATTGGCCAATAAACAACATCATGATAAATGGAGAAAGATTGAATTTGTCAAGGATTTCATTTTACTTGGATCCATGATCAATGCCCATGGAAGCAGCAGTCAAGAAATCAAATAATGTATTGTGTTAGGCAAATCTTCTGCAAAGATCACTTTAAAGTGTTTAAAAGCAAAGATGTCACCTGGAGAACTAAATGCACCTGACCCAAGCCATGGTATTTTTAATTGCCTCACATTTATATGAAAACTGGACAATGAATAAGGAAGATTAAAGAAGAGTTTGATGCATTTGAATTGTGGTGTTCATGAAGAATATTGAATATACCATGGACTGACACAAGCACAAACAAATCTGTCTTGGAAGAAGTATATTCAGAATGTTCCTTAGAAGTGAGGATGACAAGACTTAGTCTCACCTACTTTGGACATGTTATCAGGAAGGACCAGTCCCTGGAGAAGGACATATGCTTGGTAAACTAGAGGATCAGTGAAAAAGAGGAAGACCCTCAATGAGATGGATTGACACAGTGGCTGCAACAATTGCCTCCAACATGCAACCATTGTGAGGATGGAGCAGGATCAGACAGTGTTTCATTCTGTTGTATACAGGATCTCTGTTAATTGGAACCAACCCATCATCACCTAATAACAGTAAGTGTAGAACATTGAGGAGTCCTGGTGGTGCGGTGGATATGCTCTAGGCTGCTAACCATTAGGTTGGCAGCTCAAACTCACCAGCTACTCTGCAGGAGGCAGATGTTGCAATCTGCTTCTGTCAAGGTTACAGCCTTGGAAACCCAATTAGATGATTCTACTCTGTCCTATAGGGTCACTGTGAATTAGAATCTATTCAATGGCAATGAGTTTTCGTAGGGTAGAACATTAGAAAGCAGAAGATAATTTTTTTGTGTGATTTTGATGAAAGTTTACAGTGCAAATTAGTTTTCCACTCAACAATTAATATACATATTGTTCTGTGACATTGATTACAATCCCTCCATTGTAACAGCACTCTTCCCACTTCTTCCCTGTATCTGCTGTTTCCATTCATTCTTCTTTCCTATCCCTTCCTGCCTTCTTAGCATTATCCTTGGGCATATGCTGCCCTTTTGATTTCATATGGTTGATTGTTCTAAAAATGCATACCTTCCTGGTATTACTCTGTTCACCTTATAGGTCTATCATTTGGCTTAAAGTTGAGCCATGGGGGTTTGATCCTTTTCAGAGTAGTCAGCAGCGGTAGCCAGACACCACGTAGTTCATCTTCTTTCAGTGTACTGGAGGCTCGAGTTTACACAGTCCATTAGTCCTTTGGACTAATTGTTTCCATGTGTGTTTGATTTTCTTCACTCTTCTTTGTTCCAAATGTATAGAGACCAACAGTTGCCTCTTAGTTGGCCACTCACAAGCTTTTAAGACCCTAGTCACTACTCACCAAAGCAGGATGTAGAATATTGTCTTTGTGGACTCTTATGCCAATTGACCTTGATGTCTCCCAAGATTGTAGTCTTGAGTCCTCAGGCCCAACAATTCACTCCCTCAAGGTGTTTGGTTATGGCTAAGAAGTGTTCATAACTTTGCCCCCTATGTGCTCTACTATTTTCATGGATATATTTGCAGCACATAAATACATATGTTGAAATATCCTCTGTCAAACCTATATTTATATTGGTGAATGCAGTCCCTCCACCTTCCAAATCTTGTTTAGCTTTCATGTCTGTCTATATATCTACTTGTAGATTATTGTTTTTACTGTTATTGCAGGATTGTTTATGTAATAGTATTTATCTTTGTTGTCTTTAACTCTTGTGAGAGCAGAAAAGAATTTTGAGGGAGCATCAATTCTTTTAGGAAAGCCCACCATACTGCTTGCCTGTCTATTCCACTGAGGTAAAAATGGCACTCACATACCCAAAACTCTTCAGATGACCCTAAGAATAGTAGCTTTTAGCTAGGCAGAGAAATTACCTTGAAAGTGTAGCCCTTACCCTTTGCACAAAGTAACTTGGGCAGAACCAATTTGGCTCCCCTCACCCTCAGAGTCTGTCAGGATTCCTTAGTCTTTGAACAACTTTCTTAGGAAAAGAAAAACAATGCCTTTTTTTTCTTGAGGGTGGATATAGGAGGACCAAAGCCCATTTAAATGTGAAATTACTTTTTGCCTTTTAATAAGTTTCTCTCTCTCCCTCTCTCTCTCTCTCCCTGCCCATTCCCTTCCTCTCTTTTCTCTTCTCTCTCTCTCTCTCCCTCTAACAAAAAAGTCCTAGATGAGCCAGGATGGCTTGCATTTAACTGGCACCCATTGCACCCAAAGGAGCTTTGGTGGTGTAGTGCCTAGAGCATTTGACTGCTAACCAGAAGGTTGGCAGTTCAAACCCACCAGCCACTCCATGGAAGGAAGAGTGGGCAAACTACTTCAGTAAAGATTTACTGCCTCAGAAATCCAAAAGGGGTTGCTATGAGTTGGAATAGACTCTATGGCAATGAGTTTGGGTTGTTTTTTATTATTATTATTGTTTTTTATTTTTATTTATTTTGTTGTTGCCCCCTAAGGCAATTTAACAATTCACTAGTCCATACTCCCTTCCTGCGATAATAGCATCAACTGGTTTTATTAACTTCATTTTATGAATGTGACATCTGAGGCTAAGACATCTGCCAAGTTAGTGCTCATACTTTGTCACTCCCCATACATACTGCTGGGGCTTTTCAACAACTAACCATCCATTCAGTTATGCCTGTTCCAGGTGTCTTCCTGGGAGAAAATGGTAGTGAGAGAAGTCAAAGTAGGCAAGCTTCTCTGTACTTCCAGGCCAGGAGCTGCAGCCACGGTGGAAGCTGTGCAGCCGCCCTGTGGAGGTGTGCTGTGGTTAAAACTAAGGCCAGGGGGAAGGGGTAGGTAAATCCTAGGGCTCAAGCTTGTGCGCTTTCTCACTTGCAAAGAGAGCATTGCCTCAGCCAAGGGCAGGCCTTGGCACCCAGGCCCCTGGAGCTCAAAGGCATGACATAGTCCATAGGGCTATAGGGTGCTCTCCAGCCTTGTGCTTGCTTTAAAGGGAGCACAGGTAATAGCTGAAGAGGCCCCAGGTTTGCACCAGTCATGCAGTGTTGTGTGTGTCCTTTGTCTCTTCCTTGTTCCTCAAAGAGCTGCCTTCTCAGTGTGGTTAGGAAGATAAAGGGTTTTATCGACTACACCAGAGATTAAAATGTAATATGTTGACCCGGTTCTCTTTTCCTTTTTCCCTTCTGCTCTGTTTTATCTACCTCCCTTCTCCCACCTGTTGACTGCTTCCTTGTTCCCTCCCTTCCAAGCCTTTATTCTTTTCCCTTTGGCTAAATCTGGCCATCTCATAATATCATATGACCAATACATTTTTTATAAATCCTTTACTCTGAGTGATGGAACCTCATTGTGACTCTGTGTCCATATTGAACCTTTACTTATTCCAGAGATGATTTCCCTATGTGGTTTTTTTTTTTTTTTCACATTTATTGAGAGTTTTCTGTATGCTTGGAACTGTGCTAAGCTCTCTACGTAGATTTTTTTTTTCTCTCATTTAGTCCTCCTAAGACCTTGCAAAGAGAAATGATGATTATTATCATGGTACCTATTTTATAGATGAGAAAACTGAGTCACAGAAAGGCTAAAACCAAACCACACTCACTGCCATCGAGTAGATTCTGACTCATAGTGAACCCCTTGGGACAAGCTCTGGTGGTGTAGGGCCTAAGGCACTTGACTGCTAACCAGAAGCCTGGCGGCTCAAACCTACCAACCACTCCTCCTGAGGAAGACTGGGCAATCTACTTCCGTAGTGATAATGCCTCGGAAACCCAAGGAGGAGTTGCTATGAGTCAGATCCCACCGGAAGGCAATAAGTTTGGTTTTTTTTTTTTTTTCTTTTTTCTTTTTTGGTTTGGGTTTCTAGGTGATAAATCTTTACAGAAGTAGATTGCCCAGTCTTCCTTCCATGGAGTGGCTGTTGGGTTTGAACCACCAAACATCTGGTTAGCAGTCAAATGTTTTAGGCACTACACCACCAGAGCTCCTTAACAGAAAGGCTAAGTGAGAGTTTATAACAAATATGTTACATTCCTGAATGCTACAGTTGATCCCCATTAAAAGGGATCTCAAGGGTAGATTATTCCCAAACCCCTGAAGTTGTCAATCTCCAAACTATGACCTTCAAATTGAATAGTACAGAATAGAATTTGTTCCAAATTACCTGTTAGAAAGGTGAATACATTATGGGAGAGATTATGTTATATGTGGAATATGAGCACAAAACACAGAACAAGATCCCCATATACATAAGAATCACCTCGAGATCTGTAAGAATCACCTGGGGATCTTCTGAAAATGTAGACTCTGATTCAGTCTATCTGGGCTGGACATGCAAACTCTCAGCAGGGAGTCAAACCAGAATGAACCAATCTGAAGCCTTTATTTGTAAATTTGGAACCAACCCTGCATGATGAACAAGTATACCATGGGGGATACAACCAGGTGTACCCAAGAGGCTTTGACTGGATATCCCTTGGTAGGATGATAGATTTCAACAGCAAGAAGGAAACATTTGGCTGAAAAGGTTTGCTAAAACCCATATGTCCAAATAAAATTCCTGTTGTGTGGTCCTTAAGACAGAGTTTCCTTAAAACTCTTAGCTCTATGATCCTTCTCCCTTTGACATGGCCAATGCTGAGTAAATCTGTTCTACATCCAAAGCCTTGACGGCTGCTCTATAGCCAGAGATCTGTAAAGTATGGGCCCAATCCAATCCCTACATGGCATTTCCTAGTTCTTAGCACAAAGTATTTTCTAGTGATGCTGAAAAGAAGCTATGATGGGAAGAAGAGGAGAAGTCATGGAAAATGTGGACTTTCTCTGGTAGCATAGTGCCTAAGGCACTTGACTGCTAACCAGAAGGCTGGTGGTTCAAACCCACCAGCCACTCCTTGGAAGGAAAGTTGGGCAATCTACTTCTGTAGTGATACCGTCTTGGAAACCCAAGAGAGGTTGTTATGAATCGGGTCCTACTCGAAGGCACATAACAACAACAACACCCAAAAGTTTACTTCAAATAGCTAGGAAACTCTTTAAACGCTTGGGAGTGACATTCCACAATATAATTGTGAGATTAAGACCAAGCACTTTAGAGTCATCATCTTCCCATGATTACTTCAAAACCATTTTTATTGATTTACTTATTTCTGAAGAGAAATAAATTTGACCAAAGGAAGACTGAGGTTTATAGAAGGAGGGTTTCAGTTTGGAGAGATCATGTGCATTTTCTTCACACAAATAAGGTAACCTGGCTCCAAGCACAGCACTGGGATGCCTGTGGCAATAAGGGGACTATCTTTGACCCCAGTGAGAGTTTAGATAACTAAGCTGACGTTAACTTAAATACAACTCAGTCTAGTAGTCATTCCAGCAATTCATTACCCTGGGGCAGGCAATGAAACTAAATCTCTATCAGTTTTGTAAACTGTAAAGAGTCACAACAATGGAAGAACATTAGAGGCTGTATTAGTTCTCTATTGCTATGTAGCAAATTATTCCAAACAATGAACATTTATTATCTCACTCATTTTCATTGGGTTAGGAATTTGGAGACAGTTTAGTTTGATTCATGAGGTTTCTCAGGCAAGTGGCTAGCCAGAGTGGAGTCATTTGAAGGTTTGATTGGGACTGGTGGATCTGCTTTTAGGCTGACTCACACTGTTTCAAGTTGCTGTTGGCTTTTGACCTGAGGCTTTAGTTCTTTCTATAGGGCTACTTTAGTGGCTTCATGGCATGGGAGCTGGCTTCCTCCGGAGTGAATTGTCTAAGAGAAAGCAAGGCAAAGTAGCAATGTCTTTTATGACCTAGCCTTGGAAGTCACAATATCCTATTCATTCCTTAATAGCCTATTGGTTACACAAGTCAGCCCTTTTCAATGTGGAGGGGACTACACAGGAGACAAGAATCACTGGGGCCATCTTAGAGGCCACCTTGTAAGCTGGCGACTACAGATGTCATTAGTATTGTTCTATCTACAAATGTTTTAAGTTGGAACTACTTCTAGCTTTGGTGATGACTTTGGGTAAAACTCAGGTTTTCTCTGGGCCAGCAGTTCCTTCTGTTCTCTGAACTCATGACTCCAAAATGTGTTTCCAAAGGTCATTGGGCGAGCAAGGGTAGGAAGGGTAGGTAGTACAGATGGCAGGAATGAGAAGGCAAGGAATTGTTATGGCTACCTAAAGAGAGCAGTGAGTAAGGCTCGTAAAGAAGCTGAGACAAGCTTCAGAAACACTAAGCCAGTGGGGTTACGGTCAGCCCTCAGTGTGCCTACTATAACACAGAAGCAGGAACAGAGTCCACTTTAGCCAATAGTTTCAAATTTCCATCCCAGCAGATCTTTAATCAGTCTTGCCAACAAGAAACAAATGTAAGCTTGACTTCCTGTGCATTTTCCTGCTCAGCCTCTGTAAAGGGTCAGCCATGACGGAAATGAACTGGAAAGGTGGCTGAAACAGAAAGTGGTGTGCTCAGCAACCTCCCTTCTGCTCTGAGCATTGTTTTTTTTTTCTCCCCATAGTAGTGAAATACAATGAAATCTTGATGTAATTTCTCAAAGGTTTTCTCTGTTTGTGTCTCAATCAAGATTGTGTGAAATAAAGTACAAAGGAAGTATAATTCTTACATTTCAAGGGTATGTATTTGATACTTAAAAATTCAATTTTCCTAGTATTTAAACAATACCAACAATGTGGCCCAGAACTGTGTGATAGTAGTGGGAGTGGGGGTGGGGCACAGTAAGGAGAGAATTAAAAAGACTCTGGTCTCTTAGACCTGGTAGTGCCAATGGTTAAGTGTTTGGCTGCTAACTGAAAGATTAATGGTTGGGATCCACCCAGCAGCCCTGAGGGAAAAAGACCTAGCAAACTGCTTCTGTAAAGATTACAGCTAGGAAACCCAATGGGCAGTTTTACTCTGTCACACGGGGTTGCTATGAATTGAACATCGACTAAACAGCCCTGGTAGCACAGTGGCTAAGGCAGTTGACTACTAACTGGAAGGCTGGCGGTTCAAACCCACCAGCCACTCCTCGAAGGAAGATGGGGCAATCTACTTCTGTAATGATACTGCCTCGGAAACCCAAGGAGGGGTCGCTATGAGTCGGGTCCAACTCGACGGCATATGACAACAACAACAAACTGCACCTAACAATAACAATCTCTTAGACTTTATGGTCTGCTGTTGTTGTTGTTACGTGCCTTGAGTCAGACCCACCTTATAGCGACCCCTCCTTGGGTTTCTGAGGCAGTATCACTATGGAAGTGGATTGCCCCATCTTCCTTCCGAGATGTCTATTGGTCTATTCTGAGATGTCTATATGGTCTATTGGGGGTGAAAAAGCATTAAAGAAAAGGAGCCCACAAATACAATGGAGAAAGGCACATGCTGTTGACTGACTGACCCAGCAGCTATTTCCAAGCCCTTCTCCCTATCCCCTCCCACTATAGATACGGAAGTGAAATAGAAGTATCCCCCACTTTTTGAAAGTTCACTTTACACCACTTCACTTTTACAGAAGACCTACATTAATACTTGTTTTTGCTAACCAAAAATAATCCTAAGAGGATTTTCACTTTTACTAAAATTAAAACTAGCATTCAGCGTTTGTTTTGCATTGAGCCATTAAAGGGGAAGTGTGTACTCAGAGCAGTGATGACAGTGTTGCCAAGTTCCTTCCTCAGGAACTACACTGTACATACATTATTTCTGCTTCTTGTGGGCCGTGTATTGATCACATCACTCCTATTTTTGCTATATATTAATGTTATTTTAGGTTTTATGTGTTATTTGGTATGATTTGGTAGACTATTTTGGGGGTCTAGGAATGTTCAAAACATTTTCCCTTAATTTAAATTAAGGGTAATTTTGTTTTTGCTTTATGCCATTTCAGCTTGTGAGAGATTTCGTAGGAATGTTCTTTACTCGGATAGCAGGGGAAACCTGTACTTGATGTCTTGTCTTCACTTGAAATGAGGAGGGACCACATAACACAGTTCTGGCCAATGACATGTCTGTCTACTGGGGGCATTTGGACAAGTCTCCTTTTTCTGATAAAGGAGGCAAGTGTGAGGTGAGGACTCACTGGCACTAGCCCTTTCCCTTCTTGCTGCCTGAACTGTGAATGTGATGCCTGGAGTTGTGTGGTCATTTTGTGACCAAGAAGCAACAAGCATGAGGACAAAAATCCCATATGCAGAGCAAAGCAAGAAAGGATCCTGGGTCCTGGTTGGCACCATTAACTTCCAAACTAATCTCCGCAACTCTCTACCACCAGTTGCCATCAAGTCGATTCTGACTCATGGCAATCCCGTGCGTGTCAGAGTAGAACTGTGGTTCATAAGTGTTCAATGGCTGATTTTTCAGAAGGAGATCTCCCTGCCTTTCTTCTGAGGCACTTCTGGTTGGACTCAAACCTCTAACCTTCCAGTTAGCCATTGAGCACTTTAAGCATTTGCACTGTCCAAGAACTCTGCCTACCTCCAATCTTCTAGTAATTTTCATTGAAAGCTCTTTTAGGTGGCTTTCCCCTTATTTGCAGTTGATAATTCCTCATATAGACTATAGAACTTAAAGCCAAGTGAGAGTCTAAGAGAGTAAATGCATTGAAAGATCTGTGAGAGGTAAATACACTGAAATGGTGAGACAGGGCTTGTTAGAGGACTTGACACCAATGGGAAGTGCTGGAATAGCTGGGATGGTGGCAGGTGGGGTGAAAATAGCATCCTAGAGAAGATAGAGCAAGACTCTCTGTTTATTGGTTTACTAATTGGACAGAGACTGGTGAAACCCCCAAGACTATGGCTCTGAGTCACTCTTTGGCCTGAAATCAAACTCACTCTGCTGGCTTAACTCTCAGCCAAACAATAGACAGGCCTAAGAGACGAGATGGATTGACACGGTGGCTGCAATGATAGGCTCAAGTATAGCAGGGATTGTGGAGCTGGCACGGGGTTGGGCAGTGTTTCTTTCTGCTGTGCATGGGGTCACTATGAGTCGGAAATGACAACAACAACAGGAGACAAAGGGCTACACCAGGGATATGCACTCCTTAGAACAATCAACCATGGGAGATGAGAAGGGCGGTATCTGCACAGGGACAAAGTAGGCAGGCAGGAATGCATAGGCAAGAAGGACACAGGGAAAAGGCAACCACGGGGAGGAAGCAGAACAAGAGCCGCTGCACTGCAGGGAATGTAATCAGTGTCACAAAACAAAATGTGTATGGACGGTTGAACATAAAATGAATCTTCTTTGTGAAATACCACCCAGATCACAATAAAAATTAAGAGGAAAAAAAAAAAAAAAAGATTCTCCTTTTCTTGCTGTCACTGAACCAGTGTCTCTAAAGACAAGGCTGTTACAAGTACCTGTTCTGTAAAATGTGTCACTTGGCATCTTGGGTAATTGGAGGCAGCACAGTGTTGTATTTCAGAGAAGAGACTCTGCCATTACACAGACCTGGATTTGAGTCTCTGTTACACCACAAACCAGCTCTATGACTCTGGGCATTTTGTACAGCCTCTTGAAGCTTTAGTTTCCTCATCTACAAGGAATTCTGGTGGCTCCATGCCTAAGGCATTTGACTGCTAACCAGAAGGTTGGTGGTTGAAATCCACCAGACACTCAATGGAAGGAAGACTGGGCCATCTACTTCTGTAAAGATTTACCACCTTGGAAACCCAAAGTGGTTTCTATGAGTTGGAATCGACTCGTTGGCAGTGAGTTTTTGTTTGTTTGTTTCCTCATCTGCAAACTGAGAGGCAATGAAAGTTAAATAAGATAACATATGTAAAGCCTTTGTACAATGTTTGGTGTATAATAAGTATTCAATAACATGAGTGTTGGTTATTTTTATTATCATTATTGTGATGAGATATTAATTATTTTATCTACCTTACACACCTCTGTATCGATGCCTGCTTAAATCCTCTAGGACCCAATTGTTCTGTCTCTCAAATGAGAACATCATCTCTTAAGGTGTATTAAATATGATTGAGGAGCCTTGTGCAGTAGTTTTTCTTTGAAGCAAATTTTGCCTGGAGTCTGTAAGTAACTTTTAGCATTTTGTAATTTTTAAGCCCTTTAAACAGACTTTTGAGCTAAAAATCACCATATGATTTTTTCTTTCTTCTAACAGAAGATACAAGAATTTTGTAAGGCAAAAAGATTAAAATTTGAAACAATATTCCTTGGACTCAATCAGAGTTTCAGAGTTGCCAGAATCTGGAGTAAACTGGCTCAGACTTTGGCAATTTCAGAGGAAGTTTAGATTTCAAGAAAATTCAAGGGCAAGAGGCTATCATGTTTGGTAAAAGCCTCTTGCATTCTGTCTTAATCATTCCCATCAATAAAGATGGAGGATAGATGGGAAAGTTGGTGGGGGCACAAAAATACATGTCAAGAAGAAATCTGGAAGTTGCCATCTGAATGTGGTTTCAAACTCTTCACAGTTATCCAAGTGGCAGTTCATGTAAGTCACTGGACCCTCTGAACAAGCATGTGGGCAAATTCACATTGTGTACACAGTCACATGTACACGTGCCCTTATCCCTATGCCTTTCCCCTCTGCCTCCTCTGTTCTCTCCCAGGATACATGTGTTAGATCTCTGGGTTCTATTTTCTAGAGCTTCTTTCTTTTCACTTATCTCGATCATCTCTTTTCTTTTTCTCTGTATTCTGAGAACATCTTAAGTTGTCCTTTTCATTAACTAGCTTAATTTTCCAATTTGGTTTTTATTGACAGCACTCTATTTTTACATTTGCTCATTGTTTTTATCTGATAGCAATTAGATCTGATCTCAAATTGTTTCCTTTTCATAACTGCAAGGTTCTCTCATAGAGAAAATGGATTTGATTTTTTTTCCTGTTTCTCAGAGCCAATTTGTTTTATGTGGGTGATATTTGCTGTAACCCTCCAGATATGTCCCCTTCATTTTAGCTACTAAAACTTTTCATATGCCTAGTGATTGTGAAATTTCTGCAGCAGAAATTTTGCAAGCTTGTTCTTACACACAGCTCTTATTAAACTTAAATTATATAAACTTACAATCAAACATTAATCACAGCTATCATTAAAATTTTAATTTTATAAACTGACAATCAAATAAATTATAATTACATTGTATGAAATATAAAATGTAAAAACTCAAAACTCATCACTTCCTAATTGTTTGACTACCTTTTATTATTATATATGGTCTCAAGTTTGTTTTTCACCTATTGTATTTGCATGGTGGGGATACTATTCTATAGATTGGTGTCTTACTGTGCATCTCTTTCCAACTCCACATTCAGTGATGAGTGGAGAGCTGTTTGCGGAACATTCTTCAGCACACTGCTGCTGGCCCACCCTTTAGCCTCGTTTCTCTAAATGTGCAGGAGGAGGAGGACATGGTATAGAATTCTGCTAAGGATTTATAGCCACTTACTACCCAGAGAGGTTTTCCCTTCCAATGTCTTTAATCAAAGCCTGATCAGAACTTCCTTCCTGTACTCACAAATTTTTGCAGAAATTTCTCAAGTTCTATGTATTACTGATAATCCCCAGGAAATCCCCCCAGGAAAAGGGCACAAAAACTAGACTTCAGAGTTCTAGAGGTGTGATTTAGCTGACGGAGTCCTGGAGCAGTGCAAACGGTTAACATGCTTGGTTGCTACTTAAAGGCTGGCTGCTCAAGTTCACCCAGAAGTCCCATAGAAGAAAGACCTGGCTATCTATTTCTAAAGAATCAGCCTTCTTTAAAATCCTTTGGAGCTCAGTTATACTCCAACATACATGGAACACCATGAGTCAGAATCGACTCAACTGCAACTGGTTTTATTTAGCTAAACTATATCATTGAAATCTGTCTATTGCAACAATACTTTGAGAGATCAAGTTAAAAAAAAAAAAAAAGGTAACAGTAAAAATGGGCCAGAATGAGCCGATTCTGTGAAAGAATGATGAATAGAATGTAGCAGCATGTGGTGGTGAGCTCCCGAGCAGACCAAGCCAACATCTAGATAAGAGAGTGAGTGTCCAATCTCAAACTGCCTTGAGACTTGGCACTGCCAGAGATGTCACAAGGACTTTGTGAAAAGTTGCACTAACATTATCTACAAGCCAAAACTAACATTAAGTGGCAAGCAAGAACCACCGCTGAGCTCCTACCCTGGAGACAATCTAGCAAAATCAGCCTGTGGTCCCCGACTTGGTTGGCCTTTCCTTCTGTAGAACTTGCAGAGCCACTTACTCAGGCATGTTGAAATGGGTGCAGCCCAAGGAGTGCTAGGAAACCGACAAGATGCACCTAAAGTAGGCTTTTAGGGCCAAGCCACAGAACCTCCTCTCTATATTCACCTTTTGTCACAGGTTGAGTAGGAAAATACTATATGAAAAATACCTATAGAAAAAAAAATTAATTTGAGAACATTGTGTAAACAGCGCTATCATTTACAAAGACCCCTTTGACAGATTCCTCTCATGTATCAGGGCAAGGAAAATGTTTATCTCACAATGAACTAACAAGTTCCTCCTATTGGAGCATTGGGACTAAGGAACCATTGTGTGGTCCTTTTTTGCCTGGCTGATAGGAAGCTCTGTTTTCCTTCAATTATTGGACCTTTCCTTAGACATGATTTGTTTTTATTTTCACTAACTTTTACCTTCCTCTTTAACTACTTGTTTTGTGTCTATTCTGTGTTGATCATTTTTTAACTTGTAATAAAACTTTATAACAAAAATGTTGAAATGGCAAATGTTTTGTTATATGAGTGTGTATGTGTGTGCATATACTTACCACAATAAAAGGCAAGCAAACAAAAACTTTATATGATATTTTTATGAATAATTAGATAAATGGGACAGCCAACCACACATTGACCAATGATTTTAGTAAAGGAGATTGTGAGTAATCCAGTGTTGCACACCTAAGATCCAATAAAAAGAATAAAATATTTTCCAGAAGTAGTAAAAGATATAAATAAATATTTTTAAAGTTAAGTCAATAGGTTTTTGAGTGTTCTACTAGATATCTAGCCTTATGCTAAAACCAAAAAACCAAACTCACTGCTGTTGAGTCGATTCTGACTCATAGCAACCCCCACTGGGTTTTCAAGGTGGTAAATCTTTATGGAGGAGGTAAATCTTTACAGTTCAAACCCACCAGCCACTCCTCTGAAGGAAACCCAAGGAGGGGTTGGTATGAATCAGATCCTACTGGATGGCAGTGAGTTTGATTTTTGGTTTAGAAATCTTTATGGAAGTAGATTGCCCTGTCTTTCTTCCATGGAGTGGCTGGTGGGTTTGAACCACCAACCTTCTGGTTATCAGTCAAATGCCTTAGGCACTGTGCCACCAGAGCTCCTTAGTCTTATGCTAAGTACTATAAACAAAAAAAAAAAAAAAAAAATTCACTGCCGTCGAGTCAGATCCCACTCATAGCGACCCCTTCTTGGGTTTCTGAGGCAGTATCACTACATAAGCAGATGGCCCAATCTTCCTTCAGAAGAGTGGCTGGTGGATTTGAATGGCCAGCCTTCTGGTTAGCAGGCAAATGCCTTAGGCACTATGCCACCAGAGCTCCACTAAGTGCTATGGTAAATGAAAATTCATAGATTCAGTTCCTGGCCAGCCTTGTGAAACCAATCTTGTTGAATAGTTGTCTTACCAATAACCATAATTACCAACTTCTTTCCATCACATGCCAGCTGTGGTGCAAATGCATTTTATACTTTATCTTATTCAATCCTCACCCCTAGAGACTCCAATTCATTTGGTCAGGTTTCACTTAGGTTTTAAAGGTTCCCCATCCAGGTGATTCTCTCTGCAGCAGCCAGCATTGAGAATTTCTAATCTAGAATGAAAGAACAGATGCAACTGCATACAGCTTACATCTAATGTGGCAAGGCAACAAGCCAAGTGAGACCCCAGCATCTGTCCATGGACAGGGAGGACATTGGCCTCCCTGGAGCTGAGTGGTGTGATGTCAGCTGTCTAAACCACCTGCAGCATAGAAACCGCAGATGGGTACAGTCAGTTCCCGAGGAGAACTTATAATGGAGATAATGCCTGTGACAATAGTTGAAAAACAAAATATTTCACCTGCAAAGTAATTCTATTAAGAGATCTGAGGCCTAGTCTCAAGAGCACAAGCTCCCGTGAAGGCTGGGGAAAAGCAACCAGCAGGGCTTTTTCCCAGAACAGGTTACATTTAAAAATATCTCTCTGAAGCTTTGCCTCACTCTTTCTCCCCTGGTCTCTTGAAGTTTATTGTTCATGCTTCTCTTAAAAAACAAAAAATGCCATTGACCTCCTGTGTGTCAGAGTTTAGCTCTGTAGGGTTTCCAATGGCTGATTTTTCAGAAGTAGATCACCAGGCTTTGCTTCTGAGGTGCCTCTAGGTGGACTTGAACCTCTAATCTTTATAGTTACCAGCCAAGTGCATTAACCATTTGCACCATGAGGGACTCCTCATTTCTGTCTACTATGCCCCTTATCAATGAGCTCTGGTAGCACAGTGCCTAAGGCATCTGACTAACCAGAAGGTTGGTGGTTCAAACCCACCATGCACTCCACGGAAGCAAGACTGGGCAGCCTATTTCCATAAAGATGTACTGCCTTGGACCCAATGGGGGCTGCTATAAGTCAGAATTGACTCGATGGCAGTGGGTTTGGTTTTTGGTTTTTTTATGCCCTTTATCAAGGAGCTCAATAGCATAGTGGGTGTGGTAGTCAAGTCTGTGTGTCAACTTGGCTGGGCTTGGTTGAGTGGCTGGGCAGCTGGATGTAGTATTCCCCATGATGAGACTGGTAATCAACTCCATGGTGGAATCTACTGTGAGCAGCTGAGTAGCTGCCTTAGGGATGTGGTCTGCTTCCTGTATATAAGGAGAAGCCTTGGGGAACGCTCTCTAGCTTATGCCATGCTTGGAGCCTGCATATAGTTGTGTCGTTGTTCAGTACCCTGCCACACTTTGCTGACCCTGGGACCTTTAATGGACTTGAATTAATGTCCTGCCATGTGCTTTGGTGACATTGGGACTATGCCTTTTCACTTGTCAACCTTGGCCTTGTTAGCCTCAGCAGCCAGCTGCTGAGAGAAGAAAAGCCTCCAGCTCCAGTGGGCTGGGAGCAAGAGGCAGAGCTGAAGCCCAAGGTTGAGGGGCTTTCACCAACCTCCTAGAGCCCAGTACTTTGAACTCAGACTTAAAGCCTCCAAACTGTGAGAGAATAAACTTCTATTTGTTCAAGCCATCCCATTTTTGGTGGTATATTCTTGTTGGAACGGCACTAGGTAACCAGAACAGTGGGTAAGGCATTTGGCTGCTAGCCAGAAGGTCGGTGGTTCAAAACCCACCAGCACTCCATGGGAGGAAGATGAAGCAATCTACTTCTGTCAAGATGTACAGCCTTGAAAACCCAGTGGGGGTTGCTATGAGTTGTAATCAACTTGATGACAGTGGGTTGGTTTTTTGGTTTTATCTCCCTTATCATGCAGGATGGCAGTTTAAGCATTCGCTTTCACCAGCAGACTATGAGCTCTTTTCTGGATATACTTCTCCACAGGGAAGCACTGAGCAGCACATAGTAGATATTCAATAAAGCTTTGTTGAATGTATCGATAAGCCATCATCAGATGTCTCATCGTTACAGATCCAAAGAAACAGATCACCATTGTCAAAAAACTATTTAAAGTTCCAAATCATGTGGCACAGGGCCTCTCTACACCTGACAGTGCAGGTGAGCCTGAGTGACCAGCACATTTTCTCCCCTGTGATGAAATTATCCATAGTTTTTGCTTTGTAAGGACATAGAGTACACATCATTGAGCTCTAAAATGAGAGCCGTGTAAATAAATTGGTTCCAGTGGGTTAGTCATACAAAGTATGGTATATTTTCCAGTCAAACCCATAATTTTAATGAGCAGTCATGATGATGAATGAAACTATCCTGCAACTTTGTCATTAGAGTGATGGCTAGTGGTAGTTGGAGGTTGACTATTCAGTTTGGTTCTTTTGTATTACAGTCCAAACCTTTGCACGTGTCAGGCCAGGTATAACTTCAGGTTTGGTTTTTTTTTCTTTAGCAACAAGTTAAGCGTGAGGTCATGCTTCATGTTGTTGTGATTGAGTGCTACAGAGGGAAGAGAATTTCTGAATTTCCTTCTGGAAAGCAAAATGCAGATAAGCATGTTGGTGGTTACTCATTTATCCCTTTTTTGTTTTTTTCAAAAGTGTCTCAGTCGTTTTCTGTTGAGCTGATTTATGACATCAATACCTTGCTGGAGATTACAAAAAGTGCTAACTTTTGGGAAGATTATCTGAAGTTTGGATAGTGAACAATTAATTATGTCTATTGACACCTAAGATATCACAACAGGATTCTTATTTTTAGACAGGCTTTTCAAGGGCCAAGTTTTGGGGGAATAAAAAGTTCTTTAATGGGTTGACACCGTATCAGGTCTTAACAGACTGTGCTTATCCTCCTCCTCTCCTCCTCATGCCCCAGAGGATTTGGCAGGCCGCACTCTCTGACTCAGTGCCTTGTGCTTTAGGGAGATGGGCAACGTGTCATTTCCAAACACACTCCCCTCTGCATTGTCAAGAACTTGGCAGCCAATTTTGATTCATCCCAAGTGTAGCTTTAAGACATCAGCAAGATAAGTGGACCCCAATTCTGCTAATGCTACCATCACTGACAACACTAAGGACCAGTATTAAATCAATTGCAAAGTGGTCCACAGTCACCAGTAATGTTATGGGCTACAGTTGTGGCAAAAATGTAGATGGAAAATAGGGAGATTAAGTAGTCTCATTTGGTACATCAAATCACTGCATATATGCTAGCAGGGAGCCCAGAGACCATCCAGGCCTTTACCCTTATTTCACAGATAACTAGCTGGAGGCCTAAACAGATGAACTAAGCTAGCCAAGTTGTCACAGCTGGTTAAAGGAAAGTAAGACTAGTCATTGTGTCTTAATGCTTTTGTGATCCATGGGACATATATCACCCATCAACCTTTTCAAGCTTCTTTGGAATCTGTATCCCAGTTGGAGTGTATGCTACTGCCTGACAGGGACCTGTGCAATGAGAACCTGAAGAAGCAGGCCTCACCCCATCAATCCTACGTCCAGAGTTCACTTGGGACATATGTGTCCCATATAACGGTATCAAAATCCTTATTACTTCAAAAAAATTTTTCCTTTGGTTTCAGCATGCCTTCTGCTACTGAAAACACATGGTATCAACAAAAAATTCAAGGCAAAAAGTAATTGAGTCATGAAAGAGTTAAGCTGTAAATTCACCCAGTATTTTCCTTTATAGAGTATATATCATGAGCAAAAATTGTAAGTAAAATATTTGTGTAATATTTTATACATATTCTTGAAAGGCAGTAGATTTCCTTGAAATACTAGAAGTCCTGCTTCAACAATCAAGTGATCTAATTCTCAAACTTTAGTGTTCATGAAAATCACTCAGAGAGCTTGTTGAAACAGATTGTTGGGCCCCACTCACAGTTAGTAGGTCAGGGGTGGGGCCTGAGAATTGGCCCTTCTAACAAGTTTCCAAGTGAAGCTGATGCTGCTAGTCTGGGGATCACAGTTTGGGAACCACTAGTCTAAAGCAACCAAAAACTCACTGCCGTCAAGTCAGATCCAACTCATAGCGACCCCTAGATTGCCCAACCTTCCTTCCGAGGAGTGGCTGGTGGATTTGAACCACCAGCATTCTGGTTAGTAGTCAAATGCTGTAGGCACTACACCACCAGAGCTTCCAGTCTAAAGAAAAACCATACCATTTCCTGCCTTTCATCATTGGCCATCTGTGCATTGTCCACACTGTTAAATCTACATCAGGAGAAGTTGCTGGTAGACTTTTCTTTCAACTCCCTAGTACATGTTCCATCAGAAAGCAGTCTCATTATAGCACAAGAGTCAAGAATTCCAACTTGAATCAGACCGCCTAGGCACTCTATTCTGTACTCTAATTGCTGCATGACCTTGAACATGTCATTTAACTTCTGTATTTCAGTTTTCTCATCTGTTGAATGGGAATAATATCTTCTAACGCATATACTTGTGGAATGATTAAATAAGGCAAAGCATATAGAGAGTTGGATACTAATCATGTAGTATATCACTCCAAGTTCAGGCAGCAAAAAAAAAAAAAAAAAAAGAAATTAGCTCCTGCAGAGATAATTTAATGAAAGGAATTGGTTGCTCATGTGATGTAAGGGCTCAGAAACCAAGCAGGGGGTGATAAAGGAAACCAGAGGTTTAGCAACAGCCAAAAGCTGCTATTACTTCCTAGAGTAAAAATGAAAGGAAGAAAGGGCTAGAGTAAAAATGAAAGGAAGAAATGTTGCCAGAGCATTCTATAGAGATGTAGAGCATAGTGAGGTTGTTCAGACAATGGTCAGATGGTCTGTCTGGTAGGAGCTGCAGCTATGGAGGGGGCTCATCACCTAGAAGAGGTGTGTATATCCACTGTCATTGAGTCAATTATGACTCACTGCTGCCCCGTAGGGTTTCCAAGGCTATACATCATTATGGAAGCAGACTGCCTCATCTTTCTCCTGCAGAGTGGCTGGTGGGTTTGAACCACTGACATTTTGGTTAGCAGCTGAATGCCCTAACCACTGCACCACCAGAGTCCCTTAGAGGTATGTACAATTCCCTGTATACATAAAACAACAAAGGTTAAGCAGGAAATGAATCTGAGAGCAAACAGGCAGCAGCTGCCACATTTAGCAAACATTACTGCTGTCACTACCGTACAAATCACTTGCATGCCCCTCTTATCTCTATTATGGACCATGTCTTCTTCCTGTCTAGGGCCTTCACTTTGCATACATGTGAAATGAAATGTACAGGGAAGGTGGCATTGTCATATGCTCATTAATAAAAACAAAAGTGCAAGTCGTATCACAGTAATAACTGTGCATCTTGCCCAGATGGTACATGTGAACCCTGTATCTGGAGTGTATCCTCAGCTCCTTGTGCACAGCACTGTTATACCTCTCCATGCTGCCCAACACCTCATACTGTTCCAACAATGTGTGTGTGTAGAATGTATTGCAAAGACATAACTGGAAACCACATAAATCAGTTTCTAGAGCATCAGTCTGAAGGTTTGCAGATGTGGGGTTGGGAGGGGAAGGGCTAAGGGGCAGTGGACATTCTTGTTTTCTTATAGCAGGAACATGCCTAGAAATGGCATAAGGATGTGCAGGGGCAGTGGTGGCTCAGTGGTAGAATTCTCATCTTACATGTTGAGACCTGGGTTCAATTCTTAGCCAATGTGCAGCCACCACCTACCTGTCAGTGGAGGATTTTGTGTTGTTGTGATGCTAAATAGGTTTCAGCACAGCTTCCAGAATAAGACACACTAGGAAGGGGGCTTGGCAATCCATTTCTGAAAAAAACAGCCAATGGTAACTCTATGGATCACAATGGTCTGATCACTTCATACACGGGATTGCCAAGATCTGGCAGCTAACACTAAGGATATACTGAATTTAGGTACACAACGCTGAAAGGTATCATTCATGTGGCCACTGTTCATGTCCTCACTTTACCAAATGAGATAACATGATCATAGAATGAAAGGGAATGGGTGAGGGATAACAGAAACAGCAGCCAACATTTATTAACCAAAAGAGCTGCTTTGGAAATATTTCCTAGGTGACAACTGAAATTTCAACCCAAAGCTTAAGTTTCAAAACAACCTTTATTCTGTTTGAAGACTTAATACAATGCATTAAAGCAACTTAAAACAAGACATAGCTCCATTGAATCTACAGTTTGAACAAAATGTCAAGGAGGCACACTCCCCCCACCCCCCACCCCAGTTGCCTTGTAAAGGCAAAATTACAACTGACCATGACATCCTCCCTCTCGTCAAAAGACCAACTTTAACAATGTCATATAAACAGATTTGTAAAAACATTGAACAGATAGTAGCTTTAAAAAATACACACATATAAATGAGTTTTTTTGTTTTGTTTTGTTTTGTTTTGGAAATAGCAGCATCGTGGGCAGCTAATGCTATCTCATGGTGACAAGTTTCATGGTAAGTTGAATTAACCCAATTCTGTTCCCACTCTACCCATACTAGTACTATTTTATATAACTAGATTTTTAAAAAATAAGAATTTGGCATTTTGGAACTTTGTCCCATGTGAGGCATTGTGCTTTCAACTGCCCCTTTCTTAGAGGACCTTGAACTCAAAACAGTTCTGAGGGTCTGCTTTCCAACTGACTTGGACACCATACATAGCAAAAGCACAGTTGTTAAAACCAGCAGAATTTTTCTCCCAATAAGGAACATCAGTAGGACTTCCCAAACGTGTTACTAGTTCATAACCAGCTATATGACAAAGCAATTCATTCCCCACAGTGACAGCTCACAGACACATTTTGACTCAACACACCAAAGACAAGTATTTCCCCGTTAGGCATGAGTCATCCAGACCAGGCCCCCAAAAGGAGTAACTTTTAAAAACAGAAAAAAGCCAAAGAATTATGAACTTCTCACTTCACCTGCAAACAAATTTCACCTTGGTACAAAGCAAAACTGACAAAACAAAGCAATCTTAAAGAAAAAACAACCCATACACATATACAAGAATTGTTTTTGTGTACATTTGCTTTTATGTACTTGAACTCAACGACTGTGGATCTGTTTTGGTTGAAAGGTGTACTGGAAACAGTCCATGCACATATACATATATACAGATATTCAAGGGCTGTGAAGTGTCAGATGTTGCAAACACATGCTTTTTGCCTTTTCACATGGTTATAATCTTGCTGTTGCATACTGAACAGGAAGTCCCAAGGGTCCCAATTCCACAGCCCTGTCACAGCCTTTCTGAAGCTCAGCTTCTTTTATCTTTAGGACACCACAATGGGTGGAGAAAATGGATGCATGAATAAAATCATGGATCAAGAGTGCTTCTCCTGTACCCATTGATACTCATAAGCCACCAAGACAATGTTACAAGATGACAGTCTCATTAAACTCAAAGAACTTGGCTGGTTAAACATCAAGGACAAATGTGGTGGGCATGTTCCGCTACAATCAAAACAGCATTTGGCAGAGATGGTGCAACTCACTGTGATATGAAGGATGGATCCTGCCTTGCTATTTCATGAAAAATCTACTGCATATATGCTTATGAGATGCAAAAATAAAGCAAATGCCTAAATATCTTACCATCTTGCTAAGAGTGTTTAAGCAAAAACATTAACAAAGCTGTAGCTTCTAATGAAACATCTGAACTCAAATCTTGTACGTCAGAAATTAAATAAAAATTATGTATTTAATAGCATACATGGATGTGCTACCAAAACAAACAAGAACTAGTTTACAAACTACTATTAACTAATTGTTAAGACTTCTGTGTGAAACCAGAAGTTTTAAAGCAAAGACACTCACAGACTAAAACCAGGGAAATCGTATTGTCTGGAGATAAGAGGGAGATGGTTGGATCAGTTCAGTCAAGTTTAAGGGCTGACAGTCTGGCTGTAAGACTGAAGTTTGCTCTTGAGTAGCTTCATGTTCAGAGGGAAAAAAAATACATTCTACAGATGATTAAGTCAGCTGATAGACTGATTCTTTAAAAAGAATTTTCAAAGGATCAACATTAAAACAAAACAAAATATCACCTCAATGTTTGAAGGGAAGAGAAGTAAAACTGAGGTGCGTCGGTCTAATATTAAGAAAGGACAACTGAAATTGCAAGATTCCACTTTAATGGATCAGGGAAATAGTGACCATGATTATAATTAATTAGCCTTTATTCCTTGCAATACGTGTACAATTCCTACTGAATGTAACAGCTTTTGTATATGTAAGTCAGGGAGAGACACTTTGCAGTCTCCCTAAATTGGAAAGAAAACTAACAATCCCTTCCTTTCCCCATAGGGAAGCATAACACATAGAGTTTATTTGGGATTCCTGAAATGGCTGTGACTTTTAACAAGCTCCATTTGGCCCAGAGCAGTGACAATAATGAAATAATACCTACTTTTTATGTTCTAAGCTGAATAGATAGAAAAATTACAAATATCCAAGTAAAAATATATCTTTTTCAGATCATGCTTTTTCTAAAAGGCATGTTGTCTGTAGTGGACAATCTAATGTTAAAGAAAGACAGACATTTTTAACTGCACAGGTTCTACCTTGAAACCAGTGGTCTAAGTCAAGATGAGCCCTATTCCAGGAACCCAAAGACAAACTTAAAAACCTCCTTCCTAAGATCTGAAATATCTGACCAGCTGGATTATGTTATGAGAGTTACAGTAGATTTGTAATAGTCATTAATTGATAATAACTAATAAAGTGGGAAAAGACTTCACTTCGCAGGTAGCTACTTCTCTGTAATCACGAGAAAAGTGCAAACCACCTCCCCACCCTTCCCGTTGCCCCACCTGCCCCATCCTTTTGTTACATCCCCCCCTCCCCAGATTCAAGAAGTTCACAATTCTTTATGAAATAAACATTGCCAGGTACCGTATTTTAAGAGTCTTGAAACAATATTGTTGGACTCAGCGATTCTTTGTCATATTCATATATCTTTTTCTTTTTATTGAATAAAGCAGCTTTGAAGCTTATCAGGCACTGCCCAACAAAACATTTAGTCCAAAAATCTGTTACGAACTTTTTAACCTTGGGCTAACAGCCAAGTACTCTGTACAAGAAAAACTGTAAAATATTTCATAGTTTTAATTCTGAAGCCATTTGTTTACTGGCATCCTGTACATTTCTTCTTGAAAAAAAAAAAGAAAAGAATAACAAAATGGATATTAACAAAAATAAGGGACAACAGTATTTTCAAGCAACAAAAATTAGGGTGGGGAAGCTTATTCTGAAGGTACATTTAAAACTGAGATAACAGCTTAATGAAAATTCAGAATTGCATAGCGCTGTGAATTTAGCCTTCAGCAAAAGAAAACAGAAGCTATTTGGTATTAATACAAATCCATCTATTTGATAGTTAGTCATCCAATAATATGTACATATTTAATATACTGAATGTCACTTTTAAGTCCTGTTTTCCAAGTTCACTTTTTCTGTTGGTGGGTTGTTGTTTTTGTCATTTTGTAAAGTTTAAACAAAACACTTTCTGGCACTTTGCTAGGACAGAATTTCCTCTGAATGTTCATGAACTGTCATTCTCCCAAAGCGTCCCTTAGGTGTAGAAGTGCCTTTCTGCTACATTTCGTTCATTTGTTAGAAAATGAAATAATCCACAGTGCGACGTGCCTGGGGCTGCTGGACGCAGCAGCAGCAGCACACCCAGGCTGAACCAGGCTAGACCGAGCCTTCTCAGGTCACAGGGCTCCTGAGCCCCATCTACCCTTCGGTTTACAAAGTCCCAACTTGTAGCTGGTAAAGCTTCAGAAAGCATTAACAAGCACCATGGTTAAAGGCCTCTTTGTCCCTGCACGCAGAGATTTTTGTATTTCTTTTATTCTTTGTGTTGTGAGTTGTTGTGGCTTTAAATAAAAATTAAAAAAAAAAAAAGGAAAGAAAGGAAGGCTAACCACTCCAGATCAGAAATGTATGGTCACTCAGCACTAGGCTGTGTGTCTTCCCCTACTGCTTTTTTGTCGAAGAAAGCTCTAGTCCTATCCGAAGACAGTGGGCTTTGTGTCTGCAGCTCAATTCACAGGTCAGGCTGGAGAGGAGCCCTTTGCTTTCCAGAGGCCTCAGGGTGGTTGAGCTTCAGGAGCAGGATCCGAATGTCAGCACTTCATCGCCTCTGCTGTGCATATACTGGGTAGGCTAGTGTGACATTGAGGGAGTCATTGTGCTGCACGAGGGACGTGTGTTGGTAATGTAGCACCAGTTCTTTCAGGGAGCTGTACAAGTTATAGGGCTCCGCAAAGCCATACCCCGTCGCCGTCTTGTTTATGACACAGTGCTTTACCTCGCCATCCACCCTAGAGGAACGAGAAAACAAAAATTACCTCTTGAGTTTGTCCAGGACACTTCTATCATTCCACAAAATATGTTTAATAAAGTCATCATGAAAAAGCATGCTATGCAGGCCTTCTCTACTTGGGGAAACAGTCCTAGGTTAACTGTTGGACATCTGGCTCTGTCACTTCCTTACTGAGTGACTTGGTAGGTAACCCAACGTCACTGCGCCACGGACTTCTCACCTTAAAATAGTTTAAATGGAGGACAATCAGAAGCTGTGTGCAACAGGAATTCTGTTCCTGAAATTCAGGAATTCTTCTGAAAGGAGGTCATGTATGCAATGTGCATGACAGAATGCCTGGTATGCAGTAAACATGCAGCAAACAGTAGCTTCCAATCACTAAAGGTACTCTATCGCTGCTCCTCCAAGGCCAGCAGCTCTGCCATCACTAAGTTACCAGGAAGGCTCCTTCTTTCAGCTATCTCTAGACTGTCTGTGGGACTCTCCATCTTCACATTGTCTCCTACCTCCATGTCCTTTTTCAAAGTTCTTCTTATTCCTTCTTTCCTCTAGAAATATTTATCTGATTAAATGGAGCTAGTATGATATACTCTTAGAACCTTTCCTGAGGATAGAGGACATTTACTTTCTCAAATGGTACTGTTAGTGCTCTATAACTCACTTTTCAAAGTCGCTCCCAAACTATTAATAAAAAGAAAATACAACACGTAACAAAAATGTGTCTTTTCTTGGGTGGGCCAATCTTATCTGCAGTATACCAATCACAGTATCCTTTCTCTGATGTTTTGACCTGTTCTTGGTAGGTATTTAACCTGTGGGTGGTCCTCTCACCTGAATAACCTCAGATTCTATCCAGCGTGGCCTTGGGAGGCAAAAAAAAAGGCAAGCATTGGGATTCTCATTTTAAAAATGAGAGGGAGAAAACAAAAAGACTTAAAGATTTCCCATAATGAACTAGTAGCTGAATTGAGATCCAAACCTCAGTTTTCCAAATAAACAGCAGCTTTCTTTCTGCTAGACCTTATTAACAGATAATCCTGCCTAGAGCTTTAGGATGACATTGTTGTTATGTGCTGTCGTGTCGGCCCCGACTCATAGTGACCCCTCCCCCTGGGTTTCCGAGGAGGTACTTTATCTCCTCTATGACATTAACGTTGAACTACTATATGATTCTTAAAGACTAGATCAGTTTCAAACTCTCATTCTCCAATGCTGAAGAAATGATAACTGGTCCACAGTAGATCTCAAAAATAGAAAAAAAAAAGAAAGAAAAGAGAAGTGTGCTGGAGGTACGTACACCACAGAGCAGGCGTAGCAGCCCTGTTTACTGCTCTCACGAACAAGAAAAGTGCCATCCCGCTTCCCTCGCAATAGGTTCTCAGCTTTGTTCCGGTTGCTGCTTCCCACGTTCCAGGTCTTCTCATCATGGTGGGGCAAATCCTCATCATCTTCCACCAGCGAATATTGGCTAAGTAGGCAGGAGAGAAAGCTACTCAGAGAAGAGCATGGAAACAAACAGGCAACCCCATTGCCTCCCTGCCGAAGGCCTTCTGGTCATTTCTTCCCAGTTCCTGGCCCTCTCCTGCTGAGCAAGCCAGGCCAGCAATCATGTGTCTTGACTACAACTCAGCATCTCTGACCCGAGTTTTCCACTCATTGTGTTTAGCATTCAATGTAACCTCCCTGGAAAAAGAATTAGCAATAAATTATCCTATTTCTATTTTCACTTAGGTACCTGGGCAGAAGGATGATATTAACAGCCTTGCTTATCCAGTTTAGAACAGAAAATTGATCAACTAAAAGGCATGTCAATTTTCAATTAATTCAAACAAAGGATATGCTTCACAACTTCAAAGTATACTAAACATAACTTTTTTTCCCTGACTGTTCCAAAAATATTTTGGGGTTTTTCAGATGTTCAGGGACATCACAATGGGCAAAGAGTGCCATCTGACACCAGGATGGGTAAAAATAACTCCTGGTCTTGTTTAACCTTTCTTTTTTAAGAATACTGGATAATGAGACTGAGTTTATACATTTTCTCCTGTTAAGTGTTCTAAACTTAGTAAATATTCTTGCTTGTTCTGAAAACAAAGCAAATCCTGTGTTTTCCTAGAATGAGAACACTCTCTTGCTATCTCCCATCTTCAGTAACTACTTACTCTTCAGTGTTTTCATTGCCCAGCCACTCGTTCAACTTCTTCTGCCGAACACCTTTCTGAGTCAACCACCTAAAAAAATAATTTTAAGAAGAAAATGCATTAGTAACTCAACTACAACTGTAGCAATTACCACTGATTCCCTTACAGTAAGTTCCAGGTCAAATACATACATCAAGTATTGGTCTCTTGTCTTTCTCAGTTGGATGAGGTCTGGTTTAATGCTGTTCATACGTTTGTCAATCTCTCGATACTCAGCTGCCTGCTTCTTCAAATCTTCCTCCAGTCTTCTTCTACTGTCAACAATTTCACTGATTCGTGACTTTAACTTTTCATAATTATGCATTATCCTATAGGCAAGAGAAATGCATCTGTAATTACCTGGGTGCATCATGAAGGTTTCCCAAAGTTTATGGAAAGTTTCACTATGACTTCCCAGCAGTTTTCCTCAGGGAAAGAATGTTTCTTTTCCTGTCATATTTTAATTACTCCAGGTACAGACCATGAGATTAAACGGTTTTAGAGGATTTTAGCCCTCTCTAGCACAAGGACAACAGAAATACTCATGGCTTACCAACCTTTGTATTTCTTTCTCATTGCCTTCACGTTTAAACTTTTCAATATATTCTTTGCTGTACCGCTCTTGGGTTTGGCACTGTTCTTCAAATATTTTTATGGTTTCATTAAATGCTTCAATAGCTGTTCTTTTCATTTGGATTTCCTGAAACACAATTTTATATGACAATGTCATACTTTACACAGGACAATTTCTTACTGGAAGACACTACTGGGACATTTGGTCTGCATTATTACTAGCATTTAAGTATTGTTAGAAAGGTGAGAGAGTAATTCATAAAATCCATTAAAATAATATTGCCAAAGCACATAATTCCTTAGGAGAATTTTCCCAGTCCACGGAAAATGACTGCTTGAAAATTTCCTACAGTTATCACCTCGTTAAAAAGCTGTTCCACTTTATCAGTATCCATGTCATCATCATCTACTCCCTCTGGTGGCCCCAGATACATGATGGGCTAGAGAGAATTAAGTCTCCGGAAATAAACTGACGTCAACGTAGCCTCTGCTTTTCACAGCAGAGTGCATAAATGGTTAAATCACCACTTCAGAGATTAGACAAGTCTGTGGAACTTTCAGTTATTATTAGCTTCCAATCTAAAAAGCATTCTATACTCAGGGCTTATACCAAATCAACTTAAAAGTCACAGCAACGTCTTCATTCATTATGTGAACTTCATTTATTATTGTGACACTGGGAGGTCTCATTTAAAAGATGGAGAGATGCTATGACCCAACAATCAATAATGATTCACAAACAGATGCCCCCTTTCCCATTTCATTCACAAAAACGCAAGTATTTTTAATCTGTTTTTTGAGGGTACGTGTTATATGTATTAGGTTCTAATAACTAGGAATTCTGAACTTTTAACAGGATTTTCACAGAAAACTCACCTGGGAAGTCCGGGTATAATCTTCATATAATCTATCATATTCTCTACTTTTTTCTTGGAATTGAGTGTTATATTCATGTAATTTCTTCCCTACAGCTTCAATATTATCTTCTTTGACAACTTGATCCTAGAAGGATTTGAGATTGGGGGAAAGAGAGAAATTCAGTGTGTAAGGCATTTAATCAAATTATACTTATTTAACAAAATATCCTACATAGGAAATATTAAGTACTGTACTTAGCAATGATAAAATTATAATTTTATGGTCACTAGTATAACATTTTTCAAACATGATTACATGTAAGTCATCTGCTTCACAGTTTTTCTAAGTATTGAAAGGATCTTGTTTAAAAGCCATAATAACATGACTATTTCAGTCTTGATTACCTGTTGGTATTTGGATACTGGATAAAGCAGTTTCACATCCAGCTTGGGATTATACTGAGCTAGAGATTCATTCCGGTAGTGGTTTATTAGTTCAACCACAGAGTTGAAAGTTAATGGGTCAGAGAAGCCATATTTCCCATCTCGGTGAAATATTTTGATTAATTTATTATTTCCTCCTTTCCTGTAAATATAATGTAGAAATAATAGCATCATAATTTCCTGATAAAAAGGTGTGTCTTGAGGGCCATCCGAATACCCCAACTGCAGCTACCTCCCAACTTACCTTAGTGTAAGAGTATAATCACCATGCATTTTAGTAGAGGCATCGCGTACCAAAAACGTCCCATCTGCTGTATCTCGAAGTTTTTCATTCACTTCTTCCCTAAAGGGAAAAGAAAAGACAATGCTCACCTCTGGGATTTAGTGACTCTGGACTTACATTTATTAATTATATTTTCAAAGCTAAGTAATGCATCCTTTCTTCGTGTAGAAGTTCCAGTCTCACTGTAAACAGGTGCATGGCAGTTACCCCTCCCCCACCCAAAAGGAAGATGTACCCACTTTCACAGCTGGTATATCTGTGGTGCACAGTTTTTATTTGTTAACCAAACACTTTCAGTGCTCTAAAAACTCAGCACAAAAAGCAATTATCCCTATAAGGCTTTTCCCCCAGCCCCTCACTCCCCTTCAAAAAAAAAAAGCTAAGGGGGGAGGAAAATAAAAAGGCATTTTAAGACAAAAACATTAATTCTTAGAGCTCAATAATAAAACTTCCCGGGTATTTAATTTCCTGTGGCATCCAGCACCCATAGTTCTCCAGCGCTCAGGGACTTTTTTTGGTAGTCTTTGGAATGGAACCAACTATGCTTCATGCTTATGTTGGATGATATCCTAAAAATGGAACTTAGCAAAGCTGGTCCCCCTCCCCCTTTTTTTCCTCTCAATCTAAAACTATATCTAGTGTCAACTACCCATTTCTGTCACCTTACCTCGAGATATCTCCCCAGTACCATTCAGCATCTTGTAAGGACATATTGTTATTCATACCGTTGTTGGCTACAGTAGTGGGTTTTGGTGGTTTAGGAGGCAGTGCTACAGATTAAGGAGAAAGAAAAAAATTATTTGCAATCCCAACTACAACTGAACATTTTAAATTAGACCAAAATTTCTTCAGATGAATAACTTTCTATATAAAGGAAGGAATAAGGATAATTGTGATATAGAGCACGCACTAAGTCATAATTCCTTGATACCATGAAAAAGTTTGTCTTTAAAAAAACTGAAGAAATTTTTCAGATTATGGCTCAAAACAAAAGAAAAAGAAATTGAAAGGGAAAAAAGAGACAAAGACAGAGAGAGACAGAGTTTGAGAGAGGAACTCAGCTTAAATTGGAGTGGCCATGTGAATGAATTTTAAAGTAAATCCAGAGTCATGCCATTTTCTACTTCTAGATGCTTGTAAGTTTCATGCCTAGTCAAATGCATCTGAAGTAAGAAACCATGAACATATGAGCAAGAGGAATCACATGGGTTGGCTGTCATTTCCTCTTCTTATTCAATTATAAAAGACATATTCCAACTCTGTCCTCCACAAACGCTGCTGCGGTAATACCAAAGCTCACCTACAGCAATATGGTTTCAGAGGGAGAACTGGGTTTCTCTGATCTTAGTATTTCAGGTAGTTTTCTGCCAAAATCCACTTTAAGAAACCCATCTGTGACCTAAATCTCCTTATTAATGCTAATATTCTGTTGGCTAAATTGTGCTCTATATGCCAAGAGTGATTAAAAATATCCTATCCCCCCCTTCCTCAATGTCAAATCAATATATGTGTACCAACTGGTATAAAATAAGAGACTGCAACATTTTGATTTGTTTTTTACTTCCTTAATTGGGGGCAGGGCTAATATTGGAATAAAACAATTTAGAACACAAGATAAATCTAGGACTTTTAGCTAAATTCTAAGTTTGAAAGAACCATGCTACCACTTTAATTTATGCAAAAATGATTTCAGGTGTCTCAGGAGTATTTTACAAAAATTAAGGATTAAACATTAGAAAGCCAACTTCTTTTTTCATTATAGTATGTTAATGTAAGGAAGAACAAGCAAAGCCTGAACATCTGATTTGGAATACAGAATAGTTTCAGGTCATCAAGAACTGAGTTGCAATCACTGCTACATTCTACATGCTTTCTAAAGTACCAAGTGTTATCACTGCAAAGTACCACACAGTTCTCATCCACTGTCAACAGACAAAAGCGGCACAAAGAGTACATCATTTTAATTATAGGAACAATATGCAACAATCTAACCCAAATCAAGTAACAAAAGACACCAGTGACAACCTGGAATTCAATTCATATCCATTCAAGTAAGAATAAGCATGTACCACACACAGGCTGCTCTGCTTGCTTCCACAGGAGGTCAAACAATTTGTTTAATTTTCAGCTCTGATCAAACTAATTGCCATCCGAGAACGATTTAATAAGAGCAGAAACCTACAGAGAATATGCTACAGCAGCTGTCAAAAATTTTAAACCCCACAAAATTAACTAGCTCTCTATAATAATACCGCAGTATTACCTGGTGGATCCATTTCTATATAAAACATCAAGTCTGTGCCACAATTTATATCTGTCTTAGCATATTCTATATCCAGGTCTTCCATATTCCAAACAGTGTTGTACATTTGTGCAAGAGTTTCCTTGGCTGAGCTCAGTTATAAGAAAAGAGTCCGGCTTTCTTTGTAATGGTGTCTTGGAATTCATTTTAAAACCTATAAGGGGCTGCACTGTAACCTATTACATCACACACCCCAGCCAATCAAGTCAGAAAAATGTCACCAGACCACTCCTGCTTCATCATTTCCCTTCTATACCAGCCTTAACACAATCCCGACCTCACTAAGGACGGACATTTAACAGAATTGCAATGTCTGCATGCTCTTCCTTTCAAAAAGGTGTTTAATTTGACTGTTCTCTTCTAGCAGTGAGGTTTCTAATTCCTTTTTTATGACTTCTTGCAGCATGGTATGCTCCACTGTTGGCAGGTTGACAAAAGCTGATACGCTGCAGCACGTAGGTTTTTTTTTTTTCCCCCCCCCCCCCCAGTGCATCTGGGTATATAGGTCGTTCCTTGGTTTAAAAATCTTGCAAAGGCATCAGAATGGTATACTGAAAGTCTATTTTAAATGCCTCCTGTATATATTATAAGCAGCAAGGATCAAGAACTCTGGATATTTAGTTTCAGTCCTACGTAATTCACTGAAAACTCAGAACTTAAACACTGTCACAAATGTACCACATTAGAAAGCACAACGGGGGGGGGGGGCAAAAGAGAAAAACCTCCTCCTCTACCAAAGGGATTTCATGGAACGACAATGACAATTCTCAATAGGAAGGAAGATGTGTATTAATGGCAGAAATAAGCAACATAATTATCAACAGTAGTCATGAGAATTTAAATGTTACTATCAAACAGAACTGGGCAAGGTAAGATGCTCCTTCTTCAAAAAGAAAAGAGGCCACATATCAGAATGCGGAGGGGGTGATGTAATCATTTTTTCCCCTTTTGCCCTGGTCTCCTATGCTCACTCTGGAGACAAATATTATCCCTTCTCAGCAGTATTTAAGGTACAGAAATCAATTCCCCTACAAATCTCACTATTCATTTTAGTTCCTCAAAATCACTCTGCAAATAACGCTGCCACTCTTACGGGAGCTTAATGTACAGCCCCCGTTTTAAAGCCTCTTCTCTTCACTGTCACAGTATTATGATAGGGTGGAGGCAGGAAGGGGGAGAAAGACCTCCCTCAATGTAAATGTGGCTCATTTTAATAACATAGTGGCTTTGTGATCTATTCACGTGTATGTCACATGTTTGTATCACAATTAAAAACCACACACAGCCCTTGAAATATATTCTCCTACACTTTCTATCAAATTTTGGATCATAAAGAATTAGCCCTAAGGCAAGATCTCTAAGCACTGTTTACCTGTATCCCCCTCTAGTTTAATTTCTCTTTCCATTAACCGGAAAGAGAAACTCACCCCATCCCCTCCATCCTTTCTCACTCCCACACTTTTCTATCTACCTAAGGGTTTAGGTAAACCTAAACTCAAATGCAAATAAAAATGGTAAAAGTGGTAGATGAGAAGGTTCGTCCCCAATACAATTCAGGGAAAAAGTAAAATTTTCTTAGCACAGTAAAAATGTTGACCCTCTCCATAAAGGACAAGGAGACAGGTCCTCCCAGCAGTTGCTCCCAGGTCTACCTGTTAGCCAACCAGACAGCCTCCCGTGTATTTGGGAGTCCTGGGTGCAAAGGGTCTGGCTGCTGGAGCCCATATGGCAAAGCGACCCAGGAGAAGACAGAAAACAGGTGATTTTCCACCCCTCTCCAAGGTCTGGCCTGGAACCAACTTCTAGCCAAGCACTTTGTAATTACCTCTGTCCCTAACTTCCAACCTGAACCCCATCTTTCCCTGGCACTGCCCCATCCTCCCCCACGCCCCCCCCCCAGGAAATGAGGGAGTGTCTGCCCTAATCTCTCATCTCCCTTCTCCAGGCAGCACTGACATACACACATGCACAGACTCACGCCAAAACTTAAGCTACAGAAATAAACAAAATTATAAAAAGAGACAGAGTGAAGGGGCTGAGAAGTGCACAAATGAAAGGCAACTTACTTTGCAGGTTATGCATTTCAACGGTTTCCCTTTGAAATGCCTGTATCCAACAACGGAAAAAAAAATCCAAAAAGCAATTCCACCAACAGGGAAAAGCCCCCTCGTCTCCCCCCTGACTGCTTGCGGGGCCGCTCTCTCAAGGCCTCCAGCGAGCGCGCGCAGGGGCGGGGACGGCGCCGGCAGCAGATCCTCCAGCTATCAATTAGGACTCGGCTCCTCCGTCCACCGGCCTCCCGCGCAGCCCCGACCAGAACCGGCCAACGCGTCCTGGGCTGCTGCTCACTGCTGGCTCCCCATTGAGAAACTCACTCGAGTTCGGTACTGTACTGGGGAGGGAAAAGGCCCAGCCGCTCGCACGTCTCTCTTAGATAAAGATCGCAGCTTCATGATTAACTTGGGCAGGTTCAAATATTTGCTGAGCTAGGGATTTTGGGTGGGGGAGGGGAGTCGAAGTCAAAGTCAAAGTTATCATCGGCTAACAAGTGGCCGATGCAAGACCAACTTGCTCATTTTAGCCGAGGAAATGAGAAGGCCATTGTGAGGGGACCTAATATAGTCTCTGTGACTGGCTGCCGCAGCGCTCACAGGGCTCAAGTAGCCGGCAGTGAAGCGAGGCACTATGCGCAGCCAAACACAGGAAGTGGCTGAGCTAGTTCAGCAAAAAATAGAATCAAAGCTTTCCTTGTAAAGGCCTGAACCTCTCAGAACAGCCCAGAACAGAGTGCCTTGCTAGTGTCCACCTCCTGCACCTCCTCCCACACACTTGCACAGACAGCCCCGCAGGTGTAACAGGAAAGCCCTTATGGAACAATTCAGGCAGGGAACAGATTTAAAAAAAAAAAAAAAAAAATTAATCGTAGTAGGAGAGGAGCCTTAGGAAAAGGATTATGAACTCAGTATGGATACTATACTCCATGATTATGTAAAGATGAAAAAAAAAAAAGCAATAAAAATAAAAAACCCTCTGCAGCTATTTTTAATAAGGTTGACTTCAACACATATTTAATGCCATGTGCTATTTTAATAATTGAAAGTTATGTTTGCATTAGATCTATGTGATGGCTACATGAGGCAAATGGTAGGATGGCAAAGCAAGGGCATATGTTTCTATATTTTGCCCTTTATTTGAGAAAGCTGCAAAGAACCAGACATAGAACTACTGGCTACTATTTAAAGAAATAAAATGTTACTGAAGAACATTTTCACTTGCATCAGCATAGATGATTTTAAGATTATCCTGAGGACCATAACCTACTGGAAAATTACAGAATCACTGAACTTTAAAACCAGAGTGATTTAGAGATTGTTTCAATCTATTCCCTCATGCTACATTAAAGAAAAATTCTGACCCATAAGTGAAGCAGTTCTCACAAGATTATGGCTATAGCATCAGAACTCCGGCTCTCAAGTTTGGTGCTAAGCTCCCTACCCTCTGCCCCTGCCCTTAACTTCCTTCTGGCTACAGAAAGTGAAAATGAACGTGTGCAACTGAAGTCAATTTCTCACAAACCACAAAGCAAAAACACTGATACCTACAACAAAAGCCAGGTTTTGTTTTCTAATTTTTGGCTTACTTAAATTAAAAAAATATATATTAAAGGATATTTTTTTCATTCCCTTTGAAGAAACATGGGTTCTGGCAATAATGCCCCAAATCTCTGTGTAGGAAGGTGAGCTTGCTGGGTATTACCATAAACTCCACACAGGCGAACAGCAGCAACCCAGCTTCAGTATTATTCTCAGTATCTTGTAAAGCGCTGTTAAATCCACAAGGAAAGTGTTTTTACAAACTTGCTTTTGGTTCAACTGACAATATAGAAAAGTCTACTTTCCCAAGGAAAAAACAGTCTATAATTGAATCTTCCAGTTACCTCCAGCTGATCACAGCAACATAAATTTAGTTGAGAGAGTATCCTTGCATCCTGAGCTGCATAATCTTGCCCTACTTTTAAAAATAGCCTTTTTAAAGCTAGAAACATGGGAAACATCAGTCTCTTAGCCATACCTGTCTGGATTCACATGCCGTTTCATGTCAAAACTTACTAAGATTAAAATGCTAAGTCTAACCATGTACTTTCCATTTCAGAAGAGTATTATATTATCCACGTGAAAGCAGTACACCGTCTATTTACAGAAAGAAAAGCTTAATGTAGATTTGAAAACACTTTGCTTCAAATACATTTCTCATGATATGTACAATCACCTACCATAAAGGTTCTATTATATTATTGCAAGAGTGAGCTGAACATTTTCCCACTGAATTCTAGTCTTTGAAAAGTGATCTGTAAGACACTTTTTATTAGCTTAAAGTAGGGAGCCCTCTGCTGGTAAAACGGTAAAACAGAATCAGTAACTACTGCTTGGGAGAAAATGATTAACTTTCTGCAAATTTCACTCATCTCACACTGTGTCCGAAATGCTACACAAACTAATAGGCACAACTGTTCAACTGTCATCTGATCTATATGATTAACTAAGAAATTATTAACTCAAATACACAGATGTCATAACAACTTAGGAAATATTTTTTTCATGTAGCTGCTAAGATGAAAACCTGTATTTTAATTTCAGCTTGTATCTGGGACCTCGAAGACTCAACCACACAGAAGAACTGATGATACACATCATTGAAAGCCAAGTTTACCTTCTAGATTCTTTAAGACAGTTATATATTACCTTCCCTTTCCCAAAAGTTTTGTAAAACTCCTTTCAGAGGTAAAAAATAGGCCATTACTTCACTTCTTAGCAGGTATAATCTAGTCAGAAAAATGTCTCTTGATCCTTAAGATATGTTTGAAAGTTATAGATGGCACAGTAGATCCCATGCAAATCACCATTAAGTAGAGAAAGTTCCACAGCTGTCATCATTCTGCACAACTTCTGTTTTTTTGTTTGTTTTGTTTTGAGTAAGGAGGTTTTATTCAAACAGATTATTGCAGGGGGCTAGGGGACAGGATTATTGCAATAGGGAGAAGCCTCTGACCATAAGATCTGCAAGCATCTACTATGCAACTTTTTAAATATTTCCACTGACCATCGAACAAAAGACTGTTTTTTTTTTAAAAAAAAAGCAGTGAAATTTTAAAACATGAACCAAAATCTTTGTTTAGGGGTAAAATCAATGCCTCCCTTCATAATTTTAAACTTAAAACAATTTAGGACAGAAAGGTCTTTAAGGATGATGCAAATTCATTGCTCTACCTCAAATGCTTTAATGACAAAGTAAAGGTCCTATGTGAAGGAGAACATCCATTTTATAAATAAACCCAGATTTACCTATGCACCAAATCTGATGCATTCTACAAGGTACCTGAAAAGGCATGCCTGTTACCTGTGGAAGAATAAGGTACTCCTCCCCTCCAATTTTCCCCTCAAATTCTATCCCTGAACAAGACGACTGCGCTGTGAAAACAAAAGTAAAACTGAGCCACACACTTCCACGCTGAAATAATCAGCATCTCTTTTTCAGAGCACAAATAAAACTCCCTCTTTTCCGATAAAACCGAGCATGGCTTGGCTCTATTCACTCCGAACTGGCTAAATACATGCATTTTTATTCAAGGTTTCATTTCTCAACTTTGAAGCAACCTTCTAATGTCAGACCACATTTAAACCCAATAAAAAATAAATCAGAAAAAAGTAAAACACTTTGAAAGTCATTTCCCTCTACCTTAGTGCTCGCTTTCGTTTTGGTTGAAAATCAAGCCCAGAGCATTTTAAAACAAGACTTATGAATCAGGCTCTTCAGGATGGATGTTTTGCAACGCGCTGGTGGTTAAAAATTAACGTTGACAGGTGTAGAAGGGCGGGGGGAGAAAGAATCATTTATTTTTCACTCTAGTCTTGAGGGTGCAATATTAGACTTCAATTATACTACATTAATATTTCTGAATATATCCACAAAATCTGCAATATGTAAATACACTTATAACAGCCTTCATTCAAAGGCACCTGGTGTGAAATGGTCCTGTTTTACCTCGGTTAACGCTACTGAAATCTGCTTTAGCGATGTAAGTATTACTAGGGTAAATATAACACATAATGATTTTTAAAAATCTGTTCTTCAGCTGTAAACATTCGGAAAACATTTACGAACAAAGGGAACAGCCAACTATCAACAGAGGATTGAGTGTTTACTCTGTGCTAGAACTATCCAAATCTTCGTTTCCCTCCAACAAAGGGGCAAATCCTTACTTTACAGGATGGCTGGCTGTATTAAACGAGCGACAGTGGTTTGAAAGTTGGGAAATTTATTTATCAAAGAATCCTTAAAACCCCATCCATTTGGATGAGTATCATGCTGTGCCCAGTTCTGTGTTCAGAAGTTTTCAAAAGGAGAGAAGGCCTTTGTTTTTGCCCTTTAAGAAATGTATTTTTAACAGATTAAATTAACAGAATTACAGAAGCATTAAGCGTATGAGCGTGAGGTGCTTAAGGACATACAGTAAATACTCAATAGATCCATTTAAGCTAAATATAAAGCTGGGGGAAGATCTACTGGGGTGCCGATGAAGTTGATGACACTTTGGGGCTGCTGTATGTGATTACACATTTTATAACCTGCACAAAGGCACCTGGCCAAGATGGCAGGAGGAGCTGCTGCTGAAATCCATGCTGCTCCATGCACCAAGCCATACACAAAGGAATGGGCTTTCTACATGGGAGCCTTTCTCCCTCCCCAAGCAGCCACAAAGTAGCAACTGCCCACAGACCGTTCCTTTTCAGATTTGCCTTAAAGCCCTGAGTGGTTTCCAGAGGCCCTGGCTCTGCTGGCCAGGAGCATGAGGCCAGTGGGGAGAATGGCCTGGTAGGATTCCAAAAGTACTAACCAGGAATGGTGGATTGAAGGGATTGGAGCCATAGAATGAGCCAGAGCAGATGTGATAAACAGGATAAACAGACCACATTTAAACCCAATAAAAAATAAATCAGAGAAAAGTAAAACACTTTGAAAGCCATTTCCCTCTACCTTAGTGCTAGCTTTAGTCTTGGTTGAAAATCAAGGGTCATACGAATAAGTATAGATATCAACTCTTTTAATCCTCACAACAAGCCAAACCAGAGAGGGATTATCCCCATTTCACAGTCTGGAAAATGGTTTGGAAAGGCTAGAGGTACTTATTGAAGAACTGGGCAAGTAAGTAGCAAAAGCTGAGATTCAAACTCAGATCTACTCAATCCATAAGCCCGTAAATTCACTATGTTCCGTGGCTGGTGGAGTTGTTCCGAGCCTTATCCCAAAAGCTATAAAAATTGCTTTGTGGCTCTTTAGGTGACTCATAGGGTCATACAGGGACAAATTTCAAATATTTTCGGTTTATTACTTGCTGGAACCTTCAGAAGACTTTTTGATTGGACACTACAGTGCTCATGAAGGCAGAAGGGGGCAGCAGAAAGCACAACCAGCCAGGGGTCCTGGGAGCTGGTCACTCACACAGACCCAGTTCTAGGGCACGTTGTTAGGAGGCACAAGGTCGACCCTCCACCTCTGTGGTCCAAGGTTTCTTCATCTCCAACATGGCCAAGCTGGACAGTCCTCTTAACTCTAAAATAATGCTTCTAATAATACTAATGTTTAAAATATTTACTGGTTTTGTAAAACCCGGTAAAGCTATCAAGCCATTATTTTTTGTATGTCGTAATTTATTTTGACTGTCCTCTTTTGTAACTCCTTGAACTGAAATGCAATTTCTCCTTCCCCTAAATCAAATTCTATCTATTCTTCAGGGCTCATTTTAAGCTCTATTTCTTCCATAAGCCTTTTCTGTCTACTCAATTACCTTAAAAAGTAACCAAATGCAACTCTAAAATTCTTCTTGTCCTTAAGAGTATGCACATTCCCACTTAGTATTTAATTATAAACTATGTGCTAATATCTCACATTTGTCGTCTTGTATCTAATTTGACTTCAAATGCCTTATTCTACCTTTGCATTCCCAACAGCACCTGAACAGAGGGAGGCTGACAGTGTACATAATACCAGCTAGCTAAATTAATACCAGTATCAGGACACAGGGAGACTCAGTAACAACCTGAGGTATGCAGAAGATGCAAACATGCTTGCTGCAAGTGAAGAAGACTTGAAGCACTTACTGATAAAGATCAAAGACTATATAGCCTTCAGTATGAATTACACCTCAACATAAAGAAAACAAAAATCCTCACAACTGGACCAATAAGCAACATCATGATAAACAAAGAAAAGACCAAAGTTGTCAAGGATTTCATTTTACTTGGATCCACTGTCAACATGCATGGAAGCCATAGTCAAGAAGTCAAAAAATGTATTGCATTGGCCATATCTGTTACACAATAGCTCTTTATAGTGTTAAGAAGGAAAGATGTCACTTTGAAGACTAAGGTGCGCCTGACTCAAATACAAGCCATGGTATTTTCAATAGTTCATATGCATGTGAGAGCTGGGCAGTGAATAAGGAAGATCACAGAAGAATTGCTGCTTTTGAATTGTGATGTTGGTGAAGAATATTGAAGATACCATGGTCTGCTAGAAGAATGAATAAATCTGTCTTGGAGGAAATCCAGCACGAATGCTCCTTAGAAGCACGGATGGTGACACTTCATCTCACTTACTTTGGACATGTTATCAGGAGGAACCAGTCTGTGGAGAAGAGCACCATGCCTGGTAAAGTAGAGTGAGTAAAAAAGAGGAAGAGCTTCAATGAAATGGATTGACAGTGGTTGCAACAATGGGTTCAAACGTAGCAACAATTATTAGGATTGCACAGGACCAGGCAGTGTTTCATTCTGTTGTACACAGGTTGCTATGACTCTGAACCAACGCAGTGGCATCTAGCACAACAAATTGACATGACTCTGAACCAACTCAATGGCATCTAGCACAACAAATTGACACTTTGCTGGACCTTACTTGAATTGATACTTTGTCTCAAATGTTATTAGTTTTGCCTCTCATGTCAATTTCTACCTGGTAAAACTAGAAAAGATGTCTGTACATAACAGAATCTTGCTTTTTCTCCCCTTAATTGTCATTCAAGTCCTCATTTCAATTCACAACAATAAAGTCAGTGCAAATTACTGCTTTATGGTCATTCACTGCAGATGTGCCAGTGCTGGGTTTCTAGAGCCCTGCTGTTACTAAGCACATGATGGCATGCTGGGGCGATGATAAAGGACTCTCAGAAAATGCTGCGCTCCTACTGGGCCTAAGAAATAATTTCTCTAACCCAGGGTGGTCTGCCAATCCCAGGCACTGGAGGCATTCCCAAATACAGAGGTGCTGAGGGTGAGGGCGTTTATCCTGGTATACATAACATATTTTCACAAGTGAGACACAGAAACATCCACTTAATTCCAAAGGGCCTCTACATTTCCAGAATGACTAAACCAAAACCAATCTCACTGCCACTGAAGCAATTCCAACTCATCGTGACCCCCTCCTAGGGATTCCAAGGGTTCAAATCTTTATGGAAGCAGACAACCTCATCTTTCTTCCGCAGAGTGGCTGGTGGGTTCAAACCACCAACCTTTTTGTTAGCAACCCAGTGCCCTAACCACTACATCACCAGAGCTCCCTGTTGTTGTTGTTGTTAAGTGCCGTCGAGTCGTTTCCGACTCATAGTGACCCCATGCACAGCAGAACGAAACACT
>NW_006921829.1:3262189-3315889 GCF_000298275.1 Orycteropus afer afer | reverse complement strand
TGCTCCCGGAGACCCGGTCCCTCTCGGGAGGGTAACAAGGGAAAGTGTTCAGTGCAGATCAGTGAGTAAGCACAAGCCCGCCTTGTTTCAGTACCGAGCTCCCTAGAATGACTAAAAGACATAACCAAACCAAAACCTCCAAAACCTGTTGCCGTTGAGTGGATTCCAACTCACAGTGACTCTGAAGGACAGAACAGAACTGCCTCATATGGTTTCCAAGGCTGTAACAGACTGCCACATCTTTCTCTGTGGAGCAGCTGGCGTGTCCAAACTATGACCATTTGGTTAACAGCTGAATGCTTTAACCACTGCACTACCAATACTCTTTAAAAGACATAATACAAAGGGGAAAGTGGCTCAAACTAGGCTTTAAAAATTACTTGGATTAAGTTGCTGTGAAGAAGGCACAAGAATACTGGGATGGTTCAGCAAATGTTCCAGGCTTTGTCATTCTTTAGCAGAGCTGACGGAACTAATCCTCCATTGAAACTGGCACACCAGTTTCTCAGTATAGCAGTGTAGTATCCTTTGGTGTGGCAAGCAGCTTCAAGGGTGCATAATGATAAAGACTGCAGAAAAATTTTTATTGTGTTGGAATGAGGATGAAACTGAGAAAGATGTTCCTATCAGTTTATACCAATCAGACTAATCAAACTCCAACACTGATCCACTGAACCTGGTGTAGTAGAAATTTTAAAATCCATTTGTGTTTGTCAAATCCTGTCTGGCTTTTAGCTTCCAGGTATCTTTCCTCTTCCGAGGGGTAGCCACTAAGCACTACAGGCCAACCCTTCACTGCAACCAGGGCCATCTTCTCTACTTTCTAAGACATATCTCAGTTTTGATCAGAAGGAAATGAAAGATCTTAGTTTAGCCCTTTGGCCCAAGGTCCTGCTTTGTTCTGGATAGTGATCTTCCTTTCCCACTCATGTGATTAGTCTAAGGTGGGCAGCAGACAAATGACTCACATGTCACGTTTCATTCCTTACTCTTCATCACAGCATATCGCTACCTTATCACTGCATTCTTTCCTGCTGAGCCTCAAAGCAATCTCTGAACCCCAACAGAGATCCCAAAATCCATTTACAAATGATCCAAGTAGTCATGTGAGATGAAGTATTTCAGCTAAGGCCCTGGACTAAAGTCCTAGACTACACCTATTGATAGACTTCTCTGGTGTCATTTGCCTATATCTCTGGGCATCCCTTCTGGAACATCCTGATTGCTGGGATCTAGAACCTGCAGACACCACCTCTGCCTTAACTATCATACTTGGTGTCTGTACCACCTTCAAATACCGTGCTTCAGGCCTGTCCACAGACACCCTTCTCAATACCTCCATCTTGAGCTGTTGCCTAGCCCATTCTCCATCCCATCCCTATAGGTGTGTTTTAAGCCTAGCCCCACCTAGCTATAAACAAGTCAAGCCTGACTGTGTAACACCAACTACAAGAGCACAATTTAATTCTCTATTGCATGATACTGATAACTGAGCCCCCTCACACCCACTATCCAGAGATAAATATGGTAACCTACATGAATTACCTGTAAGGGAGTTAACACTTTTAATAATAAATTCATGATGTTTTATATTTTCATTAAGACTACAAGTAACACCTTCAAGAGGTCCTGAAACTTCATTTCACCCTAACCTCTATTCTAGATAACTGGCCTCTATTAGTTAACTTTTTAACCAGTACATAGCAATGTAAGGTTGTTTGGATTTTCCACAGTAGAAGAAAAATACATCAGTTTAAATTAAATCCACTGCTAACATGTCTCCATTTCCTGCTTTGTGAAATGGCTAATTAAATGCCAGCCTGCTTTCAAAGAAGTGTCTGGCTTGCTCTAACTTGCTGCAGTGAACACTCTGGTTTCATACTGCTTGCATTATTGAAAATGTTTATTTTGACAGACGTTTCTCAGAATACCTGCTTCCAAAAAAAACATTTCAAAATACTTTAAATTATATAGTAATTATAAATCCCCTACTTTATAAGCATTAGAAAGAAAAACAAAAAATGTCAACAACTAAAATGAACTCCATAAATTTATTCAACAACTACAAGCATAAAAGTTGAGAATGTAGGGAACCTTCTCCATTCCTCATCTAAAACCAAGATAATTTAAAAACCATAAATGTTAACATCTGAGTAATATTTACCATATACACCACCACTCAGCTGGGTTTTTTTCCCCAAAAAATCACAGATCTCAATTCGACGAGAATCTTACCCTACTTAAAAGGAGGTCTAAAGCCACCATTGTTTAAGGCTCTTTAAAATGAGCAATGAGAGTGTAAAATTTCCAGAAGCATTACCTGGTGCAGGCTGTCGTTCATTCCATTCAGTTGAGATTAAAATTTCTATTACTTTTATGAGGTGTTCAGTATTATCAGAGCTACAAGAAAAAGAGAGTATTATGAGGAACCTGGAACCCAAGGAGGGGTCGCTATGAGTCAGGTCTGAGTCGACGGCACATAACAACAACAACAACAACAACATTTCCCTAAAAACAAATTAATTTTCTTTTAAACACATTCAGGTGAAGGTGTACACTATAAAATGTGCATGCAGCTGTGAACTAGTATCTTTAGGCTAAGTTTAATTATAAATTATCTTAGGGCTATCTTCATCACCCCCAAAATACATGTTTATCTTCTTTCACTTACCTGGCTGCTGGGAATCTGAAAAGCATAGGGCTGAAAATTTCAGAGAGTACTCTTGCATTCAAGAGATTTTTGCAGGCAGTTTGAGAGAGCTTGAAGAAATGTTTTAGCAAATACTGAAGTGTAAGCCAATACTGATGAGGTATATTAGGCGACCTAATGAGCTTCTTCAACAGCTGGATATATTCCTCTGAGCTCTGCACTTCTACAAGTTAAAAAGATAAATAAAAAATAATAATAATAAAAGACTGTTTCTAGGTATCAGTGAATAAACACCTGGAACATTTCTGTTCTCTGGCCTAGCTATGGAAGGAGGCATTTAAATGAAGTTGTCAGGAGAAGCAGACAGTCCGTTTGTTCTTCTCATTACAGAAAGTATTGTGAGAAAGTAAAAAATATCAAGTAAAATGGAAATGCAGAAAACTCTTGGTATAAGAAACCACTGACGTTCAGTGTGTGCTGGCAGAAATCTGTCCTTCAAGTGTGATTGGTTAGTTCAGAGGAGCATCAGATAAGTGGCACAGGTTTTAACTTTGAAGGTTACGAACCACAATTTCCTGTCCCCAAAGTGCTTCACTGAGCAATAGTGTCTGTAACTGAGAGTCCTCTCCCCTTATCACATTTGTAAAGGCCACTTAAGGAAGAAAACTAGAAAACTCTCAGTCACTAGGTACTAGTCCTGGTTCCTGAATCTGACATGGGCTCTTGGAAAAACATGTCCTTCACTGATGTAGTGAACTTTGCTAGTACTGATAAAAGGTTAACAATTAGCCATTTCAACATGCAGTTTTCCTAAGCAAACGAGAGAATCTGGGTCTTCTCGCCCTGTAATGGGGGGAATTTGGGGTGACAGTGGGAGGAGGAGGGGCAGATTACTACAACTACTTTCTAAATAATCTATCTTATGCAGCATTTAGGAAGTCTACAAGCACATCCACATCTAAATTTATGTTCACTGAGGCTTTCAGAAGAGAAAACAAACCTTGGGCTAAAGAAATCATCTCATTGTAAACAGCTACAGGAATGACCGGATTTGGTAAGTCCAGAAGATAGCGTTTGAAAGCATCTGCTAAGACGTGCACATCAATCATTTCCAAGTCCACAGAAGCAGCATCTATGAAAGGGAAAAAAATAAATAAATAACTTCAGACATTTATTGGGGTCATCTTATTTCCTAAATGTTTTATATGAAAGTGATACAGGAAAGGAAGTAATAGGAGGACAAACAGACTCTGGGGTAATAAGGAGTACCCCACAACCACTTCCAACCATGTCTGGAGGTGGTTCTGCCCTGTCTGAGAAAGCTTCTATTAAGGGGTGGGATAATAAGTATCTTACTTCCCTAGTGCTGCTATAACAGAAATACCACAAGTGGATGGCTTTAATAAATAGAAGTGTATTCCCTCACAGTTGAGGAGGGCAGAAGTCCAAATTCAGAGCACCAGCTGCAGGGGAAGGTTTTTTCTCTCTCTCTCAGCTCTGGGGAGAGCTCTTTGCCTCCTTTCATTATTTGTGGCCTGGCATTCCTTAGAGATCGCCATGTGTCTCAACATCAATATTCCCCTGGGTCTAGGGCGTTCTCAGTGCAGGGACCCTGGGTGCAAAAGGATGTGCTACCGGCTCTTCTTTCCTGGTGGTCATCAAGTCTTTCCTTCTCTGTTCCCTTCTCTCTTTATGTCTTATAAGATAAAAGGTGATGCAGGCCACACCCCTGAGACACTCCCCTTACATCTGATCAGGACTCTGACCTGAATAAGGGTGCTGAACCCTACCCTAATTTCCTTACCACTGATTGGCTGTTCACATCAGATCACATTATGGGGGATGATTACATCATTACATAACTGCCAAACCACTGAGAATCATGGCCCAACCAAATTGACAAATATTTTTTTGGGAGACACAATTTAATCCATGATAATAAGAGTCAATGTTTCCTAAAATGCTAACAGGAAAACAACAAATGCAATTCCTTGACAAATGAAAACTTAAGTTGGTAACTATTGCCTCTCAAAATAATGCAAATTTAAACCAGCAGAATGACTAATTAAGCATTAAGCTTTTATAGAATTTTAGCAGCATAGTGCCTAAGGCACTTGACTGCTACCCAGAAGGCTGGTGGTTCAAACCCACCAGCCACTCCTAAGAAGGAAGGTTGGGCAATCTACTTCTGTAGCGATACCGCCTCAGAAACCCAAGGAGGGGTCGCTATGAGTCAGGTCCAACTGGACAGCACATAACAACAACGACAAACTACAGAATTTTAGCAATCAGTCTCAAGAATAAGTATCCATAAAAATAATTTTAACATTTTCAGAACCTTCCCCCCACCATTCTGACTGGGTCGTTACTAATTGAACTTTCTCACAAGAAAGATACAAGCAGCCTGCCTAGTGAATTTCTCACCTGAAAAAAAAGGTCAAGCAATTCAGTAACAGGTGATGCTAAACAAAAACACTCCCTGAGCACTCCTCAGCAGTAAGGCCTTCTGAGTACTCGGGACAGAAAAAGGCACAGTGCCAGGCAGTAAGAAGGGGTGCTGGGAGCAAAGTTCTGGAGGCACAAATGACTGTGGGCATCTAAGACACCAGGAGAGCACACGCTACTGCAGAAGAGTACACACTCGTAATGAGAAAGATGACCTGAGGAAAATGATCAGGGGGCTGAAATGTACGAAATCGAGAAAAGGCAGGCTGATGGACCAAATAGCACATTTTATACAGCTTCATTACTTGTGGTGTAAAAGTTGGAAAGGAGCTGCTATGGACTGAATTGTGTTCCCACAAAATATGTTGTAGATCCTAACCTGTGGTTATAATCTCATCTGGGAATGGAACTTCGTTATTATGTGAATGAGGCAGTATGACTGACTACAGGGTGTATCTTAATCAAGAGAAATAAAAAGAGCAGATTGAGTGAACAAGCAAGCACAGTTGGGGAAGGCAACCATGATTACCAAGGAATTTAAAAAAAAAAAAGGCCACAGCCATCAAGTTGATTCTGACTCACAGCAACCCTACAGGACAGAGAACTGCCCCACAGGGTTTCCAAGGCTGTAAATCTTTATAGATGTAGACTGTCTTATCTTTCTCTCTTGGTGCACCTATTAGGTTCAAACTATCAACCTACTGGTTAGCAGCTGACTAATCACTATACTACCAGAGTGACCTATGATAGCCAAAGGATAAAAGCTGAAAAGAGATAAGAGCCTTCCCCTAGAGCTAAAAGAGTAAAAGCCTTCCCCTAAAGCTGGCAGGTGGAATTCAGACTGCTAGGCTCCTAAACTGTGAGAATATAAATTTGTTTGTTAGAGCCACCCAGTTGTGGTTACAGCAGCACTGGATAACTCAGGTAGGAGGTAGGAGTGATGCTGGAAGTAGAGGCACCAGTTTTGGTTATCTGAAGCCAAGTGACAGGGTTTGGACTCTAACGAAGTAAGAGAGTGCAAAGCATTAACAAGAACTAACATAACTTGATGGTTGATTGGATTGGCTGAATGTCTAGGTGAGAATGAGGAAGAATCAAAGTTTACTCCAAGACGTTTGAGTATAAGTACATAGAAGAAGGTGGTATCCTGGATACCTGTGAGCCGAATGTGATATTATAAACCACTCGAGGCTGAGATAGAGGCTACAAATATTCCCTAGACATATCACTATCACAAACCAAACTTATCTCACTCACTAGGCAGATCTTGGGAGCTCTGGTAGCATAGTGCCTAAGGCACGTGATTGCTAACCAGAAGGTTGGTGGTCCAAATCCACCAGCCACTCCTCGGAAGGAAGGTTGGGCAATCTACTTCCGTAGAGATACTGCCTCGGAAACCCAAGGAGGGATCACTACGAGTCGGGTCCAACTCGAGGGCAAATAACGCCACCAACAACAGGCAGATCTTATGAAAGATAATTACTTACACAATTCCACAAAGCTCTAAGAAAATTCAGTTTGGTATAAAATGTGGATATGTCATTTTGAGGAAAAGAATTGTTAAAGGTAAAGAGGCAAAGGGTTAAATCACTAAACCAGAGGCCTATCATATTTGTAACAAGTATGGGAAGGGCAATTCTAGGTCTTTGAACAATGAATCCACCTTGAAAATAATTAAACTACTAGTATTACTCACTGTCAAATAAAATTGTGTGTGAATTAGAGGAACACTCTACATCTACCAACTATTTGACAAGTTTCTGGTCCGTTGTGTACATCCTTTAATACATCTGTATGTCCAGAAAATTAACATTACATAATTAATAAACGAAACAAAAAAACTAAACCATTTTCCATCAAGTCAATTCTGACTCATGGCGATTGCATGTGTTTCCGAGTAGAACTGTGCTCCTTAGCATTTTCAACAGCTGCAACCTTTTGGAAATGGATCTCCAGACCTTTCTTCCAAGGTACCTCTGGGTAGATTTGAACCACCAATCTTTTGGTTAATAGCCAAGCACTTAACAGTTTGTACCACCCAGGGATTCCTGGTTTATAAACATGAAGACACTAAAAATTCCACACATTTCTCCCTCAGGCAGTATCCACCACCTTCTCTCCACTTTTGGACTACTGAGGGACAACTCTACCAGGACACTTCCCAGCAATGCAGGAGTTAGGTACATCTGTCTCCCTGACTAGACTAAGACTACCCAGGGGCAGGGCCCGGGGCTCACCCCTGTTCTTCCTGTAACCCTCACTGTACTGAACATAAAATCTGCTTCTTTAATGTTTGTGGCATGAACTATAAAACGCCCAGAGTGATGTTAATTCACTGAGGCCCTCTCTAACACTTGAGGCACATTTCCCAGCAGCCTTTATAGCGTTCAAAGAAAATAATGGTATGTTGTTCCTCTATTTTTTAATGTAACTTATAAAGCTCCTTGGGCTTTCTTACTTCTGCCCTATAAGTCTCCTTTTCTGTATCAAATCTACCCTAACATGCTCTTCCCAAAGTTATACACACCTGGCATGTGATCACTTTTGAAGTCAGCCAGGTAAGAGCTGCATAATCTCTAGACCTGGTTTGAGGGGAGTTCCTTCCACTCGGCTTTTCACTGAGTCTGTTCAGTGAAACCAATTAACTCCCCAGCCTGCACTCCTGTTTCTCCTGTAACAAAAACCCCTCCCTGACTGATCTCCAGGTCAGTGATTCTCGACCTCCTCCCCTCCCTGGGGACACGTGGAGACATTTTTAATGGCCACAACTGGGGGAGAGGTAGAGGCCAGGGATGCAGCTAAACATTGTACAATGCACAAGACAGCCAGTCCCCCTACCCAACTCCAACAAAGAATTATTCAGCCTAAAATGTCAGCAGGGCCAGGGTTGAGAAAGCCTAATAAGTTAAGAGAAATAATAATAAAGTATCTGGAGAAAAGCCATACCATTTACACTCAAAAGAAGAAAGAAACATTTCATTTTAGGGTAATATTGGGGAAAAAAAGAACAAGGGCTTCTGGATACAGGCCAGTTTGGACACAAGTCATAGCTCTGCCACTTCAAACCAAAACTAAAGCCACTGTTGATTCTGACTCATAGCAACTCTATAGGACAGAGTAGAACTGCCCCATAGGGTTTCCAAAGCAGTAAATCTGTAATGAAACAGCTTGTCTCATTTTTCTCCCACAGAGCAGCTAGTGGGTTCAAACCATCAACCTTTTGGCTAGCGGTCGAGTGCTTTAACCACTGTGCCACTAGGGCTCCTCTTTGCCACTTAGCAGCTGGAAAATGTTAAAAGAAATTACTTATCTGAGGTCAGCTTCCTTTACTGGTGAATTCAAGTAACAAATACTTGCATCACAAAGTTAACATGAGAATAAAGTAACTCAGTAGGTATATAATAAATATGGGCTGTTTCCTCCCACCTCTGTCCTTTTCAGACCTGCTTGGCTAAAAGCCGTATTTTCTTCAGACTTAAGTGAAGTGACTTGTCCCTAAGCTTTCTGAAGGATCTGACATGTTCTTCTTCAGTGAAAAAATCCTTGAGCTAGAAATAGTACCAGTGGGTTTACTCCCAAGTGTGGACAATGACAAAGTTTATTTACATATATATGCACATATATGCACGTATGTGTATACACACACACACACACACACACACATATATTTGCCAATTAACTCGTTTTTATAGCATAGAATCCAAATGAAAACAATTTTCTTCATGTGTGCTTTGATCTCAGTGGGGAAAAAAAGCTGACCATCAAAACACGTATATTGTTGACGTGACTATGGGTTCTTTACCTCATTTCACTGGTGGTGTGAAGATTTTTCTTTTTTTTTTTCTTTCAAGCTAAACCGTATCACTTTGTATTTGGGCACATTAAAATCTTAACCACTATTTCTCAAATAACTTCCATTTCATTGGTTTCTGATGTCTAAACATTTCCTGTGTCTTTTAACATGTTCAATGTGACCAAATTTTTGACCAAAATATGTCTCTCTCTCTCTCTCAGTTGGTTAAAGACAAAATTCAGTATTTCCATAACACCCCTGTCAAGCAGTTCAGAAATACAGAAAAGCAAATCTTTTCACCTTAACTTTCTATCAGTCAGCTTCTAGTTACTGACTCTGTGGGCAGGATGGGAGATACAAAAGCAAAACTGAGTTCCATGCATAAAGAAAAAATAAAGAGTTCTTTACAGTTTTACAGTTTCAGACATTTGCTCTGTGCACTCCAAGTGAAATTATTTACTTATAAAGATCTAATCTCCTTTCCTCCCAGAAACACTTTCCTAGAAATTTTCATAAGCTACTTTTAAAATCTATATACATGTTTTAAATGCTTATTTAATAAATATATTTGGACACTCTTAGCATAATTTTACACTTCTGAAGGGGCTGCTTCTAACTGGGTTTCACTTTTTGGTTCAAAACAAAACCCCAAAACCCCACCAGTTGCTGTTGAATCAGTTCTGACTCATGATGATCCCGTGACAAAGCAGAACTGGGCTCCACAGGGTTTTCAAGGTCATGGATTTTCAGAAGCAGATCAGCAGGCTTTTCTTCTGAGGTGTCTCTGGGTGGCTTCGAACCACCAACCTATCGGTTAGTAGTTGGGAACTGTACTCACTGCCGCACTCAGGGACCACAAAAACACTATAAACCAGGGCTTTTTCCAAAGTGTCCCAAAGAGTTGTTTTTACCAACACATCACTGAATATAAAATATCATGATATCATTTAATGTTAGCACGGCATGAAAAAGAAAAAGAAAGAAGAATAAGAGGGAGAAAGGGTAAGGATGGAGGTGGAAATGGAAAAGAAAGAAAGAATAGGTAAGAAGAGACATCTGTTAAATGTAAAATTATAAATAGTTTTTAACTGATCCAGATTAACTCAATGGCGCAAACTACAGAGCTGGAGGAAAGATACAGATATGCAGAATAAACAAATCCCAAAAGGTTGCTTCTTCTGTGATTTGTGCAGGACCCAGGGGCTCAAGGCTATGATGAGTGTCAGTGCAGCTGCAGGCAGGTATGCACACATTTACACCTCAGCTCAGGAGATAAGTATCAAAGGTTTGCATTGGTTTGCATGAGCACCATTAACAGGGCCCAGGGAACTGGTGTGGGCTGAAATGCTGGAACGCTGCACGGATTAATTCAACCTTTTTGTGTGTGCATTACCTGAAACAGAAAGGAAAGAATGGCCTTTGTCATTTGTCCTTCCAGTGCTGTCACACTTACCACAATCAAGTAGCTGTCGTAATTCTGCTGGGCTGCTAGAGCTCTGTGTTCTGTATAGAGTTGAACATTCCAGACCTAGGATACAAAACAGACTGTGTATGCAAAACACAGCTCTCTGGAGAACCCGTGAACCCGCTGCCAGAAAGACATTCCAGTTTCCATCCAGGATCTATTCTAGGTGTGTACCAAATATTCTTGGAAATCAATTCCTACTATTAATCTTCCCTGGCATGTTAATAATCTTGGTCAAATCATCTGAGCATTAAGAAGCAAGTTAGTTATATTTATTAAATTATGGAATATTTAATATCATTTCCAAACATGTCAATGTAGAGTTAGAAATAACAGACCAAGATTCTTTCCCCTGTACACAGCCCCAAACAAATCTGTGTCTAATAGAGTATCTACCCATAGCAGGCAGTAAGAAATTTATTGAATGAATGTCCAAAAGACAAATATAAATTATAATACCCCTGAAAGAAGACTACAGAGAGATAACGAATTCCCTCTACTAGTTTGATTACCTTTCTTTTCAATGGCTTCCACGAGCTTGACAAGAAGAGGGGGAGCAATGTCAGGAGGGGCAAACTGCTCTGTAAGATCCGGAAGAGTCAAAGCTGCAAACAAAGAAAATCCCATATATTTAATTTGGGATAATCAAATGCATTAGGTAACAATGAAGAAACTCTAAATACAGAATGATTTCATTCTCTATGACAGTCGCAAACTCAGACCCCTACCCTGGGTCCTGCACTATAAAAGGTTCCACTCTGCCTCTCCCTGCAGTGTGATGAGATTTTGGGGATAAGGGGACATGCCTGCTTCCTCTCTCACTGGACACACTCGGAGTACTTACCTAAAAAAAACAAACCCACTGTCATCAGTAGATTCTGACTCATTGTGACCCTAAGGACAGAGGAGAATTTCCCCACAGAGTTTCCAAGGCTGTAAATCTGTCTGGAAGCAGCCAGACACATCTTTCTCCTGGGGAGCAGCAGATGGGTTCAAACCACGGACCTTTCAAAATCACCGACCTTTCAGTTAGCAGTCGACTGCTTTAATCACTGTACCACTAGGTTCCCTGAGTACTTATCTTGTTGTGTTGTTGTTGTTATGTGCCGTCGAGTCGGCCCTGACTCATAGCGACCCCTCCTTGGGTTTCCGAGGCAGTATCACTACAGAAGTAGGATTGCCCAACCTTCCTTCCGAGGAGTGGCTGGTGGGTTTGAACCGCCAGCCGTCTGGTTAGCAGGCAAGTGTCTTAGCCACTATACTACCAGAGCTCCCATCTAGAATCCTGGAATTCCCTGTCCAAATGGCTTCTTTTGGCCTCTTCCCCTAGTCCATCCTTCCTGAGCCTAAGGGGTAGATTTAGGATGGGTGGGAAGGGGCTGCTGATGGAATGGACTTTGGATATGCAAGGTCCATTGTGTTGTAGGGTGAAGCTAAGGCTAATACTGGGGCCAGTTCTCCCCATTACCACTCTGCTCTGGGGCAGAACTCTGAGGTGCCCAAGAACTCTAAATTCAAATCTGGCCTCTGGACTACTCTGAAAGAATAAGTAGGAAGACAGAGCAGATCTTATGGAACAGTTAGTTGATATAATTTATAACTTTAAATATTTAGACACAGGGTATGTGGCTACAAATATCAGGGTGGCCTAGTGTCAGATATGGAAGTCAATGCAAATAATCACTGTCCATATGAGACTCAAATGAGGTCTCTGTGTAACCACTGCTGAACCCTTAATTTCCATACATATGCTTTGATCACTTAGTAGTTTAAAAACTGGGGATGCTTTCATAAATTCTCTTTCCAGGCTTTATTTCCACATATACCAACTATAACGCTACAAAAGGAAAATATCTAGTAACCAGATGACACTCATAAATATTGTGTTTTAACTTTCATGCCAAAAAAATATGAAACTATTTTCAAGTAAAAATATTTTTCTCATAATATGCCAGAAGAGGGAGCTAACCATATTCCCCTCAAAGTTCTCAAACTGCAAAATATAGGTAAAGGACCATCTATATGAAATTATCTATGTGTGTAACCTATTTATTAGCACTCAATTGATAACTTTTTATATATTTAAATTTCATCAGAACACATTCTTATTTAGCAATAGTTTATATGATTTAAAAAATTAAATATGTGAAGTTTGGTCTCACAGAGATTTTAGTGGTGTGATTCTTTATTATAAGCCATGTATGATGTTAAGCAAATTTCCAGTTCAATCCATGTTTCAAATACTAAGGGTCCACATAACCAGACTTACAATACAAAAGTCAAGTAAATTGAATTTATTAAACTTTGATCTCAGATTACTGATAAGTCATAATTTAGTTTGTCAAATCTAAACCCTCTGGTTTAAGACCTTTTCAGAGTGTAGTAGGAGCCCTGGTGGTACAGTGGTTAAGTTGGTTAAGCACTTGGCTGCTAAGTGAAAGGTCAGCAGTTCAAACCCATCAACCACTCCCGTGGGAGAAAAATGTGGCGGTTTGTTTCCGTAAAGACTTTAAACCTTGGAAACTCTACGGGGCAGTTCTACTCTGTCCTGCAGGGTAGCTATGAGTTGGAATCGACTCAACAGCAATGGGTTTCAATAGATTCTATAATAGAAAGTCTCATGTGATCTTGCCACTTAAATCAGTCCTTGCAATTGCCCAGGATAAAAGAAGAGGCTCAATTATGGAAGAAAACCCTACAGCAGTACTGTCCAATAGAACTTCCTGCAAGAATGGAAGCACTCCAAAGCTGCACTACCCAATAAGGTGGATATTGAGCTCTTAAAATGTAGCTACTGTGACTAAAGAACTGAGTTTTTCATTTTAGTTGATTTAAATAGCTACATGTGGGTGTAACCACAATATTGGAAAGCACAGCTGCCCTATAGTCTGAGCAGGGTCAGATGAAATGGCAGATTAAAGGTTCTTGAGTCAGGTTTGTGCTCTACAGAGTCCCAGACAGTTGCCATCAAGTCCAGTCTGAGTCACAGTGACCCCAAGTGTGTTAAGAGTCGCATTATGCTGCATAGGACTTTCAAGGGCTGATTTTTCAGAAGTAGACCCCAATAGGGCTATAAAGCTATCCTGAGAACAAAGACAGGGCATCATGACATAATACTAATCAACATCTTGATATAGGCACACTCAGTGTCTCAGGTGACCCTGTCCTACTGCAACACTCTAACATATTCTGTACTTTATAAAGTTAGAACAGCCATGTCATTAACCTTCCAGACCCTGTGATGACAGCTAAGTGGGAACTTCATCTCTCCAGTGTTTCCTACACTTGCCCAAGTTTAAATATCACCTGGAAAACTTGTTAGGAATATACATTTGAGGTACCATTACAAATCCCCTGGAATAGAATCCCCAAAGGAGGGGGCTTAGTAATAGTTTAGAGCTAGGAATATGCTTTCTTCCTTCCCACTGCCGTCAAATCGATTCCAACTCACAGAGAACCTAGAGGACAGAGTAGAACTGCCCCCTAGGGTTTCCAAGGCTATAATCTTTACAGATGATGACTGCCACATCTTTCTTTTGCAGAGCAAATGGTGGGTTCAAACAGCCAACCTCTCAGTTCATAGCCAAGCACTTTAACTACTGCACCATCAGGGCTCCTTAGTAATAATATGCTTTAAGATATGCTATTATGATAAGACAATTTATGTGGGTAACTCCCTAAAAAATCCACCAATGATATCTTCAAATCTTTAAATGTTAAAATGCAAATATTTTTGAAAAGCACTTAAAATACTGAAGTCTTCAAAGTTTCATATGGTCTTTTTAATGAAAAGTATCATAAAATTTTTAAAAATACTGTAAATGGAAGCATACGATTCCATTTCTGCAAATATACTATAAACCTTTTCAATAGCCTCATATGCATGTGAATGCTGAACAATGAATAAGGAAGACCACAGAAGAAATGATTTGAGTATTCTTCCCTTTCTCTCATAAAATATGTAGGATTTTTCTTCCCCTCTTTTTTAACTTTAAAAAAAAAAAAAAAATCTCTTTAGTACTGGCAACTGAAAATGGAATTACTTAATAAAGAAAAGGTTTCTCTCCTCCCAGAATCTTATCAACACAATCATTTCTGCAGGCAAATATGAAAGTTAAATTAATGGCAATTAAAGATTTCATCTCATTGTGACTAAAATATGCACCCAACAGTTGGTGCGTCCCTGGGTTGGCAAATGTTGCTTATAAAATGGTTTCCATCTCTCTATTTCTTCACTTCCACTTGAAAAATAAAATAAAATAATAAAAGCAAAATTTTCTTAGCTTCCTTAGTTCTTCCCATGTTTCTTTGGGGGAAAGAGGGTAATTTAACTGGATTCCCTGGGTGGCACAAACCGTTAAGTACTAGATACTAGGCGAAATGTGGGTGGTTTGAACACCCAGAGGCACCCTGAGGAGCTCTGGTGGTGTAGTGGTTAAACTGCTTGGCTGCTAACCAAACAGGTCAGTGGTTCAAACCCATCAGCCACTTCCCATAGGAAAAAGATGAGACAGTCTGCTTCAGTAAAGATTTATAGCCTTGGAAACCCTATGGGGCAGTTCTACCCTGACCATAGAGTTGCTATGAGTCAGAATCAACTTATAGCAGTGGGTTTGGGTTTTGGTTGGAGGCACCTCGGGAAGACAGACAGGCCTCCCACTCTGCTTCTGAAAGATCACAGCCTTGAAAATCCCACGGAGCAGTTCTACGCTGCACACATGGAGTCACAGGGTCTGAACAGACTGGGCTGCAACTGACAACAATAACTTGTTGTAAACTGAGCTACAAATTTGCATTTGTTTCATTCATACAAGGGCCACATGGAGTTTCTGAAAAGTAACCCAACAGCTATTAGGTACTGTGAGAACACTGGTACTTTTCTCAAACTGCACAATAGATTACTTGAAAAGGATCAAATAAAAAACTAGACATAATATTAGGAAGTTTAAGTATTCCTTTCATCATGTACTAAGTCAATTTTCCACTCAACTTTTAGTACTAAAAAATACTTTAACATGTAACTGTATGAATCATTACAGTTGATCAAGATTTTGCAATGGGAACTTTAAAAGGTAAATTTAACAAAGAGAGAATTCTTTTAATGTAACAATTCAAGGATTTCCTATTGCTTTTACAATGTCTAGGACTCAATCCACTTCTCCTTTAAAATATTTTGACACAGTCTATGTGGAAGCCCCACCCAAGAAGTCCTTTCAGTTCAAATCTGCTTTGGGCAATAGATTTGATTATAGTTCAAAATCTAAGAAATATCCTAAAGCAAAATATCAATTTTTACAACAATCCTGTGGTAGTTAAGCTTATGCGTCTACTTGGTTAAGCCTGGTTTTGAGTGGCTAGGCAGACGGATGTAGTTATTCCCCATGATAAGATTAGTAATAAACTCCAAGGAGAAGCTTAGTACCTGCCTCAGGGATGTGGTTTACTTCCAGTATATAACAACACAGCTTTGAGAAAGGTCTCTGAGCTTTTTGGCATGCTTGGACCCTGCACGTAGCCGGGTCTTCATTCAGTAGCCTGTCTTGTTTCCTGGGACTATCTCTGGACTCGAACCAGTGGCCTGCCATGTTGTTTGGTAATCTTGGGACTATGCCATTTTATTTGTTTACCTTGGGGGTTTGTCAGCCTCAACAGCCATCAGCTGCCTGAGTTAAGAAATGCCTCCAGCAAGAGGCCGAGCTGAAGCCCAAGGTCTATGGACTTTCGCCTAGCTTCTAGAGCTGGCACTTTGAACTTGGACTTCTAGCCTCCAAAACTGTAAAAGAATAAATTCCTGTTTTCTAAGACCACCCATTTGTGCTATTTTCTGTTGGAGCAGCACCAGAGAACCAAAACAGATCCTAAAATCAACTATTCATTTAATTCCACTACATACAATAGGCTTATGTTTACTTTTTCATTAGGTTCCATTTTAAGAAATGCAATAGTAAATGACAAGTGCTAGGAATATTACAAAATTTGACAAGCTGTGCTTTGAAAAGTCGATGATCAAACATCACATCATACAGTTTGACAAACCAAAACACAACAGAACTTAAAAACGAACAAAAAATACAGACCATATAAAAAATATGGTAGCTTAAAATTCAACAGAGGATGATCCTCCCAAAGCCTACATATAAATTCTCATTAGACTTCTCCTTTCAGTAAGACATTTATACCTCTTTGAGGAGTACTTTTTGGTGTTGAAGCCTGTTTGCAGCACAGTATACAAGTCTGGAGAATCAAGTCCACTCCTAAGAATCTGGGTGAATTTGTAGATTCCTATACTATAATCCAGCACTGAGATGAATCATTTTTGCCTCAGAAGAAATCAGTAGTACTCAGGAAAAAGAGAAGAAGGAACAGCAAAAATATCTAAAGGTGGTGAAGGCAAGAAATGCATTAATTCAAAAGAAAGGAGGAACCAGTCTTCAACCTTGATGAGAACACCATTGAACTAGTTGTCCCAGGTGGCAGAAAAAAAATTTTGATGACACATCAAATGCTGCATTTTCCATTAGTTCTGTTTTCCCCCTCTGCCCTGGTGACAACCAACCAGTGAAAGAGAAGACAGCCTTCTCCCCAATGTGAGGCCCTTCCCAAACCACTAACACAGACAGGCCTGAACAGTCCTTGGGCACCGATGGTGTGTGGGAGACAGTGGCATTCCTTGCATTAAGTGGTGCCAACACCGCTACAAAGTGCAAGATGAAACCAGCACACAGCTGCACCTTTTGGAGGCGTTCTCCGTTAAAAAAAAAGAAGAAGAAGAAGAAAAGGTATTTTAGAGTTAGTGCTTGGCAGAGCCAAGTAGAACGTTTAAGCTGAAATACTGAGACTCCAGAATCAGCCCAAGCCAAGTATTTCAATACTGATGCAAGCAGCTTGGAAGAGTGTGAAAAACTTCCACTTACCTTTTAAAATGTAATAAAAATACACAGAAGAGAAAGTGTACATGCAAAGAATGAATCAATATTGATTAAGATGTTAGTCTACTCATCAACTGTTGTTGAATCATAACTTTATTTCTGTCTCAAATGATTCCTCTCATGGCTTCCAATGAAAAATGTACATTCTGGTGGGCAAAAATCTAAGAAATCCCTATTCCTTTCTTAAATAAACCTCACTAGCACCTTCCTACTTTATGCATGTATGGGTTAACACCAGAAACTTTTATACTTCTTAAGCTGCCTGTGCTGTTTGGCTGAGATTTGTTTTAAAAGCAGTTGTTGTTGAGTCGATTCCAACTCAGGGCAGCCTCACGTGTTGCAGAGTAGAACTGCTCCATAGAGTTTCAAGGCTGTGAGCTTTTGGAAGGAGATAGCCAGGTCTTTCTTCCTAGGTGCTTCATGATGCTAAAAACGTAAGTAAAACAAAAAACCTACTATGGGTTCCCAAATTTTGGAACGCAGTATAGAAGTGATTCACAGTACAGGCTTAAACCCAAAGAGGCCTGGCTTTAAATCCTGGTTTTATTACTTACTGAGTATAATCTTGAGCAAGTTAATTAATTTGAAACCCAGTGTCCTCATCTGTAAAATGGGAAATACTCATTAGAGTAGAAATGGATCATGTCAACATGGTAGACACAGTGCCTAGTACGTAGAAAGCACAAACTGATGGACAATTATTTTTAATGTCAGAATTATTCATGTAAACATTATTAATAGATTTTTGGAATATTCAATTGCAATGGAACATTTTTAGATCAGAAATTATTTTTAATTTAGAAAGACTCCTACTTTTTTCCCCAAGGTGGCAAACTGGAAGCATATTTGATATAGAAGATATCTGCACAGATTCAAATCTAATATTTTTCAGAAGTCATAACTAAACTATCACATTACTTTCAATTTGTTGCACATTTTTCCCAATAAAGACCATAATATGAATCTATTTGAATTATTATACTTCAGTTTTCTGAATGTGAAGGCAAAATGAAGTTGGAGTGATTGTGTAATAAATTATGTTGAACTTAGAGGAACCAAGCACTTTTTTCTTTAAAGAGGGAAGAAAAAATAATATATGGGTAACTGAAAATAGGACTAGAAAGAGTAGCTATGGAAATAAATCTTCAGCCACAATTATATTATTTTCAGAGATAAGAAGTAGGAGGGAATTAAAAGAGTTGCCAGTAGACTCAAACTAGAGGTCTGCAAATCTTTTCTTTACGTTTGTCTTCTTCCTTTTATCTCTTCTGCTGCTCTGCAGCTTAAAAACAAACTAAAGGGATCTCAGATCCTCTGCCCATTTCATTTGGCTTATACACAACAAGACTGGTATAGGAACCAAACCACAGACAAGGATCTTCTTATTAAATGTGAGCAGACCTAACAGCTTTGCTTCTGATGGCCCAGCTAGGGCCTGGGAGTTAAGAGATAACTGAAAGGCCAGATTACACTTAATCCCTGACAGGCTAGCCTAATTAATTGTGATTCTTATCACCTCAAGTGGGAGTCTGATTTAAAGATTACAATGTACAGTGTATAGCAAACTAAAATGCTGGGCAGGAGGCAAAAGGGGAAGAAAGGAACTTCCTCTTCTCCCCACCAGGACAAGAGTTTTAGGTTGGGTCCAGAGGATTTCAGAGGCTAATGATTTAAAAGGAAGTTGGTCTGTTGGTCTGTTCGTTTAGAAAGATTTCATATGAAATGTGACCCAGAGGCCCCAAAAGGGAAGGAAAGAAGGGAGCAAACCACTTGACTACAGGCAGTGGGCCGTTGGCTATTTGTTGAATGAATGAGTGAATGAGTAACACTGACCACTGACCAGGAGCCACACCCCGTAGGAAGTATTTTACAGGCATGATTATATTTATTTTTCATAGCAGTTTAAAGACAGAGGGTCCTTATTATCCTCAATTTCAAAATGAGGAAACTGAGACACAAAATAATTAAGTAATTTGGCCAAGGTCACAGCTAGTAGTTCCTGTCAGTTCAGTTTCGGTTAGTCTGCCCTTCACTGGAGTATGCAAGTCCCAGTCAAGGAATGACCCGGTGTCAATTTCTCAAAAGTTCCTTCCCACCAAAACAACCCAAACCCACTACCATCGAGTTGATTCTGACTATATAGGACATAGTAGAACATCACCATGGAAGAAGACTACCATCTCTCTATCAAAGGGGTTTGCAAAGACTGCCATATCTTTCTCCTGCAGAGCTGCTAGTGGGTTCAAACTGCTGACCATTTATTTGGTTAGCAGTTGAGTGCTTACCCACTGCACTACCAGGGCTCCTAAAGTTCCTTCTAAGGCTTCCTAATTTAAAGGGTAACTACATGTGGGAGCTCTGGTAGCATAGTGGCTAAGGCACTTGACTGCTAACCAGAAGGCTGGCGGTTCAAACCCACCAGCCACTCCTCGGAAGGAAGGTTGGGCAATCCTACTTCCATAGTGATACTGCCTCGGAAACCCAAGGAGGGGTCGCTATGAGTCGGGGCCGACTCGATGGCACATAACAACAACAACAACAACACACATGTAGGCAATGCTTGGTCCCACAAGCAAGTAGTCATAATACTTCCTGATATGTTCGAGTAAGGCAAATGTGTGGTGCAAACGAAGGGTTGGAGATTCAAGTCCATCCAGGTACCTTGGAAGGAAGGCCTGACCATCTACTTGCAAAAAATCAGCCATTGAAAACTCTATGAAGCACAATTCTACACTAACACATGGGGTTGCCTGACAAGGAATGGACCTGGAATTGGGAGGTTTTTATCTTGACAACATCAGCTTTTACACTTCCCCCCAAATAAGCAGGTCAGTACATTCTCTCTCACTATAAAATATTTTGAAAGGTAGCTAACTAATGTCTAAATAGAAAATTAACATATAATTCTAAGACCTAGGGTAAGCAATGGAAGGCCTTCTTAATACAAGTTTCTAAACTTAAGTGTAGATACAAATATATTTTTATTATGGTGAAAATATATACAATAGTCACAAATTCAACAATTTCTACAAGGACAATTCAGTGGCAGTGATTACCTTCATGCTGTTCAACCATTAAACATTCTTTTCCAAAATATTCCACCACCATTAACACAGATTCAACGGCCCCCATACAAACACTTCCCCTTTCTCTCTCCTTCCACCAGTAACCACAGATAATCTTTGCTTTCGATATTTGCTTATCTCATATAAATGAAATCATGCAGTGTTTGTCCTTTTGTGATTGGCATTAGCTCAGCATACTGTCTTCGTGGATCATCACTGTTATGGCACGCATCAGGACTTCACTCTCCTCTCTCTCACTTTTATTTCATGATAAATTTCAGAGTTAAGGTTATAAAATGTAATGTTAGAATTGTTTAAGATACTAATGCTGGGTCTTTAGATGTAGCTTAAGAAGCCTCAATGCCACAAGCAGTATGCAAGAGCCCATGATCAGGAAAGAGCAGAAGTAGGGAGACAGAAGCCATTACTGGCGAAATCAGCGACCAGACAGAAGCATTTGATCCCGGCTGGAACCTCTCTAACAATATGGAAGCAGGGTATTAACTGACCAAGGGGAGTGTCAGTGCAAAAAGGGAGACCACCAAAGAGGTAAATTTGTCCAACTCAGCAGAATGGGCAGTAGTAAGAAAACCTGGATGGAAATCGGAAGAGAAAAGACTGACCACATGCCATTCTAACAACTAGAGAGAGAGAAAGGTTTTTTCCTCTGACGTTTTGAAACATACAGGGAAGTTGAAAGAGATATACAGTGAACACTCATGTACCCTCCCTCTTGATTCCACAATTATTCTTCTAATATGGTTGTTTTATCACATAGCTATATTCATGCATCAAGTCATTCATCAACCCATCTTTTATTATTATTATTCCTTTCAAATTAAGTTGCAGACATCAGTACCCTTTACTCAAAGAAAGGAAAGAAATCTTAATTCTAGGGGGAAAGAAAAAGTCAATGTTAATTCTACAGATAATTTATGGGTTCCAAACTTTAATGTGCATATTAATAATCTGATTTGGTACGCCAGGGGGTGGTGCTAGGATTCTGCATTTCCAACAAGCTGAAAGGGGATGTCCATGCTGCTGGTCCTGAGACCACACTTTGAAGTAGCAGGCATTTAAGTTGAGTCCACCAGCCACAGGACAGCACAGCCAGGTCACTGTGGGAGACAAACCTTCTAATGATAACTCACTGCCAAGAAGGCCTGGACCTCACGGGCTAGTCTTCCACCAAACCACAGCAGCACCACCATCTCACCAGCTAAGTCCTTCCTGGGCAGCTGACAGACGGAAAGGTCTTGCTACCAAATCTAATTATGTCTTAATATCACTCCTAATTAGATACCAAAAGAGAGAAATTAGGAGTAGAGCTCTGCTATGTTGTGCAATTCTCCCCGGGTCAGCACTCACAAATGGACCATCCCATGTGGAGGGAACACCTGCGTCACATTTGCCCCAGGTGCCAGAACAGGCTGAGGCTGAGGACTAGAGCCCAGGTCTCCATAGCACCACACCAGAGCTTTTCCCAGCACACATTCAAGAGGCTTCAGCTCTTAAAATGTGGGGTGTGTGCTGGGAGTGGAGACAGAGAAGAAGAGACAACGTTAGAAAGACTGGCCTGACAAATTACTACTATGGCAACAACACACATGACAATTCTCATGTACTGAACACTTGGTGTCGGAACCTGGGTTCAGTTCTTTACGTGCTTAATTTCATTTAAGCTGTTCAACAATGTTGTGTGGCATTACAATTGCTCCAGTTCTACAGATGAAGAAACTGAGGCTTGGCAAAGTTGAGCTATTTGTCCAAAGTCATGCCAGAAGTAAGGGGTGAAGCTCGAATTTAAAGGGCAGCTTGACTTCACAGCTGGTCATAACCACTCACTGAATCTGAGTTGCTTCATTAGGCAGCCATACTGTCAGATGCCATTTTAGAAGCTACAAAGCCATGAGCAGAGGCTGAAAAATCTTGGCAGGATGCAGATGCAAAAAGCATTTGGTGACAGGAGGCACCCACAGCAATGTGCCTCAGTGACAAGAGGTACGTTTGGTTCAACTTGGGAGCCTGGGTTTGGGTGCCTGGTAGCTTCTCACCATCACCTCTGCCTTATCAGCATTGAACCTTGGCCAGCCCACTCAGCCAGGCTAAATATTTTCAGGACAGCATTTATTAAATATTTTCTCATAGGGCTAAACTAAGCACATTCTTCCCCAAGGATGTAATGGGTTTTATTTAGCTAAATATAGCTGGCTAACTTATTGCTCTCAGCAAGGTACAAATGGACTATTCTTGTTAATTATCAGGTGGGTAAGGGGCTCAGCACATAGACCATTTGTGTCAGATCAACCTACTTTAAAAAAAAAAAAAAAAGCTGGGATACATTGGAAGCTCTGAAGATAGAAGATTAAAATACAAAACATATATCAATTCTAGACAGATGTCTGACCACGTTCCAGAAATGATTCTCAGAAATAAGTTAAAAAATATAGATAACCAATACAAGACAGGTGGGTATATAGCTGCTTAAAAGTCAACAGGGAGAAAGTGCTATGTCAGTATCTACTAGAGCTAACTGCTGAAAGAAAGAATGAAGTCAAAAATTAAGTTTGACCACCGTGGAACTATGCAAGCAGGAATTTTAATCAACACTTTAGATTCCTCATAGAAAATACGTTGGCAAAACCTGTCAGTAGAACACGACTGAAAAATCCCTCAGTGAAAAGTGGGAATAGTATGGAAAATGTTGGTTTCCTATCATGTTTTAAATGAAAAGCTACCTAGGGATTCAGGCCAGTGGACAGCGCAAAGGTGAAAGCAGTCATTTATCACTGCAGGGTACTCTTTCTGCATTATCAGTGCACAGCTGCCCCTTTCTTAACAACCTATGCTCCACTTCTCCGTTGCAGCACTTCAGTCTTCAGTTAAAAGGGAAGTGATAGGGCTTGAACCACAGGAGGGAGTTTTGTACATTGTGTTCTATCAGATTAGGCCTCAGTAATTTTATGAATTATGAGCTGTCAACTACTTTTTCATCTGCTATAGAATATGCTTCTTAGAAATTGTGGTTATAAATAAAACAAAAGATGCAATTTGTTGGCGCCAATGGGAGTCTGGGTGATTTTTAACAGCAGAGCATAAGTTAAGTGAATTAATACAAAAGGTCGTATTAGGTTTCCCCCTATGGGTCACTTTTTGCTTCTGCTTTTTGAATACACAGGAACTCTGGTGGTGCAGTGGTTAGAGCATTCAATTGCTAACCAAAATGTCAGCAGTTCGAACCCATCAGCCACACTCCACAAGAGAAAGATGAGGCAGTCAGTCTACTTCCATAAAGATTTACAGCCTTGGAAACCTTATGGGGCAGTTCTACGCTGTCTTATAAGGTTGCTATGAGTTCACATCGATTTGAGGGTAGTGAATTTGGTTTTGAAAACAGAGCTTCATTTTAGCCCATAAATTACTTTTTGGAGCCAAATAATGTTATGTAACCTATTGAGGGGGAGGAAAAAAAAAGAAAAAAAAACAGAAAGAGGTTTACAACACAATTACATGCTTTCTGTGAATTTTGTTTCAAAAAACAAGTACTTATGCCTTGCTCGTGCATGACTGTAGCTACATCGTATGAAAACAATCACAAAGCCACTGTGCTCTAGTAGGGAAACTGGCAGTGAGTGAGGACATGAGTCTTGTCCCTGTTGACAACATGCTATGTGACTTTGCGCAAAACATTTAACATCTCTGGGCCTCAGTGTCCATATCGATGAAATGGTAAAAGGTAAAACTAGATGCTCTAAAATATGACTGAAAGTTCTATGATTTAGAGAGAAAATTGAGGAGATCACATGGACAACTAAAAGACTAAACTAAATTCACTCATTCATCACTTTAAAAACAGCTATACCTTCTCTTTAGCTACCATGTTGATGCTGATCTGGTGACAATCAGAGCTACCTGTGGGATAGCCAGAAATGGTGCCAAGCAAATTATTACTTCAAATGTATGGTATGTGTTTGTGAAGGGGGGTAGACTAAGTGAACGAATTTAAGTAAATGGAAGAGTTGGTGGTGGTGGTGGTGGGTGCCGCTGAGTTGATTCCGACTCATGTAGACCCCGTGTACAACAGAACGACACACTGCCCTATCCTGTGCCACCCTCAGAACCCTTGCTATGCTTGAGCCCATCGCTGCAGCCACTGTGTCAATCCATCTTGTCGAGGGTCTTTTCCTTTCTTCACTTTACCAAGCATGATATCCTTCTCCAGGGAATGGTCCCTTCTAATTACATGACCAAAGTAGGTGAGATGAAATCTGGTCATTCTTGCTTCTAAGGAGCATTCTGGTTGTACTTCTTCCAGGATAGATTTGTTCATTCTTCTGGCATTCCATGGTATTTTCAATATTCTTCACCAACACCACAATTCAAAGGCATCAACTCTTCTTCAGTCTTCCTTATTCAATGTCCAGTTTTCACATGCATATGAGAGGACTGAAAATAACATGGCTTGGGACGTACCTTACGCTTCAAAGTGACATCTTTGCTCTTTAACACTTTAAAGAGGTCTTTTGCAACAGATTTGCCCAGTGCAATACAACATCAGATTTCTTGACTGCTGCTTTCATGGGTGTTCACTGTGGGTCCAAGTAAAATGAAATCTTTGACAATTTCATTCTTTTCTCCATTTATCATGATGTCATTTAGTGGTCCAGTTGTGAGGATTTTTGTTGTCTTTATGTTGAGGTATAATCCATACTGACAAACGGGAAATTTAATTCTATTTCATTAGACTACTACATTAACCCATAACTTCTAATGATGGGGGAAAGCTGTTCTGAAGTAGTATTCTCAAGTTAGACATCAACTGTTGTTACTTTGCCATTGTGAACGGTAAATTCAAAGGGGCTAAAAAAATCTCCAATTTGTGTATGTGGATCTAACAGAAGATAACTCAAAAACCAAACTCACTGCCATCAAGTCGATTCTGACTCCTAGTGACCCCCTTTGGGCTTCCAAGGTAGTAAATCTTTGTGGAAACAGATTGCCCAGTCTTCCTTCCACAGAGCAGCTGGTGGGTTTGAACTGCCAACCTTCTGGTTAGCAGACAAATGCCTGAGGCACTATGCCACCAGAGCTCCTTTAACAGAAGTTAACTAGCAATATACTTTTTAAATGTGCTCCAAATACAGGATTCTATAAATAAAGAATTTACCTTTAACTCTTATGCATACACACACACACACACACACACACACACACGTATATTGATTGATTGCGCAGGCAGTAAAGATCATGAAATTGACAACAGCATCAGAGTCAGGCCAAGCAAGGGAACGGAGGTGGGTTAAACACAGTCACTGGTTTAGTTCCTGTTCTTGAGTCATGATAAAAGCCTGGTGAGGTAGACCATCTCATTTGTACATGGGAGAGAGACTCAGAGAAGGTGGTGACTAGTTTTTCCTCCTGTTGTGCCTCTTCTGAGTTTGTGAATTCAGTTGCACGTAAGTGCAAGATCTTTTAACATTTTGAGATTTCTGACCAAGTTGCATACAGCACTGCTGAGCTCTTAAGAGATAGGAAGTAAGACCAGTGGGTGCAATCCAGAGTGGGGAAAAAAAAAAAAAAAAAACAGGTAAAAGGGTTGATTAAAGGTCATGATACTCAGTGGAAACTTCTCTGTTCACCAAATCCTAGATCTCTGCAGATCCCATCAGAGGGGACTTGTCATTCAGTCATTTCATTTTTCGTAAGATAACACATCATCCAAAATGCTGTAGTCTATGGAAATAGTCTCAAATCACACATGCTCAGAAGTACTGCGCCACGAACGTCCTTGGTATTTGAGGATTTCATCATCAAGTACTAATGATAATACTGGTTAAGATTTATGATGCACTTAATATGAGACAGGTACCCTGCTAAAGTGCTTTAATGAAAATTATCTCAGCAAACTTTTACAGCATTATGAAAACAGTTCTCTCATCAGCCCCATTTCACAGAAGGGGAAACAGAGGCTTAGTGGGCTAGGGATTTGTCCAGAACACGCAGCTGTACTAGTGAGAAGTAGGATTCAACTGATCGAGGATAATCTGGTTTAGTGGACATGAAGGCAGTTCTCTTCCCAGGGATCCTTATGAACTAAGTGACTATCATTACATGATGTTTCTTTGGTTTCTTTAAAGATTGCCTGTTCTTGGTACAGCCTAGTCCACTACTCTTGGAATTGGAATGAGAAAGGGCCAGACAATGGAGTTAGAAAAAGAGCATTCTACAGCCAAATAAAAGATCTGAAAAGTAGAGAGTTCAAAACAGCCACTCCTCAATTGGTCCATTTCCTTATTTACTGATTTTTTTTTTCTAATTCGAAAAAAGTCTGCAGGATGTTTAGCATCCCTGGTCTATGCCCAGTGGGTGAGACCACTACTGCCCCCATCTCTATCATGGTGATAACTTCCCCGGTCCCCCCAGCCAACTTCACTGACAATCACAGGACGAGGCCAACCATTTTCATGAAAGTTCCTGTCTTCTATATTCTCTTTGAAAGAAAAGATACAGACATACATGAGAAAGCAATCAAACAATATATAAAACAGTATTATCATTTCAACATATAAGCAATAAAAGAATTATCAGTGAGATATTGTACATTCTTTTTTCATTGGCATTTTGACACTCACAGAACAAACATCTCAATGCAGACTGGCCACATTTCAACAGCCATTTGTGGCTAGGAGCTTTCTTACTGGCCAACAGAGCTCTAGAAGACATAGCCTTTAGTTTTTCTCAGTGTAAATTCTGCTACCAGGAAATCTGCTAGCTTTCAAATCAAAATTTTAAAAAAGAAACCATACTTCTTATATCCCAAAAGGGTCAAGTAAGCATTTGGTGTTCTTTCATTCTTAACGTGTAATAAGTAAAGACAGCTTCACTGTCTTTTAGTCAATGTTGATTGGGAGCTAGAGGCACCCACAGTTTGTTATACATTAAGAACCTGACCAAATATGAAGAAGCAGGTACCCTGGTGTCTGCCACAGTGCCTGGCATGAGGTTAGGACGTTCAAAAGACCTATATTTCAGTTCTTTAGAAATGCCGTGATTGATAAAATTGTTTCATCTGATAGCTCTCCATCTGGTACTGGCTCTGCTTAAAATGAGCATTAAACGTGTCTGTGTACCTCCTGTCGGCTGACTGCAAATGACAGAAGGTTCAATTATCAGGAAGAGGCTGGCATCACTTGACGATGAAGTCACAAAGCCTAAGGTCTGCCTAGGTTCACATCTTGACAGTATGAGCTGCAATAACTTCATTTATAAAATTAGTGATCATTACCATGTCAGATACTAGGTACAAGACAGATGAATAGAAGTTACGATAAAAAAGGGAGAGGTAGAAATGTCTACCTAGTCTCAGAGGCATGCTGTCTTTTCTTTCTTTCTGAAAAGTTGGTCCGATGGTATACATTTTTATAGCAGCACAGTATCATCAAATTCCAAGTCTTCAATACATCACTCTTTCTAGAACATAGAGTTTAGTGAATCCAAAAACTGCAAAGATGTGGGTTTTGCAGGCTGGGGGATTGAGTGACTTTCTGATGTGGTTTTATTCTTTTTTCTGAAGCATCTGAGTATGGGCCTAATTAAGATCATGACAATCTTCCAATTAATAATGTACTTTGCAGAGATGGGAGCAGATGACCCACCAGAACCCCTGCCCTTCCTTCCTTATCTACAGGCCAGCAGGTGCTCTGGGTCATCCAACGGTGTCCACCATTAGTGCTTCAACAACCATCTATGTCATACCATGACAATAAAATTAAGAAGTATAACAATAGCATCTTGAATTTCTATAGTATTTTATACAGACTACAAAATGCTTTGATACTTTTGGTTTTCAAAAACTCAAACCAAAACAAAGAAAAAACTACCTAAACAACAAAAAAAAGTAAAAAGGTTAGTCATGATAGAGAAAAACCTGGCTTAATAACTAAGTTCGGGAGGTTTTATTAAAGAACAGAAAAACATCTAGTCAGGGAAATCAAAGTTGCTTTGAAGGAGGTACTATTTTGAATAAGCAGATATTTGGTTGTAATGATTTTTGTGAATATACCCTATGAATCCAGTGTCCTACTGCTTGCAATCAGGTGTTTCTTCAGAAAAAGGAATAAAACCACACCACAAAGGCACTCCCTTACCAAGCCTGCAAAACCATGTCTCTGTGGTTTTTGAGGATGCTTGGTGTGAAATGTCTTGCAGACCAAAGCCCAAAACAATCATCACTTCTTGAGAATTTTGTAGAACACAAACACTGTTTCAAATGAGAATAAAAATTTATTACTAATAAGAATTTATGAATGCGCATATTACAATCCCTCCATTACAACAGCTATCAATGACAACATAATTCCAATACTTTACAAGAATTGGCTGTTTGATAGTGACAGTCAGTATGTTTTAATTTTGTCCCTTGATTTCCTCTCAAATTATACAAAAAGAAGTGGGGACAAATTCAAGCTGAAACACTGAAAGAATACTATAAAACAGTGCAGCTGAGAATCAAAAAGAAGATACAGCTCATTACAAACAAGACTAAGTGTTTTCCTCAATCCCCATTATGTTAATAAAATCTCTAACTCATTTCTCCCCAAGGACTATTTTATGGGGCCTGGCTTAAAACTGATACTTAGTCCACAGGGTTATGAAGCAGTAGCTCACAAGTGACATTTGTTTACCCAATTGCTGAAGTAGCTGATTAGGATGAAACAAAGGCTGACCCAGATAAAGATGTTACTTGGATTTAGCTTGGCCCAGAATGACTTCCAAAGACCCCGGAAAAGCCCTGAATTCACTATTTGTTCCTGTACATCAGTAAAACCAAACCAAATCCACTGCCATTGAGTTGATTCCGACTCACAGAGACTCCCTTTGGGTTTCCGAGGTGGTAAATCTTTATGGAAGTAGTTTGTTCTGTTTTCCTTCTGCGGAGCTGCTGGTGGGGCTGAACCACCAACCTTCTGGTTAGTAGTCAAATACCTTAGGCACTGCGCCACCAGACCTCCTTTGTGCAACACTACCTTTCCTTTATTAGGGAGAGTAGGTTATTTCTCCCACAAAAGTTTCAAGAAGATGAAAAAGTGAGTAGTTTGCAAATCAGGAAGTCAAAAATTCTCCTCCAGTAATTTTAGAAAATCAAATGCTGTGAAATTGCATCATCCATTTAGAAATCTCCAAAGTTAAGCTTTAGACGGCTTCTGGAACACCCCTGCTACTAATACTCTAGACCATTCCAGATGTATTTCCCTTGAAGGATTTCTCAGAGCAGACCCTTCGTAGACAAATCGTGGCCTGACTCATGTCAACTAGGGACAAAGGCAAGAGAAGGATTTAGAGGTTACCCAGTGGAAAATTTAGGAATAAAATTCCAGAACCTCAGGAAATCCTGGTTTAATTTAAGATATTGCTTCATTTACCTCATTGAGGGGGGGGGGGGGGGAAAGACGACGACTGTACTTATATAATCTGCTCCCTGCAGTATATAGCCCTTAAGGATCTAAAAGAAACATGATTATAGGTAAGAACCATAGCTAAGCACTTCCAAGACTTCCAAGGGTGTACTCCTTAAATCACAATGAAATTGTAAAACATTTCATTATAAATGGTGACTAACTCAAACGTTTATCAGTTTATTCAGGTCAGCTCCAAGGTAAGAATGACTTAAGTGCTAAAACCAGTAATCCAGACACACATCATAACCCTGTCTTTAGCATTTCTATCACAGGGTCATTGAAAAAAAAAAAAGAAATTGGTTGCTTCAGTAAATAGTCTTTGTACCCCTTTTGGATAGGTCAAGGATGAAATGCTGTGAGATAGTTTCTGCTTTGTGAAGAGATTCCAATTATCTCTGCATAATTATCATTCATCCTCTTTGGATTCTCTGTTTGTTTGTTTTTTACAAGTTGGACTGAATAATCTCTGTGGTCTTTTTCAAATCTAACATTCCATGACTCAAAATTCTTTTCAGTAAACATTCAATTTTCCATCCTCATTGAAGACGCAAGAGGACAATGAAGCATCTACACGATTTACATTTAGAATGCAGGGTCATTTCTTTGCCAGGAACCAATGTCTTCTGGTCTGGCTTTGTATCTGCTGACAGTGCCGGAAGAACAGACCATTCACCAAGGGATCATCAAAAGTCTGTTTGAACAATGAGTGGTCAACTGATTAATAACATTCAAGTGTGCAGACTGAGATTCATTGGCCATATTTATGCCCAAATGGCAAACATTTAAAAATCACTTCAGGTCCCGCCAAGGTGTTAAAAATACCAACAACAACAAAAAAAAAAAAAAAATTAAGGGAATCCATGGGAAAATAAAGACATTTAATAGCTCTTTCTTGGAGGGGAGATATATGAGTTTATAGTTTATTGTTTTTAGTCATTCCTCTGACCAAATAAACTTTCCACCTGCTTAGTCAAGTGCTGAGAGAATATGCCTACACCAAATATGTATGAAGCATGCATTTCATTTCCCAGAAAGAACTCTAATAAGGCAAATGTGTGCAGCTGGAACAAACTTGTACCATATTTTGCCGATTCCCCAGGTTACGGTAGACATTTGCAAACACCTCTGTGAGACCCAGCTGTTTCTAGTGAATAGCTGATGTGGAGAGAATCTTGCATAACTTACTAAACTATCCCTTTATTTAGAATAGGATTCCAAACCTCTTTTATTAAGAACTAGATCCATTTATTTTCAAGGCAAATAAATGACCCAAAGATAAATGTAAGCTTGTGTCCTTTCAAAACAGTAATACTTCACGTTGAATGTGCTCCTGAGACTAGATGATGTGTTCTTCCCTAAAATTTCTAGCCAAGTACTAACAAACCCAGTTTCGTCCCAAGAATATTTGTTTTCTAGTTCTCAGAGTCTAGTTTGAAAAAGCTGAAACCTTTCACAAGGCAGAATAATTTCATCTGCTTGTTGGCTCTTTCTTCAAGTCCAGCTTGAATCCCATGGGACACATAATCCTTGTCTGAAATATAGGATAAGTGTCATGAAACATACTAGGCAACCGGTAAACCACAAGTTAAAGCATAAAAACAAAGAAGTAAGTGAAGACATGCTTTAAATTAAAACCGTAACAAGCAGAAATACCACAAAGCAGTCATTACTAAGTCAAGGAAACAAAAACATACAAGAGGATGTATATCATGACTAATTTAGGGAAAGAAAAGAGCAATGCAGATATATTAATGAGTATTACTAGGAAGAAGAAGAGACAAGATAAATGAATTCACATCACCCTGAATTATTTAAAGCAGAAATACAGCAAAATTTTCCTTGCAAATACTGTGTCAGGTACTAGCTGAAGACATTGGGGAGGGTGGGTAGTGATACAGCAAAAAAAAAAAAAAGAAGAAGAAGGAAAGACAAAAACAAGGTATATTTTACAGAACTGACTCGTTGGCAGTGGGTTTTCCTTCTGTGAAGGGGCCCTAGATCAGTGGTTCAAACCCACCAGCTGTTCTGCAGGAGAATGATGAAGCAATCTGTTTCCATAAAGATTCACAGTCTTGGGAATCCTATGGGTCAGTTCTACTCTGCCCTATAGGTTGGCTATGAATCAGAGTCAACCAGATGCCAGTGAATTTCTGGTTTGGGTGCTATGGAGCTGAAAGTCCTGGCAGTTACCACTGGGTGGCAGTGGGGTGTAACTGCTAACGGAGTCAGGATGGGTTTTCTATACTGCCTATACACTCTGCCCCAGTAACTCCAGCCTTCAAGAAATAAAAAGTAGGTCCCCTCCACAAAAAATGATTAATAATCTCTGTCCTAGGAATGACAAAATTTTGTTTCAATGAGCACAGTACCCTGAAAATTATTATCACACTTTTGAAAATACTTAATTTACTATCAGAATATGGAATTAGGGACTGAGACAATTTAGAAGTTCTAAATTATAAGATTTTGAATCTCAGATCATGTGCGCACGCGTGCACGCATACACACAATCCCCACAGTTTACTACTGAAACATTATCCTAAGCACAGTACAACAAATTGAAACCAGATTTTATTCTCCTTTCTCTCGTTAACTTGATGGTTTCTCCGCACTTCTAAATGCTGCACATTCCCCTCCCTGTCCATTGGTATTTGATCCTCTCTTTCCTTCATTTTTGGGGGTGGGGGGGGGGGGGCAGGGGGTGAAATCAGTAATCTCACCAATGACAAGCTTTTCTTTCAATAAGTACATCTGCCAACTTAAATACCATCTCCTAAGGCAACAGAATAATAAAAGACACATGGAGGTATTTGCATGTCATCAGATGCAAGCTCCAGTTTGCCAGTAATTCTGATCTTCCTTGGTTGCAAGACAGTGGGACCCAGAGAGGTCTAGAAAGAAGCTCTTAGTCTAAATGGTCTAAACAGCAGAGGGACGCAAGGGTCAGCCTTTCTAGTCCCCACTGTGCTTACTGTGGGACTTTTGACAAGCTCTTCAGTTCAAGGGAGGGGGTGGGAGGGATTGCTTAAACACTTGGCAAATGGATAGGTCTTAAGATACCAAATTGTGAATTCTGCCTCATTCCTAATGGTGAACTTGAAGCAACACTTTCCAAGCCCAATCTCATGATCCTACCAGAACATCTCCAAGGTTAGTCATTCCCTGCATCCTGCCAAGGCTGCAACAACCTCCAGCCAGGGCGGGCCCATTAGAACTCAAGGGCTGAGCCCCTCCTTGGATGATAGATAGTTTGCTCCTCTCTCTCTCTCCTACAATGCTGTCAACTGTATGCTGTCCTCGGAATGTGGAAATACTCTATTTTAAAACTTGCAAAGTGTGAGTTGACTAAATTGGACACCTGAAAAATGTTGAATTGGCAAAGGTTGTATGACATATAGATATACATTTTTAAAAAATAATAATTAGGAAAAATAAAAGTTAAAATTTGCGAAGTCTGGAGAATAGACTAATGAAAAATCTGGGAGGCTTGAAAGAAAGAACAGGAGTTGTATTTCTAGCCCACAAAAAGTCTTCCTACTTTTTGCAGCTGCGTCTCTAATCAGAAAACAGTGGCTGGGATTAATCCAGGTCACAGGAATCTGCTTTTCCGTGCCCTCTCCCAACCTCCCCAAACCTGGAGACTGACAACCCCTTTCACGTACTTCCTGTGTTAGTGAATATCTCACAAACGTTCCATGCCCTTAACCCTGCCAAACAAGGAACAGCTTCAAGGACCAAAAGGGCTCGTGAAGACACGCTCATTATAAAGATTATTATTTTCTTTAACATCATAGGGTACACTGAAAAACCAACTCAGAAATACTATTTATACCTTTACAGTTTTCTGAACTGAGCACTCATGAGTCATATTATGCACAGCTAGGCTTCCAGAGATACGTTGCAAGGGTTCTATCAATAGTACATCTCCATCATACATTATCAAGTTGATATTTTAAAATCAAATCAAGAATCCAAGAATTTTAACATCTAAATGACAATGGTGATCTTAGTAATTTTATCATCTACCTAAAAGAATCTCCCTGGCCAAAAAAAAAAAAAGTGAGATAAGTTAAATAATGGGATTCTTTATCAGCAAGAGAGAGCAGTAACTTACTGCATACTGACAGGTTTTGAAGATAAATCTTTAATACCTAACAGCTGATTACTGTATCAGAAAATTAATCACTTCCCTTCTTTGTGGAGGAGTCACAAAACAGCAGGTGTTGTAGGACCAAGTTAATTTAAGTACAAGGCAAGGGTGGCTAAGGGACCTACACAGGCGTTGGGGGCTGGGGGACCTGTGGATGCCACAGAGCAACACATGGGTTTCCACTGACTTCTCATGCTGGGGCCTGTCCCTGCTGCAGTCCTAGCCCTGGTGGGAGCGAGGCACTCACTCAGACCCCAGAGAGCAGGAAGAGTGGTAACACAGCTGAGGAGTGGGGTGGTAAGGGTGAAGGCAGACATACATCCCTGGCAATCAGCTGCCTCCTCCCTGTTCTGAAGGCACAAAGCTCACTCAGCTGGGGTACCACACTTAGCTCACTCTCTCACCTCCCTCCACTAGATTTTGAGCATCACTGAAGGCAGCGAAGATGCCCTCTCCATTTTGCTGATGCCAGCATCCATCCCAGAGCCTGGCATAGATTAAACATGTGAACAGGGCATCCAGGGAATCAGCTCCACTTCTCTAGGAACAAGTGAAGGTCACCTGGCATGAAGATGAGTATTCATCCATTTATCTAGTCACTCACCAAACAGTCTTTCATCTGCCTTCTATGTGAAATGTTCAATAGTTGTCTGATTGAGAAGAAAGTATCTGTGCTACTTTTTCTTTTTTTTTTAAACAAAGCAGTTCCCATCCAAAGAGTACTTGAAATACTTGGTGAGTGGTGCCTATAAACACCTATTAAAACACAGCTTTATGAGAGGTTAAATCATTATTCTAGTCACACAGTGTAGGAGCAAACGGGTATAATTCTTAGAATGGTCTGTTTGATCAATCTATGTCATTTGGAGAAAGAAATTGTTTAGGTATGAAGTCCACCGGCCCAGTACAATATTTAAAAGAACTAAAATAAGAGAAACACTTCAGAAAACAATTTTTTAAATTTAAATACTTGGATAATGTGTGCTTAAGTCCTGGATTTTGTGATAGGATGACACAGTGTCAGAGTAGATCATATGTGTGGGTAGCATTATAAAAGCCCAGTAAATATGCTTTTATGGAAATACAATATGAAAAGAATAAGAGTGATACCACTATAAAGACTGGATGGTTGAAAAAGCAGAAATAAAAAGGGATAAAAGTTTCACATGTACCTAGCTCTTCTCTTCTTTAATGGTATGAACAATACCCAACAGAAACAGGAAAATGACTCTGAATTTTAAATAATGAGTAAGCATATATTCCTTTTCCTAAAGGAAAGGACAAAAATAGAAGCGAAAGAAGGTATCATTACTGGTAAATGGGCAGATCTTTCAGAAGGAAATTACACAGCCTGCTCCTAACAATGCATTTCAACTTTCCTACATAAAATGCTCCTGTGTTCAATTCTTTGACAATGTTCACAACACTACCTTTTCTCCTTTCATCTTTTCAAATAATGCAGCAACACCAGGTATAACCTGAATGCCAACATACCTAGGAATCTGCTGGAGAATATAAAACTGTTTCACTTTCTTCAGAATATATTCCTTGATTTATTATGGCCTTCCTCCAATCACTCTTCCATTTGGTTTTGCTTTTATTGTGCTGTACTCATTTAAAATTCATCAACATGTTGGTGTGTTAACAGTTTATTTTTCTTCACACATATATAGGTGTATTATGTGAAAATTAAAGCAAATATCATATGGGCCTCCTAATTGCCCTTGTACCACCCCTTTCTTTAGCTATTATAGTACTTAGTTCCCAGCAGGTGGTAAATAAATTTTGCCAAGTTAATTAACCAAACATTTAATGCCAACATAGGGTATTAAATAATTATTTGAGTCATACATGACAAACAAAGCTTAAAATCCCAAATAAGAGCAGACATGTGAGGAAAATGTAAGGAGACAGCATAGGAACAGTGTTGGCTTTATAATGGGCTGATCCAGGTGTTTACCAAAACACACACACACACACACACACATCAAAGGCTGATCTCCATAAATCTTAATGTTCTCAAGATCTGAAGAGGAGTTAAATACTGAGGATAAGGAGGGGAGAAAGCTTTAAGGTGACAAATATTTAACAATAAAAATAGCTACACTTGGGCTTATGTTCCAATCCAAGCAGATCTAATAACTACATTTATACAGCCATCCAAATGATGGGGTCAAAGCTATCAATGTTTTCCCACTTTGGAGTCATTTGAGAATTTTCACCCAGAAACAGTGCATATTTTTGAAGGATTATCAAATGCACCTTAAGGGCGTTCAACACTCTGGGAGCTCTCTGCAAAAATCTCGTAATTTGGAGAAATGGATCCCAGGACCCAAGGCCAGTATCACCAAACCTGTCCTGTTTCAGTTAGGCAGGAAGTGCTGGATTCTAATAGTTGGACTGAAGGAGAGCCCAAACTAATAACAGAATTAGAAAAAATGTTTTCAAAATCAATTTAATGTAGGCAATTAAAATTCATGTAAAAATTCGATTAAAATGGAATTCTGACAGCCTCAAAAAGAGGCTTTTTCAAAGGGACCGTGAGAGCTGCTTGCCTCCACTCCTTAAATAACTAGTATGATTTAATGAGATTTGCAATGATAAATCCAAAGCACAGTATGATAAAGGTTCTTAATCCAATCGCACATTTTCAAATACCTTAATTAAGGGCCCATCAAAGTAACTGTTTTGATTACATCTACTACGTGTAAGATGACCAAATACTTTTTAGTTGTAGTTCTTGGTGCTTACCAACAGGTGGCAATCTTTATCACTAGGTCTACTTAAGTAACCCATTAAGATTCAGAAGGATGGCTTTTCTTCCTCCACTCGGTACTTTTTTCTTTCTCCTTCTTAATATGCTTTGTAATCAGTAATCACAAAATAAAAATATTTGTAATTTATTAAGCTACTAAAATATTGACTTCTAAGGGACAAAAAAGTCCTAAACATTTAAAAAAAAAAAAATACACAAAATGGACAAAGTAAAATGATTTTTTGGGGGCGGGGGGGGGGGCGCCTAGCATGGTTTTGACAGTTCTGTTGTTGTTAGCTGCTCATGACTCACAATGAGCTCAAGCATGAACGGACAATAAGGGTTTTCATTGCTCAATTCCTCAAAGCAGATCTCCAGGTCTTTGTCCTTAGTCTAGAAGCTCCACTGAAACCTGTTCAGGATCAAAGTAACACAGCCACCTCCACTGCCATATGGGTGGTAACTTCACAGAAGGTGTACTGGCTGGGAACTGAACCTGAGTCTCCCACATGAAAGATGAGAATTCAACCACAGAACCACCCATGCCTCTTTTGATAGCTTTACTACCTTTAAGGAGCTCTGGTAGCATAGTGCTTAAGGCACTTGACTGCTAACCAGAAGGCTGGCGGTTCAACCAGCCACTCCTCTGATGGAAGGCTGGGCAATCTACTTCCGTAGAGATACCACCTCGGAAACCCAAGGAGGGGTTGCTATGAGTTGGGGTCGACTAGATGGTTACTATCTTTAAAGAAGGTATAAAGTGGATAAGGTATAAAGTGGATATAGAATATATAAAAAGCTCTAGGCAGAAAGATTTGCAAAAGTAAAAAGAATATAGGAGTTGACTAGAAAATATCTTCCAGGGTACAAAACTTACAAATGGAAATGGAAATAAAAACCTTACTCAAGAAACAAAGCAGTATTCCAGTGGTGTTTGGAGCAACCCTTACTCAGCTATGCAACAAATTCACACTATCCCTGTTATTGAAACTGAAGATAGTTTTGACTATCTTTGAAGATAGTTTTTGACTACTGAAATATCCACATACCTGTCTTAGAAACAATTGGTCAGTCTAACCACCATTGCTGTCTAATGTATGTAATTTGATTGGAACTAGCCTCAGTTCTTCTTTAGACAGTCTCAGAAAGATGAATAGTTCATTTCTGCCCTCCATAAAACACCACTTCGTATAATTTGCAACTGTTTGAACTGGCCCGGGTGTTTATTTCCTGCAGCCAAATAATTTCAATTCCTTTCATTTTCCTTCAAGTTTAAACATTCATTTAAGTCTAGGAAATATCTTCTCCGGTGCCAAATTTGCTTTTTTATTTTTAGCTGTTATCTTCAATTACTTGGTTTTTAATCGTCTAGTGAGTTTTGTAGAGGCTTGGTGTGATCATGATGTCTCACCAATCGCTGGCTTGGGAGAATGTCATTAATTCCATTTCACACATGAGAAAACGAAGGTTAAATATGTTACCTTCTTTAGGTCACACAGTAAATTAGTCACAGCAATTAGGACTAACGGTTGGCCAAGGGCATTGTTTAAAGCTCTGTGCTTGGTCTGTTCACAAGTGCTGCACATAAGCTAGAACAATGAAAAAGGACGTTGAACAAAACTGTAACGTCAGTAACAAACTCATTTTCCTACAAATCTTCCACATGTCTGTAAACTTTATATGTTCTAAACTAAAAAAGCATAAAAAGAAACAACAAAAAAAAGACTTTATCAGAATGCTTTAACTTTCCAGAAGGTATAATCATCATTAAATGCATTTATTTACAAAGTAATAATTGATTATGAAGTATGAGTATCTGCTGATGAAAATTAGATTACTGAAGTAGTTCAAATTTTCCCTCCAACCAGGAAGCTCCATTGATCAGAAAACAAGTGCTAATTAATAACATGACCCGTCACATATCGCACACTGTGTTCTTTTTGAATGATGAAATGCATTTCCTCCCTTTGAAGGCAGCAGCTGAGTCTCAGAGAATCGACCTGAAGCCGTGCAACTTGGATGACTGATTTAATCTGGCAATTAACTGTGAACCACTTCATCCCTCTATATTGCCCCCTTGATAACAGGAAAGACAGGAGCTCTGGTGGCACAGTACTTAAGGCGTTGGCTGCTAACCAAGAGGCTGGTGATTGGAACCTACTAGCCATTCCATGGGAGAAGGATGGGACAGTTGGTTTCCGTAAAGATTTACAGCCTTGGGAATCCTACGGGAGCAGTCCTACCCTATCCTATAGGGTCGCTATCAGTCAGAATCAACTCAGTGGTAGTGGGTAATAACAGAAACATAACACCTTGTGCCACAAAAGTGCGAGGAAGTTAATGAAATTGCACACTATTTTGGATTTCTAAGGAAGCTATAAGCTATGCAAAGCAATATAGAATTTCACGTGTTCAGTTAAAACTATTAATTCTAAGCCCTATACTCACTGATTGCCACACTAGATTTGAAAGGTTCAATTAAGTGCATTTTCTTAAAACATACACTGTCTTACAACAATTATTAAGAAAACAAAGAAAATTTTAAATTACCATAGGCTCTCCACCAGTTAATGATTCAATAAACAGTAGCACTGATACATTCAGCTCAAGTTGCAATCATGGTTATGACTAACATTGTACTGACATCAATTTATTACTTAATGTGAAATATGCAGTTAGAAAAAAATATGCTTTCACAAGGACCACTGAGTGAGCTTAATATTTCTAATTAAAACAAATAAATCCCAAGTCTTTAAGGATGACTCATTCAGTTAAGAGACTTTCAACGCATATTTTGTTAAGTTCCAATGAACAACAACAAAAAAAAAAATAGAATTTTCCATCACAGTCTTACTATATCCATGAAAATGCTCTCCTCACAACTGTGCTTCAAGCTTCAGGTTTTTTTCTTCTATCAAACGGAGGAAAAAAAGAAATCAAGTTAAAGTATTTCCATTTTAAAAGGTTTTTGTGTATAAATAAAAATTTACCAAGAATCAGTGGTTAACAGAATTTTGGTGGGCCCTGGATAAGCACACATGGTGGCTCACGTGCATCTGTCAAATCCACAGGAATGGAATCTGAGTAAAAGATGTAATTTATGCAGCCACAGAACACTCCAAATTAATGCTTTAATTTATACTACAGCTGTTTCATCTTCTCATTGTGAGATCAGAATCCCTAATGCTACAGAAGAGCAGGAAGCAAGCCAGCGCAGAGAGGAAACGAGTTACTCAATTGGCCGTGAAGCTGAAGGAACCATTTTGGTACACTGTCACTCTGGGCCATCTGACTGTTCAGCAGCAGACTCTTTAGAATCTAGATCCAAAAGATAACTTGTTTCTGTCCCTGATGAACCAAAATGCTTCCTGCTGAAGCACCTTGATGCTGCAGAACTTTCTCTTAGGTAAGCACACTGAACTGCCTTTAGGGCAAAGAAAGGTTGCAAGGCAGCAAGCACGTGTATCAGTTGGCTTCTGTGAATTTTCTCCAGTGACCATTGGGAGGAGCAAAGAAAGGTACAAATTCCTCGTGGGAGCCCAGGCTACCTCTCTTTCACTCTAAATTGAAATCGGTGACGTCTGGAGACATTTTTGCTACAAATTAAAAGGCACTGCCTGAACTCCAGGATCAAACAGCTCATGTATTCACCTACAGCTTTGTGAGACCCCAACTTTCAGCTTCCTAATCCCATTCCCTTTTAATTCATTGAAACTTTCCTTCAAGAATTTTCTAGGTTATGACCTCCAAGGATGGCTCTTCCCAGAACTGAATTTTCTTTGAGGGAAATCCTCCCATCACGTCAGAGTTTACAGGAGAGGACACACTCTTAAACAGGAAATAGAACATTAAAACTTTTCAAAGTTTTACATGTCTAATCATAACAGCGGAACACATCTTTTCTTAATCAAAACTACTTAGACAGTTAGAGAGCCCGATGGTTTTGCATGCCTATCAGAGAGGTTCCAAAAGAACCTGACACCAAGAACAGAAACAAGTTATGTTTCACAAAACACAGAAGCAAAGGATTCAAAATGGGCCTTCCTCCTTCACCATGGACTTTTATAGAAACTGTGACAGTGAACCAGTGGGAATTCTGGAAGGAAAAGAGTCCCATCAGAGACTGGCTTTTTTTTTTTTTAATAAAAAGCCTTGCTTATGCAGAAAATTCTTGCTTTGTCCATTATGCGGTGTCTGGGAAGGGTGGGAAAGAGGAAGGCTGCTTTCTATGTCAGTAGAGCACTGTAATTTAAAATGAGGCACGCAAAACATAAATGAAAATGTTAACCTCTGAGATGGGGGTCAGCAAATTTTATTCCCACTTTGAGCCAGTTTTTTCTGGCAAACTTGACTAAAACTAAACCAGGGGCTTTCCCTGGATAGACACATTTCAACTTACCCAGAAATTGAGGGGCAAGTTCAAAAAGAAGGAAGGATCAAGGAGGATGTCTTCAGAATTGAGAAATCCTTGGCTATGGCTTATCACGTGGACAAGCCTTGGGCTGTCCATTTAAACCAACATGCCTCCCACTTCAAAGGAGTGAATTTCTCCCCCAGTCACAGCTCCAAAGGACACCCTAGCTCCTAAGAAGGAGTGCAATGATTAAGCCATATTGTAGTTATTAAAACTTCCTCCTGAGTCAGGCTTGAGAAAGCCTCTGAGTGACTATGTAGTTGTGGAAGACCTCTTTGTCAAGGCCACCCTGCCTTGGCTCCATGGGAGTAGGGCTTCAAATAAAATTACATTCATCTTCATGATTTATGGAACTACCAAGCATCTGGGATTTTCTCATAATTATGACAGCAATATGAGCTAAAGTTTGACCTCTACAATTTGCTCCCTGAGCAAGACTCAGCCTAAGGCCACACAAAATGTTCACATTCAATCCATGTTCCAGCACAACTGCTGTTAAGTTGGAGTGTCTCTTTTTTCTAAGCAAAGAATAAGCTTTTGCCTAACTTAAAACTAAAACACAGTCTTCTACATTGGCACCTGTATAATAAACTTGGTTCAAAACCAATAAAGTCCTAATAACACTTTTTCTTGAATGAAGCTTTTAAAGAAGCTGAGGCATATTGTACGAATATGGTATAAAAATTGTCTCACATGTCTCCGGTTTGATATGTAGTTCAAGCACACAATCTTGACAGAAATAAAGACATTGGCCAAACAAGCACTTTTAATATTGATATCCTTAAGAACTTTGAATTAGTTTGAGGATAAGTGGCATATGGGTAAAGGTTACAGAGATGTGAGAGTATGTTTAAATGTCTATAATTTACAGACCCCTACTACTTCATAAGAATTCATATTTATCTAGTGCTTTGGGAGCCTGTGATTGGTTTAATTTGACATGACCTATGATGCGGGTGGTCTGCTATCAGCTGATAACTACAAGTTGGAGGTTCAAACTCACCCAGTGGTGTTATGAGTGAAAGGCTTGAAGATCCATAAAGAATAAACCACAAAAACTAAACACATTGCCAGGGACTCAGTTCTGACTCATAATGACCCTACGGGACCGAGTTGAACTCTGACTGCTATACCTTTCTTCTGTAGACCTGCTGATGGGTTTGAACAGCCAACCTTCTGGTTAGCAGTCAAGTGCTTAATCACTGTGCCACCAGGGCTCTTTTCATAAGGATTACAGCCAAGGTAACCCTATAGAGCAGACCTACTCAGTAACACATGAGGTCACCATGAATTGGAATCAACTGGAAGGCAAGGGGTTGTTTTTTGCCACCCCCCTCATCTTTTGTTTTGGTTTATGTGGATGTTAATACTACTAGAGGATTTTTTCTTTCTCCATTTCACTTTGAGGGCGTTTGAATACAAGCATCCTGACACCAGAGAGTCTGAATGTAAACACCAGCTTTCCCATCTACGAGTGTCTGACTTCAGGCAAGGCCCTACCTAGCTAAGCTTCAACTGCATCATCTGTAAAACAGGACTAAACGAGACAAGCAGGTAAGCATGCAGCAGTGCCTGGCACAAAGCAAATGCTCAGCACGTGTCAGCTAGTACATTAATGAAGGATCATTTCATCGCACATGTTTTAGAAAGTAAAAAGGTAGCATCCAGAAGTAATGAATGAAAATCAGTGATACAAAAAACTAGTAAACACAGTCACTTTAGCAAATCAAACAATTCATGGAATCAGCTAACAACATACCCCTGAATGAAAGATCAAGACCAAGGGAACTGAATTAATCAAAACTGGCATAACATTTGCCTAAAATATTAAAAGATGGATTCTTTAAAAAGGCCTAAACCACCCAGTAATATTTTCTCCTCTGTAAAATATATAAACAGAAGTGTGATTTGTTTCCTCCCTCCTTTCTCATTTGAAGAAGCTTTATAAGCAGCCCTGGTGACACAGTGGTTGAAGCACTCAGCTGTTAAATAGAAAGACAGTGGTTCGAGCCCACCAGCCACTCCACATGAGAAACGATGAGCCAGTGTGCTCTGTAAAGATTTACGGCCTTGGAAACTCTGAGACAGTTATACTCTGTCCTATAGGGTCGCTATGAGTTGGAATCGACTCGATGGCAGTGGGTTTTTGGTGGGCATTAATCCCCATCCTCTCCATTTCCTTCTCTTAGAAAATTATACATTAAATGTGAGACAACATAATCTGAAGATTACATACTAACTACATTTGCTAGGATTTAAAATTTAAAACATTCAAAATACAAACTACCCCTAGCATGTCACACTGAACTAAGCTGATCCCTTAGGGACCTGGTGGATCAAGAGACTCTCTAAGTAAAGGCCTAATTACATTTTAAGTGTGTTCCAGAAAAGGACGGGGTAGGAGTTGCTTGCGAGGTGGGGAGGGCACAGTGGCTTCGTATTTTGGAAAAAGATCATTGTGAATCTGCCCATCCTGTTCTTGCAGGGTGTATGAAAGGCAAAGACAGTACAGCTGAAACCCAAAACACACAGTGGCTGCAAGGATGTCAGCACAGCAAGGACTGTGAGGAGGATGCACAACCAGTCAGTATTTCGTTCTGTTTTCCACCGGGTCACTATGAGTTGGAGCCACCTCAACGGCACCTAACTACAACAAAACCCCAAGCAAGAAGTATTTTCACTTTTATAGTCAAAGGATATGTTACCCAATATATGAAAGGGACATGACAACTAGGCTGCAAGTCACCAAAAAAAAAAAAAGAAAAAAAGCAAACTCACTGCCATCAAGTCAATTTAACTCATAGAGACCCCTCCTTGGGTTTCCAAGGTAGTATCTACAGAAATAGATTGCCCCATCTTCTTTCTGAGGAGTGGGTGGTAGGTTTGAACCATCAGCCTTCTGGCTAGCAGTCAAACACCTTAGGCACTATGCCACCAAACCAAAAAGAACCAAACTCACTGCCGTCGAGTCGGACCTGACTCATAGCGACCCCTCCTTGGGTTTCCGAGGCAGTATCACTACGGAAGCAGATTGCTCAACCTTCCTTCCGAGGAGTGGCTGGTTTGAACCACCAGCCTTCTGGTTAGCAGTCAAATGCCTTAGGCACTATGCCACCAGAGCTCCCACTGTAACACCAGAGTTCCCAAAAAGTAGTGAAAAATGACAATTCATTTATTTGACCATACTGTCACTGTTGTTGTTAGCTGTCTACTCAAGTCTGTCATGCTGTAGAGCCTTGCCTGTTGCTACAAGGCTGGAAGCTATGCCGCCAGTATTTTACACACCAGCAGGGTCACCCATGGTGGATAGGTTTCAGTGGCACTTCCAGACTAAGACACACTAGGAAGAAAGGCCCGGTGATCGACTTCTGAAAACTTTGCCAGTGAATACCCTGTGCATAACAATAGAATATACACCCAAAGAGGCCTTAAAATCAGCTCCAGAGAATCAGAATCCTGTCAAAGAAAGCAAGAGTAAACATCCTTTGCATCTTGTTAAACTTCTCCTTAACGCAAGCCAAAGTTACATTATTCCACTCACAGAAGAGCTGGATAGATGTGGTTTGACAAGAAATGGAGATTCAACCTAAACAACTGTGAATTTTATGCTCCAATATATTTAAACTTCCTCCAAATGTTAAAGTCGACCAGGTTTCTCAAGTTTCCCTTCAGGGAAAGATTAAACCACAAGTGACAGTTAGAATAAAACTGTACATGTAACTTCAAACAATGACGGCCAGTAAGTAAAGTAGCACAGAGGAGTTTTCAATCCTTTAAAGCTGATTTCGGTGAAATAGCAAACTCAATAGTCATGGTGCCTTTACATAATTAACCAACTAGTAACTTTTCTATATTGCATTATACACTATGCTATCAGAGCTGTACAAATATACATATACATGCAAGACATTTAAGCAGCACTACCCAAGTCAGAGATAGCATGAAGGTTAAACATCAAAAATATTTCATTTTTATTAACTCATAGGTTCTAACATGTTTGGGAATAAACTGTCCTTTCAAATAATCACTTCTGTCCACCCTGTTGTTCTGATGAAGGTTTTTTATTGTAAGGAAGAATAACTCACACACCTGCTTCATTCTCTTAGTTTCTCTTGGGTTTATTTCCTGAGAGGGAAAAAAATCTGGTTGGTATAACTAATTTTTTCATATTAGGTCACATCAAACCAGTGGAGCATGTGCCTTTGGTTCAGGGGAGCCTGTCTGGATGTTCAGGGTGGCCAGAGTAAGGTTGTGTCATTACCACTCATGGGTCATCTCACGGTATGACACACTTGTTTAAGAGCACTGGGTTCAGTCAGATTTTCTGGGGTCAAATCCCAACTCCAGTAGCAGTGTGACCTTGGGCCTTGGCCTTTTAACTCAGCCATGACTCCTTTATCTTTAAATACAGTATAGTGATAATGTCAATGTCATTAAGTCCTTATGAAAAGGAATGAACTACTATAGTAAAATGTTAGCATGGTACCTGGCACATGTTCATACTTGTTGAACACACAAATATGGGTATATATCAACTTTTATATTTATATGTGTCTGCATATATGGCAGCTCTGGTGGTGTAGTGCCTAAGGCATTTTGACTGCTAACCAGAAGGCTGGCAGTTTAAACCCACCAGCCACTCCTCGAAAGGAAGGTTGGGCAATCTACTTCCATAGTAATAACGCCTCAGAAACCCAAAGAGGGGTGGCTGTGAGTCGGATCTGACTTGACAGCAGTGAGTTTGTTTGTTTTTTTGCATATATACATAGATACACACACATCCACACAGACATACATATATATACAAACATACATATTATTTCTTCAATGTTTTCCTACATAGTAAGCATTTTCTCCATGCTAATAATATTCTTATGCCTTCTTTGTTGATTATCTTTTGATATATACATTGAATTTTTAGGTATTTGGAAAATATATACATTTTTATTCTTCTGGTAATTGCTCTTTAAATATTCAAAAACAACTAAATTTTGACCTATTCATTTCTAATTATAAATCTTATGAAGAATAAAACAACTTTTGAGCCCTCCCATGGGAGCTCTGATAGTGCTTAAGGCACTTGACTGCTAACCAGAAGGCTGATGGTTCAAACCCACCAGCCACTCCTCCGAAGGAAGGTTGGACAATCTACTTCCGTAGTGATACTGCCTTGGAAACCTAAGGAGGGGTCGCTATGAGTCAGGTGCAACTCGACGGCACTTAACAACAACATGTAACATGAGAAGTTCATCTTTTCTGAGCTCTTGCATTTCAGAGAATGTCTCTTAATGTTCTTTCCACATGAAATGGAAGGTGTCAGATCATTAAATTCATAAGTCATCATCTTTTTCTTCCAAACTCTATGGAAATTGATCTACTATCTTTTGGCTTTTACTACTACAAAGGGGAAAGCTGCCCAAATTCTTTTAATAGTTAACCAAATATTTTTGACAGGAAGCTTTAATATTATTGTTATAATTAAAAAAAAAAAAAGGTCAAAATATATCTAGATAGAGGTGTCTTTCATTGATTTTACATTAAAAATATGAAGAACACTTTTAAACCTGCACACATGCAGGAAAACTTACTTTACTTATGTTGATGGTTATTCTTCCTTTCATTCAACATAATTTCTTATTAACATTTATAATTCTGTTAGATCTTTTCTCTTTATGTCTACCATCTTCTCCCTCGTTTTTATCTCCTTTTCTTAATTCTGGAAGAGGTTATCTGTGCTTACCTTCCCCACAACTATTTCATTTTCAGCTGTGTCAGTTCTACTCTTTACTGCCTGTAGTAGTTAAGGCTGTGTGTCAAAACTTGCCTGGGCTGTGATTTTGAGTGGCTTGGCAGCTGGATGTGTTTATTCCCCATGAGATTGGATGTGCTATAATCACCTCCCAAAGTGGAATCTGCTGTGAGCCTTCGGGGTGTGGCCTGCTTCCGGCGTATATGGAAAGGATCCTGCATTTGGTTTGTGCTTCATCATCTCCAGTTCCTGGTCTTGAACCAGTGGCCTGCCATGTTGCCTGCCAATCCTGGGACTGTTGCCTTCACAGCCTTTGGGCCAACAATCTGCCATTTTACCTGTCTATCTTAGATTAGCTGGCCTCAGAAGCCAGCAACTGGGTGAGTCAGGAGAAGCCTCCAGCTTGCTCTGGTGAGTCTGGAAGGCAGAGCCCAAGGTCAGGGGCCTCTACCCAGCCCCTTGAACTCACAGTTTTAGCCCAGCCTTCCCCTAGAGCTGGCACTATGAACTCAGACTCCTAACCTACCCTTCCACTACAGCCATGACCCAGAATTTGAAATACTAGCTTCCTGAACTGTAAAGGAATAAATTTCTGTTTGTTAAAGCCATTCACTTGTGGTATTTCTGTTATGGCAGCACTAGAGAACTAAGAGACTACCTGATAGAGATTTTAATGGGCCATTACATTCTTAAGTTTCTTTACGTTTGTTATTGTTGTTGTTTCACTCCCATTTCATCCCATTCTATTGTCTTTTCAGCTCATTATCTCCTAACTACTTTTTGTCCTTCTTTCTTTTATCATCTTCTTAAGGTGATAAATAATTTTTGGAGGTCTGCTCTCCTGTCATATCTTCCAGATGATCTCTCTCTCCTTTCCTTTGTGGAGTAGCATTTTTCAGGAGGGTTGGTTTTGCTTTTCCTGGTTAACTTCACAAAACAAGAGAGCTACCCAGATCTGGTGTTTGCTCTGAGTCTGCCTTTGATTTACTACGGTACTGGTTACAGACTTAGGGTTGGATGGCAGACTGATGCATGGGTTCCCAGGCCAATTCGCAGTGTGGTTTCCATTTCAATGTAGTTCTGCTATCTTGAGAGGAAATTTTCCTCTGCCTACATGGTCTGGCTTTCTGATGCCCTAAAGGATAGAGGACCTATAACACTAAATTCCTTGGTAAATACAGGTCTTTCTGACTGTATCCTCCAACACTTGACTTCTGTGGACTAAGATTCTCAAGACGCAATAGTAATGGTCTCCCCATCCCATCCTCCAGCTTGGCTGGTGATTTTTCTGAGTTGTGACCTCCACTTGACAGAAAGTCACTGTTGGAGAAGATAATGAAAAGGAAAAGGGAAGAACATTCTGGGAACAGCTGTTGAGGCCCTTTCTGAACTACTGCCAGGAAGTCGGGAGAGGACATGAGTCTGTCTACCTACTGTGACTAGGTGGTCAAAATTTATTCTGTGCTTAAACCCGGTTCTTTTGAGCTTGCAGTAGAAATTTTTCAGTAGTTCTATTCTTTCTTTCTTTCTTTTTTTAATAACAGTTCAGAATGTTAAGTCTTTGTCTGTCTTCTTATGGACTTTTATGAGAAGTCTAAAGAGGCTGCATCAACAGCTAACAGCCAAAAGGCTTTTTAAATTAGGAAACATTTTTTTTTCCAATTTTTATTGTGGTAAAATACATATACATACATATATAGATAGATAGATAAGTAAAATATATATATATATATGGGCAAACACTTGCTACCTCAACCATTTTTACTTGTACAATTCTGTGCCATTATTTATGTCTTAAGATGTTGTACAACCATTACTATCATCCATTTTAAATTAGAAACTTTCAAATAAGTTTTTTTTAACTTAAAAACTATAAGCAAAAATAAAAAGCATTCAAGTTTTGCTGGCATTTACTGGCTTGAGACTATCTCTGTGATATGTCACATTGTTTTTTTTAAAACACCTAGAAATAAAATTCATCTGTGCCTTTCAATCACTCTCCCCTACACTCCTGTCCTTGGAATTCAGGTAACTGAAACACAATGTTTGTGTTACAAACTTGACAGACAGTGACCGGCTTCCCTGAGAAATAAAGTTTGACATTCAAAGGAATTTAGTAACTTAGTCTTCTATAATGGTGCTTACTGCTAACTTTGACATACTTCAGGTACAGGACTTTAGAGACATGTGAGTCGACATGATTTCTCATGTTTGTGGATTCTGAGCAGCTGCTTTGTACGTGCCAGAACAAATAATTCTTATGTTTGATGCTATCAGGTTGCTTGTTTTTTAAAAGTAGATAATAACTGGCCGTTGCTCCATTTTAATCAAAATGATATAATTTTGCATCAGAAATTTAAAAAATTTGAAGCTCAGGGAAATATTTAAAGCAGGCATTTGAGTGTCAAAACAACAGGATTAGAAGAAAAAACCTACTTACTGATGCTATAAAGCTGCTCAAGCCATACATTTTCCCAAGAACAAGGCATATACACACATACTCCCAAAACTGTCTTAATTTCATAGCTTTATCAGTCTCTCTGTACTCACCCCTCCAATACATTTAGTAGGCATTAAGTTTCAAGTACTGTATAAAGCAAAGACAAAAACACTATGATTAATTTTCTTGTGGTTGTATGAATGTGATAGCTTATGAAACTTAACAGATAAAAGAAACATGAAGACCACCCAAAATGTAGAAAATAGTGGTCTTTTCAGTTACTGATAACTTCACAAAAAGACTGTGTGCACATCCACCCAACTGCCTGCCCACAGTGTTCCTGAACCTGTGAATGCTCCATCACTATGGAATCTCCTTTTAAAATATTTAAACAATCATTGGAGTTTTTGTCCCTTAATCTAAAATACACACACACACACATATATTATAATAATGTATTGTTGGCAGGATGGATGTAAGGATCACATGAAAAAAATGTCTATAAAATGCCTAGCAGAATCCTTGGCAAATATGTCTGCAAATTTTTAAGGTACATTAAAAAAAGACATTTTCAACATTTATACAGAGTCATAGGAAAGTGTGGGCCAATGACTAGAATATATACTCTGATGCTATTCTAACCTCATTTATTGTATCTCTTTCCTTCTTGTTAAGTTGCCATTGAGTCATTTCTGGCTCATAGTAACCTATGTGTGCAGAGTAAAACTACTCCACAGGGTTTTCAAGGCTGTGACCTTGTGGAAACTGATCACCAGGACTATCTTCCAAGACTGGATTCAAACCTCCAATCTTTTGGCTAGTAGTCAAGCTACTGACTACTGGTATCACCCAGAGACTTCTTGGTACTTCATTCTTAGATACTTTATAAATTTTCAGTATTGTTCAGTAAAAGTATCTTGATCTAACATCTTCAAATAAAAAACTCAATACCATTGAGTGGATTCTGACTCATAGCAACTCCCACTGGGTTTCCAAGGCAGTAAATCAAGGCAAATAGATTGCCCCATCTTCCTTCTATGAGCAGCTGGTGGGTGTGAACTGACAACCTTCTGGTTAGCAGGCAGATGCCTCAGGCACTGTGCCACCAGAGCTCCATAGTATCTTCAAATAGGTCTTCTTAAATAAAAATTTTAGAATATAGTTTTTACTACCTGAAAGCATATGATAAGGCTTAATATATTAACAATGTTGTAAAATACTTTGAAATGATATTAACAATAACACAAGCTTCAGATATCTTTCTACAGTTAGGGCACAGGGATAGAAGGGAATATTTCAAATGAATTGCTATCTTCTAAAGAAGTAACATTCTTAAAGAGTAAAGATTTAAAAACAGGATAAAAAAAGTCAGCAGTATTTAATGCAAATTCATAGTAGATTATCTTATGAACACCCTGAAGGAGTTTTAAAAACTGCATTTCCTAAAAACCAGGAGGAAGTTGGAACTGGTGTTGACTTTTCCTCGCCGTGGCAATGGCGGCACGTGCTCAGCCTGACAGCACCACTTCAGTTTTCTTCCTTCGGGGAAAACGTGGTCACATAACCATCTCCAGAGAGCCACACTGGCTTCACAGCACCACCCTGCCCAGTGCCTATGCTGATATGTTAGCTCTTGGGTACCTATTTTAATCCTTTGATCACATAAATTTGTAGGTATGAATATACAAACTTTATAACCATCACCCTCTCCTTGCCTTAGAAATGTTACCAAACAAAAACTAATGAGACAAATCCCTAGGAACTCAGTGTATCAACAAAGACAGTTACACTGCATGGCTGCCGTACAAAGGAGGTACTCCAAGGACAACTTTTAATATGCTCCTGTACTGTAAGGTGTAAGACTGGGAGAGACTCAAAACAATTTCAGTGGCAGCAATTACTGAGCGCCCACCCTAGAGACTGAGCATAAATCTTCACACTGATGAGTATACCTTTAAATCATCATTTATGTAGATCTGCAAAAACTCAGGACCAACCGGGCACTTTCATATAACCCCGTGGACTAACCTCCAATCAGATCTTACAATGAAGTCACAAGTGTGCATCTTTCGGCATGCTAGCTTGTTGCTCTATTTAAACTCAAGCTACTTTCCCTTCTCCCATATACAAGGCGTCTGGGTTACATTACTGCGGTATATGACAGTGAGAATTTAAACTTTTCTGGAGTTTATTTCTCCAACAATTCTTATAAAAGGAATGGAGAAAGTTTTACCGATCAAGGATCACTAAGAGGTTAATGCCAAAAATACAGCCAAAAACCAAAAGAGGCAGTATCTAGCTTTTCATTTTACAATTAGAGAACACTGGGATTAGAAGGATTAAAGAATTTACAGAAAGCAAAGCAGGGTAGAATTTCTGACTCAAATAACATATTAGAGATTTGTATTTCACGTATGCCTACATTCTTCACTATGTTGTATATCAGATTTGATCATCAAATTACAAGTAGTCTCCCACAATACACTGTAATAAATTCAGATGGAACTTCAGTATGCCTCACACTGTGACATGACAGAATCTATTGTTGTTGTTTGCCGTCGAGTCAGCCCCGACTCATAGCGACCCCTCCTTGGGTTTCCTAGGCAGTATCACTACGGAAGTAGGATTGCCCAACCTTCCTTCCGAGGAGTGGCTGGAGGGTTTGAACCTATAGGCATTGCATAATACACACTACCAGCTACGAATAGATAAAGAAATGAATACAAACTCGCTACAAACACCTTCAAGCAAGAAAACAGTCCAGAAAAGGTATTCCTGAAACGACAGCCATACTGTAGGTGGCATACAGCCATGGGGAGAAAACTCTGCATACATAATTAAGCAGAGCGATCTGCTGCTTGTTTGTTTTATTCTTAATTGCAAAGCTGTACTTCACTGAAACATTTAACAACGTATAGTAGATAGAATTATACAGTAGAAACAAAATATCGGTGGTCCTTACATAGATTAGTAAGTAGAAGTAACACATTTATAAAGCAGCTGTACTGCTGGTGTCTGTTTTCTTTTACTAAGCAAAACATAGATATGTAAATGGCATCAGTTACTTGGTATTCTTCTTGCCAGAGGTACAAAATTCTCCCCCCTTCTGGATACTACTTAGCAGATGTAAGGCACCATTTGTTGTTGAATTTCAGAATTTCAAATGTTTATTTTCTCAAACTCAGACTCACTGAAGAGGTGCTTACTAATCAGAATTTCTCCTGTTTTCAACAAAGATACATTCACCTAGAAACCAGAAAAGACTTCACATCAAACTTACCAAAGAATTTACTGACAGCTAAACTATAAAAAGAAATATTTTTAGCCTATAGAGTTCTACTTTTATGACAAAGAATACTGTATGAGAACACTGACATTACCTTTCATCTCCTGCTAGTAAATAAAATATGCTCACTTCATTTACTCAGCTTCTGTTTGAAACAGATGTGTGAGAGCTTTGCCCAGCTGTAGCAATAAGGACATTGGAGCCTGGACCCATTTTTGAAAAAAGAACAAAGACATGTCTCAAGCTGGCACCCTTAATGAAAACATCTGAACAAACATCTCACCTCACGTAACAATACGCAATGTGTCCACTGCACCTACAGGACTGTAAATTACACAGGTCATGGTCACCTGGCAGAAAGCTTATCTTCAAGGAAGTTTTATATTATAACCCTGAACTCACCTGTCACCACAGCTCCAGGAAAGAGAAAATCAAGTCCTCCCCGTCAGATGAACAAAACAGCAATCCCACTGATGTCAAGGCAATTCCAAGTCATGGTGACTGCATGTGCTACAGAGTAGAACATAAGAGTTTTCTTGGCTGTTCATCAGGCTTAAATAGACAGGAAAAGAAGGGGAGAAACGTCTTCCTCCCCTCTCTGCGAGTGGTCAGCTCTGAGAAGAGCACCACTATCCGTTCACCCCTCAGGGTCTACCTGAGGAACCCTACGGTGGCTCTGTCAACTCAGGGCCAGAGAGAGACCTACTACAAAGCAGCAAAGGTAAGAGAGGTTTCTCTTCTTGTCAGTCACTTTTCAAACAATAATAGCATAGAAATTGTCAAGCAGGGTCACTTTCCTTCCTCTTTCACATTCTTGATAAACAAAATAATTAAATTTAAAATCCACCGTCAGAATTTTTTTTTTTTAACATTATAAGAAATTAGAAGAATATAAAGGTTGGAAGAGGAGGAGAAAGGGGTAAAACTCAGTCACTAGTGCTCACACGGCTCCCTTGTTACCCTCCCGAGGGACCAGGTCTCCGGGAGCAAGGTAAGCACGGGCGGGGTGGTGCTTACTCACTGATCTGCACTGAACACTTTCCCTTGTTACCCTCCCGAGAGGGACCGGGTCTCCGGGAGCAAGGTAAGCATGGGCGTAGC
>NW_006921829.1:3228198-3258599 GCF_000298275.1 Orycteropus afer afer | reverse complement strand
GACGAAAGAGGGGGAGGCCTTCAACGAGATGGATTGATACGGTGGCTGCAATGATGGGATCGAGTATAGCAGGGATTGTGGGGCTGGCGCGGGATTGGGCAGTGTTTCGTTCTGCTGTGCATGGGGTCGCTATGAGTCGGAAACGACTCGACAGCACTTAACAACAACAACAACAAAGGTTGGTGCTCTTCAGAGGGAGAATTGTGCTTTAATATGTAACTTAATACACGGCTAACAGATTCTGTGACCAAAAGAGAAGTGGTTAGGCTCATCTGGGTTCATAAAAAAAGTAACTCAGAAACTTGTTTTTTCCAGATCCTTTTCCCAATCACTTACATTTATAATGTCTTTCAGAAATAAATTTCATTTCTATTAAAACACAAAAGGAAGCACATAAAATGTTTACACCTGGGTCATAAGCCCTGGTGGCACAATGGTTAAGTGCTTGGTTGCTAACTGAGAGGTTGCCAATTAGAATCTATCGAAAAGGAGAAAGATCTGGTCATCTGCATTATAGCCTAGAAAACCCTATTAGGCAGTCCTACTCTGTCACATGAAGTCACTAAAAGTCAAAAACTGACTCGACAGTACCTAAGAACAACAAAAGTCCCTAGTGTCATGCTTTTACTTTCAGGTTGGTCAGAAGCTACAGATAAGTCTCCAAGGCATCTTTCAATGTCTTGTAACTTTCCCGACCTTCTCACTGCAGGTAAGTGGTCAGTGCAGAATGGGCACTGAATGCCAGACCTCAGACATCTTACCACATCTGATGGAGATTCACCAAGGGGCTTTAACAAGACAATCTTTCACCTTCACAGCGAAGTCTCAGGTAAGTAGGAGAGAAGGTAGGGAAAGTTACAAGAAGCACACTCTGAAATAAAACAGAATTCACAAAGGCAAGAATTTGTGAAGCAAAGCAAATTACTTTCACAGGCACCATTTCTGTTTCCTCAAGGAGACAAATGCATTTTGACCACAGGGCTCAGCAAAGGTGTGTAATTTGGGATCAGGCCGCTATTTTCTGTGACCTCTATACAGAGTAGTCAATTTATATGATTTATTACAGCCTTGCTTTCTAGACAGGGAGCAGTGGCTATGTAGGGACACTCAAATGCTGAGTGTGGAAATGTGAAAAACATGGCCTAGGAAACCATGAAAACATACACAAATCAAAATTTAAAACAGCCAGCGCAAATGCGTGCTTTATGTTTTGTACGTGAAACCAGCTGTGACCCACTGTCAGTATGCAGTGGGGCTGGGGGGAGGGGGGACTGGTATGTGGATGGTGGACTGAGAAGGCTATGAACTCAGACTTAAAAATGACCCATGTTAGACAGTTCTCAACATTTTATACAAACTAACATGGTCACAGACTCACTAATCTAAATATTCTGCTTTAACATGACATTAACCAAAGAATCCCAAAGCCCTGTCTGAAAAAACAGTCACTGGACGACTTATGAGAGCTCTCCATCTGCACCAACTCAGTTCCTGTGTACAAGAGGAAACGCGGAACCATGATGGAATGGGGTGCATGCATGGAAATGGAACGCTAGTGTCTGAATAGCCTACAGCAGAGAGAGCTAGAGTATTAATTTCAAATATCATGCCACTCTGAAAGAGCATGCAGCCCATGTGCACACCCACCCATGCCTTTTGGGTGTACAAAATGTAGAAGAGGTTCTCTCCAAAGGTAAAATGGAGCTTTATTGGGTTATGGGAGCATGAAATTAAATGGGATACTCAAGATTAGTGATTTTATCTTCCCATGCAAAGAGGGGGAGCTCTGGTGGCACAGTGCCTAAGGCATTTGACTGCTAACCAGAAGACTGGTGGTTCAAACCCACCAGCCACTCCTCAGAAGCAAGACTGGGCAATCTACTTATGTAGAGATACTGCCTCGGAAACCCAAGGAGGGGCTGCCATAAGTTGGATTCGACTTGATGGTAGTGAGTCTGGTTTTGGTTTTGAGTTTATGTAAAGAGGGGAGAGGGGAGAGCTTAAAATCTGTGCACCAAGAACACTCACTGCTCAAGACACTTGCTCTACTCATTTTGCTTAAGCCGCTGAAGGGATTACCAGCTGAATCCATTTTCCCATCAGCAGAACTACCTGTCTAAAGAATGTTATTGCTGTTGTTATTATTAGGTGCTATCAAGTTAGCTCCAACTCACAGCAACCCTATGTACAATAGATCAAAACACTGCCCAGTCCTATGCTATCCTCACAATCAATGCAATGCTTGAGCCCACTGCTATAGCCACTACGTCATCCACCTTGTTGAGGGTCGTCCTCTTTTTCATTGACCTTCTACTTTACCAAATAGGATGTTTTTCTTCAGGGACTGGTCCCCTCTAATAATGCATCCAAAGTCAGTTAGATGAAGTCTCACCTCTAATGAGCATTCCAGCTGCATTTCTTCCAAGACAGATTTGTTCATTCTTCTGGCAGTCCATGGTACATTCAATCTTCTTTGCCAACACCATAATTCAAAGGCATCAACTCTTCTTCAGTCTTCCTTGTTCATTGTCCAGCTTTCACATGCATATGAGGCAACTGAAAATACCATGGCTTCAATCAGGTGCACCTTGGTCTTCGAAGTGACACCTATGCTCTTTAACACTTTAAAGAGGTCCCTTGCAGCAAATCTGCCCAGTGCAATATGATTTCCTGACTACTGCTTCTGTGGACGTTGACTGTGGATCCAAATAAAATTAAATCCTTGACGACATCAATCTTCTCTTCATTCATCATGACGTGTTTATTGGTCCACCTGTAAAGGTTTTGTTCTATGTTGAGGAAGAATCCATACTTAAGACTGCAGTCTTTGATTTTCATCAGAAAGTGCTCCATGTCATCTTTCCTTTCAGGAAGCAAGATTATATCATCTGTGTAGCATAGGTTGTTGAGTCCTCCTCCAATCCTGATGCCATGTTCTTCTCAGATTATCTGATTACACATAGACTGAGTAAGTACGGTGAAAGGATACAACCCAGACACACAACTTTCCTGATTTTAAACGATGCAATATCCCCTTGTTCCATAGATAATTAGAGCTCTGGAGAGAGATGGTTGAGGGTTAGCTCAAGCAATGGTCAAGGCTAAAGCTGCAGAGTTCCTCATATGTGAGTGATGCAAATAACCAACCAACCCTGATTTCCAAAAGCAGGATAGATTGTTACAGTCTTGTATGTCTGCATACAACACACTCAGCTCATGGCTACTTTCAAAAGTCATACAAGAAGTGAAAAAGTTAAATGATGAGCTTGCCAACAGGAAGTCATTTGTGAGTGCCTACTGTGTGATGCACTGGTCTAGTGACTCGGGGCAACACTGATTCCTACCTTCTACATTCGTACCTGCTTACATTCTAACAGGGGGATGAGACAACAGACAACAAACACACTAAGTGAAACACATAGTAAGTTAGGTCATAAATGCTTTGCAAAGCAGAGGGGCAGGCTGTGCAGGAAAGGTGAGCAGAGGCAGGTTCTAGGAGAAGAAAAGATTCAAGCAAAGAGGTCAGAGAGTCAGTTAAGTAGATGTGTGGGGACATTTTCCAAGCAAAGCCCTGGGTGAGAGAATGACAGGCAAATATAAGGGACCAGGAGAGAGGCAGGAAAGGGCATCAGAGATCACATTATCTCTTGAGTCCTGACTGCATCTTTTATCCTTGATTTCTAGCACAAAATAGAGCCTCAGTGCATGCTCGCTCCAATAAAACAAATTCAACTCCATCTATAGACCAAACCAAGGAACAAACTAGTTGCTGTCACTTCCAATTCTTGGTAACCCAGGTGTACCTCAGTAGAACTGCTCCACAGGGTTTGCAAGACTGTGACCATTTGGAAACAGACCGTCAGTTTTCTTCTTATGGGTTGTTTCGAAACGCCAACTTTTCAGTTACTAATGGAGAACTTAAACATTTGTGCCACCTAGGGACTCCTACCTATAGGCCACGGCTCCCTAAAACACTGCATGCACACTGTAGTGACAGAACGTACATGGTCCTAAGAGGAGCTCTCATCAGATTTGAAAAAGGGTTTTCCACCCTCCTTCCTCCAAAAAGTTAAATTTCCAAGCTTGTGTCTAAGAACATAAAAGGAAAGTGAAAAAAAGTGGGTTTTGTTACATGAGGAGGCATTTCTTGCACTAAGTCTACTTTTGGCCAGAGCCTAATAACTATCTTTCAAAAACAGTGGAGGCAGGAAGACTTAAAGTTTTAGTGTGCAGCACAGGTCCAAGCATACCTGATTTACAACACTGGCCATTAACACGGTGTGCCAGTGATCTTATTCAAAAAAAAAGAAAACTGTAGCATAACCAAAGTAAATGAAAGTGAGCACATCTGGATGGGTACAGGCATTTGGTATATGGGTAGATATAGGTATATACATAGGTAAGAACAGACAGAAATGTCTATAAACCAAACAAAAGACTTACTACTATGGGAGTCAATTCATAGTAACCCCAAGGTGACAAAACTTCACGAAACTAGATTGCCCCATCTTCCTTCCATGGAGCAGCTTGTAAGTTTGAACCACCAACCTGGTTAGCAGTCAAATGTCTTAGGCACCACAGCACCAGAGCTCCTTGTTGTTGTTGTTGTTGTTGTTGTTATGTGCCCTCGAGTCCGACCCGACCGCTTCATAGTGACCCCTCCTTGGGTTTCCAAGGCAGTATCACTATGGAAGTAGATTGCCCAACTTTCCTTCCAAGGAGCAGCTGGTGGGTTTGAACTGCCAGCCGTCTGGTTAGCAGTCAAGTGCCTTTAGGCACTATGCTACCAGAGCTCCCAGAGCTCCTTAGAAATGTCTATGTAAAAAAAAAAAAAAAAAAAAAAAAAACTCACTGCCATTGAGTCAATTCCAACTCATAGTGACCCCCAATGGTTTTCCGAGGTGGTAAATCTTTACAGATGTAGATTATCCTATCTTCCTTCCATGGAACGGCTGCTGGGTTTGAACCACCAACTTTCTGGTTAGCAGCAAAATGCCTTAGGCACTACACCACCAGACCTCGTTAGAAATGCCTATACGAACAAAACACACTGCCATCGAGTTGGGTCTCACTCACAGCAATCCCTCCTCAGGTTTCCGAGGCGGTTTCACTATGGAAGTAGATTGCCCAACCTTCCTTCCGAGGAGTGTCTGGTGGGTTTGAACCACCAATCTTCTGGTTAGCAGTCAAGTACCTTAGGCACTAACCTACCAGAGCTCCTATGCTACCTATAGGTATGTGTAAATAAAAAATATGTGGGTACAGGCACATACGTTTACTGAACACACAAATACTCTTCAGACTTAACCAAATACTTTCCAAGACTGGTTTTCTGGGTTTGAAAGCTTAGGGCCATAGTCTCATGGGACAACTCAGTCAACTGGTATAACACAGTTCTCAAAAATCATGATCTAATGTGAATAGCATCTGGGGTCTTAAAAGTTTGCGAGTAGCCATCTAAGACATAACTATGGGTGTCTACTCGCCAGGAGCAAAACAGTAAGAAATAACCAAAAGCACAAAGAAGAAGCAAGTCTACACAAGCCACAACCTCATCTACCCTGAGACCAGAGCTAGATGGTGTCCAGTTACCAACACTGACCATTCTGACTGGAGTCACAACAGACGGTTCCAGAGAGAATGAGATAGAGAAAAATATAAGGCAGAACTCAAATTTTTAAGGAGGAAAAAAAAAAAGGAAAAGTCAGATTGGAACAGTAGAGGACAAAGGACTTCCTGAAACTACTGCCCTGAGACAATCTTTAAAGCTAGAACTGAGCCTATCCAGAGATGAGTTTTTAGCAAAATAGCAGAATGGTACACAAAAATAAAGGCTATTAACCGTAAAACTGGTGTCCTACTTAAAACTCACCTGGTGGAGTAGTACCTAAGACATGTGACTGATAACTAGAAAGCTGGCAGTTCAAACCCACCAGCCACTCCTCAGAAGGAAGGTTGGGCAATCTACTTCCATAGGGATACCATCTCAGAAACCCAAGAAGGGATCACTGTGAGTCAGATCCGACTCGAAGGCCGTGGTTTTTTGTTTTTTGGGGTTTCTTTTGGTATGAAAATGAAAGGTCAACAATTACTCAAAAGCAAAGATGAAATGATAAAGGGGCAGGGAAACTAGAGTACTGAGAAGGGAACAAACAACACAAAGAGAATGCCAGCACACTGCGATAAATTTAACTAATGGCACTGAACAACTTGTGCAGAAATTGTCAAATGAGAACATAATGTTGCGTAAATTTCCACCAAAAACACATTATTAAAAAGAGAGAGAGAACACTATATGTGGTGCTTGGAACTTAGAGGTAATCTTGTAAATGAAATAAAGACAGCGAAACACACAAAAAAACAGGCTACATCAGCAAGGAGTAAAAAGGAAAAAAAAAGGGGGGGGAATCAATTACAGTAAAAGAGAAAGAACAATCTTCTCTTTCCTTCACATAAGTCTGTTACTATAAAACCTTTCAAATAATTACATGCTTAGGCAAAAGAAGTCAAGCAGAGCCTCACAGGTTCCAACATACAGAATCTGTCCCTACAGCCTACTTTCTAAATTAATATGACTATTTAAATGAGAACTCAAGACTAATGTTTCCAGAAATCTAATGCTTAGTATCATACTACTCACACAATCCCATCACACTGCCTTTTCAACCTTTCAGTTATTCCTAATTTCTCATTTATATTCAGGCTCTTTTTTCCTAATACTTTCATGTACATTTATCATGGGTCTCTTTCTTGAATTCTTCTGGGGGAAAAAAAAAAAAAAAAAAACACTTCATTTTCCTCTGCACCTTTCCATGTATTAAAAATCAAAATGAAAAAGCTGCTTAAAACATCAACTATCACATTACATGTGAAAGAAAGCATTATAACATAGTAGGACCTCAAAAGGGAAAATCATTTTTTCTTTATGGAGAGATACGCTTTTTATGTGTACCATATCCAAATCAACTGAAGCCTGATGCCAGTTATCAAATGCAATTTTGTTTAGGAATTATTTTTACAAAATCTTTTTGTCACTAATCTTGACAAAGGTACTCTTTTGTCACCTCCTGAATAACCTCCTCTAATTCAACTCAGGTATTTTTATGATCCTTTGTATTCTGGAGCAAATTAAATCATTTATCCTTTTTAATTTGCCTACTTAAGGAAGCGTCTCCAACTTAAAAAATAAAAAATCAAATTAAAAGTATAAAAGTATGTTGGCAGAGAAAAACAATCAAGGGTGTATCTTCAAACTGCTAAGTGAAACTATACAGGATATTCAACGGTTGAGAAAACTACATACAAGGAGCTCTGGTGGCACAGTGCCTAAGGCATCTGACTGCTAACCAGTAGGTTGGCAGATCAAACTCACCAGCCACTCCGCAGAAGGAAGATTACTTCTGTAAAGATTTAATGCCTTGGAAACCCAATGGGTTTCAGAATCGACTCAATGGCAATGGGTTTGGTTTTGTTTGTGTGTGTGTGTATGTATGTGTGTATGTGTGTGTGTGCACAGTCAAGGTTTTCTGATTCACATGCAAAGAGAAATGAACTTTTGCTTTTGAATTCTATGGTTAAAGATATGCCCTGAACTTATTTATAAAGTACAGTAGAATGGTTATGAAATGACTATTCTTTAGTGGGCCAGGGAGGGAAGAGAAATGTAGTCACTTCAAGCATCCCTATCAAATCTCTTCACTTTAAATATATACATACACACACACATATATATTTCCAATTCTACCATTACCTGACACTAAAATGTAACTCTTTACTCTTGTGTTCGCCTTTAGTCTCATAATCACATTCCCTTGGGCTAGGATAAGCCAAGGTTAAGAAAGGCATAATATGTTACTAGTGGTATCAGTCTCTCCCAGAAATATGATGCTGCCATTGGTTCTATTCAACATGCCACCATGGCAGGTAGGTCCACCCATTTTAAACGTTATCTTTCCTTGTGCTCAGTCTTCAAGGAAAAAAAAAACTATACAAATGGGGGAAAAAATGCATACAATCTACTCTTGAGGAAAAGAAGTACTTGACAAATCTGATGATAGCAAAGCTAAGCACATGGCGTCCTCCATGTGAAACTGAAGAGCAGCCTTAAATGAACAGCTGTGCATAACTCAGGTTTGGACCATCTCCAGAGAATGGTAAAGGACTTCTGAGTCAAGGTGTTTTCCATTTAAGAAAAACATTCAGTGGTTTTTGTTGTTACTGTCTTCCCCCCACCCCCATGAAAACCAAGCAGAATATAGGCACTAATGCTACAAATAACAGTGTCCATGAGAAGAGAAAGCTGTCTGCATTTTTCCTAACTACAGGATTGGCTTTCAGCTTCAGCCACAGTGTTCCCGGAGAGGAAACCAAGAGGTAGACTCAGGGTTATAAAAACAATGTTTTCTGTGCTGAATTCTGTGGTCATTGTATTACTCTCAGCATTGTTCTATATAAACCATATTAAGTATACTTCCATTACACTTACCTTCTACGTACCCAAAATGATTATTTAGATATACATTACCAATTACAAGAAGAAAAATTCAACAGATGTTTAATTCAACGGCAGCTATAATAATAGTGTTTAAACACTCAATAAACAAGTTCTCAGATATCATTTCCCTATTTTTATAACAACTTCCTACTCCACAAACATAAATTTCTACCTGTGACTGAGCAAAGTTTGTATTCACCATATATAAGTTCAGGTAAAGCGGCCAAGATTACTTCTGTCTAGACCATTACAGGGCAACTCATACCTAAACCTTTACCTTAAAAAAAGAAAGAAAGAAAGTCCTTCAGCATTCACTCATCAACACTAACCTTGCTGCTCACTGTCTGCTTCACTTTTCGAAGAACCTGGTGCAACAGGAAGGGGTCGAGGTGGCCGGGGCTTTGGTGTGGGAGGCGAGATTTTTTTCCTTCCAATATATTCTACGTATGTTCCCGGAAAGTCTCCCCTCTCACCCGTGGTTTCATTATAGCCATTCAACCAGCCAATTTCCTCAGGCCTGGCTTCCTGTCCATCACTGAATCCAAGAGCTACCAAAGACCCTTTATTCACAGTCAATATATCCCCCAAATGCAAGTCAATGTCTTCTTCTCGTTCCTTTTTATAATCATAAAGCGCTCTGTACTGGTACCCCTCAGCACTCATGTTTGCCAGTCGGTAACCATGCAACAGATGACTCTGGTTATATGCTGCAATCTAATTTTACGTTTCTATGGAAAGCAAATTCAGAGAGTGTGTTAAAAATCCTAATAAGTGTCCAGCAGAGGACAAAGGACAATGCCCCAAAGGTTTAAGAGGAGAGGTGGCTGGCCATCCGGCTGTCCATCTGTCCTCCATCAATGGGGTGTGTGACTGAAGACAGGGCTCCACTTCCTCTTCGTGCCACAGTCCTCCCACTGGCTTCCTTTTCAGCAACTCTGTCAACACTTGACTCCAGACTGACTCTCACAGCGAGGCCCGATCCTTTCCAAAGCTCTTGTCACACTGTCCATCTGTCGTCTGATTTTACTGTTGCACTCCACACACAAGCTGCACCTAGCAAAAGAAAAACAAGACTTATGAATGAACTTCACACTTTGCCATCTGTGTGAATTTTAATTTGTATTTCCATTCAACAAGTACTTAATCAATTTGGCAGACGTACACAGGCCTATGTGCTATTGCTCGACACAGGATTAGCAAGACAGTCCTTTGCCTTCTAAGAATATTTGGCGGGGGGTGGATGTGGCAATGTCTCAGAGGTAAGGCTGGTACACAAGGAACCATAACACTGAGTTCATGCCATCAGAGACTAAACGCCATGAGTTTCAATGGAGAGAACAACTAAATCGAAATGCAGGAATAAGAAGACATGCAGTGATGCAATGGGTGGCGTAATCTTAGGTACAGATGTGACTGAGCAAATGTCATGTTCTGGGAAGAGCTAGGACAAGCAGTCCAATGTGTCTGAAGCCAATGAGGGAACAATGGGACGCAGGTTAGAAAAGGCAGGGCAGGCCATATGACCTCATGTTGAATTTGTGAGTAATTGAGCACACAGTGGGAGCCGCTGAAAGGAGAGCAATAGGTTCAGAGCTGCATTTGAGGAATCTCAACCTGACCACAGGGCACAGGAAGAGGGACTGGAGTGGGCAGAGAAGAGGTGAGAAAGGCTGTGGAACATGTATTGCAGCACTCTGCGCAGGAAACCATGAAGGCAGGAATCAAAGTGTCAGCAGAGTGAATAGGAAGGGGAGGACCAAAGTAAGAAACACTGCACAGAGAGAATCTATAGGATTTGGCAAATGCTTAATTATGGGGCAAGAAGGAGATAGAGAAGAGCAAGAGGTACCTGTTCCTGTGGTAATGAGAAGAATTTTGTTACCACTATCAAGCTAAGGGAAGCCAGGAGGTATGACCAAACACAAGCGTGCTACCAGTTGCAGTGGAGCTGACTCTGAGTCACAGTGACCTCAAGCGATTCTGAGCGGAACTGCTCAATAGGGTTTTCAACAGCAGTGACCTTTCAGATCACTAGGCTTTTCTTCCAAAATCCCTCTAGATTCGAACCACCAACCTTTAGGTTAGTAGTCGAGTACTTACTTAATCATTTTTGCCACCTAGGGATTCCACAAGGTGCTAGGGGGTGATTAAAACCATAGTCTGTGATTCAGGAGAGGAAATACACTAGAGATTTAGTAACCAGCAGCAAATAAGGCACGACTGAACTCAATGGAATAGAGGAGCTTGTAAGAAATAATTAAAAGTTTAAAAAAAAAAAAAATGATCCAAGGACTGAACACTGAGTTTCAGTAAAGGGAGCCCTGGTGGTGTACATGGTTCAGTGCTCAAATGTTAGCTGCAAGGTTGGCAGCTCGAACCCACCCACCTGCTCTGTGGGAGAAAGACTTGGCAATGTGCTTCCATAAAGATTAAACCCTGAAAACTCCATCGTGCAGCTCTACTCTGCCACATGGGGTCATCATCTGTGCAATCAACTCCATGGTACCTATCAATAACAAAAGGCAGCTGAGAAAGGAAAGATTTAAAGACAATGTGATATCCTAAGAACAAAGGATAAGAGGGTTCAAATAGGAAAAGGTGATCATTAAGATTAAATCCTGCAGAGGCATCCAGAAGGGGAAGACTGAGCGAAGGCTAGGTAAGTTGGAACCTGTCCACTGAGTGATAGTCACCAACTTTTGAGAAAGCAGTAGTAAAGTTAGTAAAGGCCCTGGCTGCACAATGGTTAAGCACTTGGCTGCTAACTGAAACATCAGTGGTTTGCACCCACAAGCTTCTCTGAGCAAGAAAGATGTAGTAGTCTGTTTCCATGAAGATTTCAGCCTTGCAAACCCAACAGGGCAATTCCATACTGTCCTATAGGGTCACTGTGCAAGAGTAACTAGATAGAAAGGAGCTACAGAGTTGAGAGGAAACAGAGACCACTGCTGCACATGACTCTGAAGCTATCATCAGTGGAGGGGGATATCGGTAACAAAACTTCCCCTTCCCCTCCTTTTCTTTTCTCTTTTAAAACGTGGCAGCAGCAGAGGAGTCAGAGTGATTAGAGAGCCGGTAACTGATAGAACAGCAAGAACATGTATACACTGTGCCCTACAGTGAGGCCTTAGCATTATCTCTATCATAAAGAGAAGCGACTTAAAGGGTTCAGCTAAGCTGGCTGCACAATAAAGCAATAATAATAATAATAATAAAAGCCTCATAATTTTAGTGTGCTCCATCAAGGAGAGCTTTTGTAAGTTTTGGAAAGTGGAAACTTTAGAAATCCAATAATATAGGTACACCAGTGTGGGCAATTTAAGAAGCAAAACGTAATCACAGATTAATTGTTATTCTGGCAATCAGATGTGTGAAGTATTCAACTTTACATGGTTAAAGCCTCTTAGCTGTAATACAGTAACACTCTTAGGAGAGTTACATATTAAAAGAAGCAAAAATAAACACTGGAAGTCTTTGTGTAGCAAGAATATTAATTTGGGCTAGTTCTCTATTCTGCATTTCAGTAAGAGGGGGGAAAAAATTAAAGCAGTCAGCAAGGCAAATGAGAAAAATACTCTATATTCTGTTTGAGGGCTGCCTCTCCTTTTGATAGGTCCAAAATCAAATGAAACATTCACCGTATGAATTGACACAAAAATGTAGAACTAGCAAATCTCATTTTTAGTACTAATACACTCTGTAAAATTGAGACACAGAATTCTACAGGACATGCAAATCTGCATATCCCTAAATGCCTGGAAACTAGGCAACATGCCTGAGAATAATTTAACTCCTCCAAATCTGCCTTGAAATTTTTGTTAGTTTTTGTGGGCATTACATGCCTTTTTGGGAAAAAGTCCTCCACCACCAGCAGGCTGGGTGGATCTTTCTGCTTTCTAGCATGTCCTCTATTTCAGCCATGCAGTGGGCCCCTTTGTTGGGATTCTTCACATAATGGGTATATAATGATGGACTCTATCCTCTTCACCCCTAAAATGTCCCCAGCAACACCCAGGTCCCTGCCCACAGCACACCTACGCAGATGTCTCTGCTCCTTGTTAGGGACCACTGTAGTAAGAAAAGGCTCCATATCTGGGCAGAAATGAAATTCACAAGGTCAAGGTTTGATAAACCTGAAAACTGTGCTTAAGCCTGCCTAATGTTAAATCTTTGCAAAGGGAAAAGGAATCTTCAGGAATTAACAGATGACTTTAAAGAGGCTGGACCCTTGATTCACAACCGCTGCCAAGTGAACCAAAGACCTAACCTTTTGCTGTCAGGTCAACTCCAACTCATGCCTACATGCCGACAAATTCTCCCTCCCTTGCCATTTACACAATAAGTCTTTTTTGTGCAAAAGAACCCTGTACAGATCTCTATGCCCTCTCTGATAAAAAGAATTCCAGACCTTGTATGACTCTAGGATTATAAACAGAACATATGAGCCTCTGATTCTGTCTTTGGAATCAAAATAAGGAAGACTGATGCAGACAGAACAGGTAAATAATTCAAGGTCAGCTACAATTTGGTGTCAATTAAGTGGTTTCAGAACAATGTTGTCAGAGAAGGAGAGAAGACAAGCATTTGGGCGGGAATTAAACAGTTGGTAGAGAGACCTTGCTGGGCAGAGCAGGCAGGTGCCTCTACCCTGTGCACACCATAATGCCTTCCCCTGACTGACTGTTGTCATCGTCATCACCATCATCATCATGAATACTTACAGGAAGAGCTTAATGTGCACTAGCCCATTCAATCCTCCACATACCCACATGAGATAGGTACTTTACATATGAGGAAAGTGAGATGCAGAAGACTTTAAGTATCTTGGCTATGATGACAGCAATGGGGAGGTGGAAACCAAAACACCAAACCCACTGTTGTCAAGTTAAGTCCAACTCATTGTGAGCCCAGGTGTTACAGAATAGAACTGAACTCCATAGGGCTCTCTTGGCTGTAATCTTTATGGAAGCAGATTGCAAGGCCTTTCCTTTTTTCCAATTACCACTGGATGGGTTTGAACTGCTAACCTTTCAGAGAGGTAAAACCAGAATTTAAATCCAGGCAATCTGGCCCCAGGCCCTCCTCCTTTTAACAAACACTAGCACCTACTTCCCAAATTCAACTTGCTTTTGCTGCCCAAACCAAATCAAACTCACTGCCATCAAGTCAATTTCAACTCAGAGACCCCCCCCCTTTGGGTTTCCAAGGCAGTAAATATTTATGGAAGTAGATTATCTGGTCTTCCTTCCGCAGAGTGGCTGGTGGGTTTGAACTACCAGCCTTCTGGTTAGCAGTCAAATGCCTTAGGCACTCTGCCACCAGGGCAGTTCAAATATATCAGCGGAGTCAGTATATACGATTCTTTGTCAGCATACTCTGACATCTCAGATTCACCCTTTTACTCTCTGGAAGAGCAACCTTACTGGTGAACCTACTTGGAATACTGTATGTGGCTTCTTCACAACCACAGTGCACAAAAAGAATCCAGTAAAATGCAGTAGCAGTTCCACTATGTCCAAGACCCAGCATCTCTGACCATGCAAATTTTTTTCTAAAGAGACTTCATTAAAATGCATCTTTGCCAAAGGCAGCCAAATCCAGTGAATAAAAGAATACTAGACACACAATTTCTGGAAGGCTGCCCACTTCTGGAAAACTGCCCATTTCTCCTCTATGAGCTTAGCTAGCTTCTACCACCTGTATCCCTCTTGGCATCTGTTCTGATTACCTAGTGCCACTCTGACAGGAATATACCACAAATGGGATGGCCTTAACAAACAGGAGTTTATTCTCTTACGGTTTAGAGCCTACGTCCAATTATAAAGTGCCAGGCTCTAGGGACTGGGTGAAAGCTCCTCAACCTTGGGGTCCAGCTCTGGCCCCTGCTCCCAGCCCACTGGAGCTAGAGGCGTTTCTTCACTCAGACAGCTGCTGGCTGCTGAGGCTGAGAAGCCCCAAGGTTTACAAGGAAAAAGGCACAGTCCCGATGTTACCAAACCACACGGCAGGCCATGAACTTTAAGTTCATTGTAAGTCCCAAGGTGGCAGAGCATAGCAGGCTGCTGAGCAATGACACGGCTACATGCAGGGTCCAAGCGTGCCATAGGCTACAGACCATTCCCAAGGCTTCTCCTTATATACAGGAAGCCAACCACATACCCAAAGGCAGCTACTCAGCTGCATGTGGTTGATCCCACCATGGAGCTGACTGCCAGTCTCATCATGAGGAATAACTACCACCAGCTGCCCAGCCACTCAACCAGGCCCAGCCAAGTTGACACACAAACATAACCACCACAGCATCTCTGCCGCTTGCTTTTATTCCATGCCCCTCACAAAACAAGTTTCTGACAATTCAGCTCCTCCTTTGAGGGAGACATGAAGAAGCAAACCACAGTCACAATGGCTATCACATCTAGAGGACTGGCAAGTTCCCTTTTCTCTAATCTTCAAATTCTCCCAGGACACAGGAGATCCAGTGCCTGAGGCATTTGGCAGTGCCTATGTAACCCCTTCTGAGATAAATTTGAAGCCCAAACTATCCAGATTGATAGGCTACAAACTATACCTGTCCCAGACTCACAAGATTATACCACCATTCTCTGTCCACTGAACCATATCCACTGAACCATACCCAACCAGATTCAAGAAGTTGCATAGTAAAGACTTTTGTATGAGGATAATAGCCAACATCTATAATTTAATGTTTTCAAATAACTAAAGCAGTTTTATGATATAGGCTCCAAGCTAGTGTATACGTAAGTTACTGTAACATTAGATATAAAGAAATCCTAAGAGCACATAACAAATTAACTTATTCTTACAAAACATCATATGCAACAATTCTAAATTTCCTTAAAGAGAATTATTGTCTTTCAATAATTCAAGATCCAGTCTTTCAATCCTCTTAAAGACTTCCTGCAATACTATTAACTAGCAAATATTTTCTCTCTCTGCTAACGTATAATAAGTGATTCTCATTCTTCTCCTCAAAATAAAATTGGTTTTGAAGCTGAACATTAGAAATCCATGATTTCTTTATGCACAAATACTTAAAAGTAGATTTGTCTGTTTGTTTGTTTAACCTTGTAAAACCCATAGGTATTTTAGCAAAATGCAAAAAATGCAACCATTACCCTGCAGTCCGATCTGACTCATAGCGACCCCTCCTGGGTTTCCAAGGCAGTATCACTACAGAAGTAGATTGCCCAACCTTCCTTCTGGGGAGTGGTTGGTGGCAATGAACCAAATAAAATTCTTTGAAAAGCTCTGGGTTTGCTGACTTGTTCCATCCCTCTTCACAAAGGACAAGGACAAACATGGTATGGAAGCAAGGGCCAGAGAAGAAGATATTTGTAACACATTTTAGAATGTTAAGAATATACTCTAGTCATGAGATTCTACCATGTGATGAAGTTAGCAGTTTAGCACTGGGTGGCAGCCCACATGGATATTCAATCAAATCAGGACTGTGTGGAGATTTTGCTGGGCTATACCCCATAAGTCTCTATAGTCCACTCTCCACCCTCAATTCGCTAGCTCAGAGTCTAAGGCAAATTGTTGTTGCTGCTGTTGTTGTTAGGTGCCTTCGAGTCATCTAAGACTCACAGCAACCCCATTAACAACAGAATGACACACTGCCCATCCTGCATCATCTTCACAATTGTTGCTAAGCTTGAGCCCATTGTTGCTGCCACTGTATCTATCCATCTCATTTAGTGCCTTCCTCTTTTTTCCTGACCCTCTGCTTTACAAGTATGATACCCTTCTCTAGGGAATGGTCCCTCAAGATAACATGACCCAAGTACTCAAGACAAAGTCTCATCATCCTCGCTTCTAAGGAACATTCTGGCTGTACTTTTGCTAAGACATCTGTTCATTCGTTTGGTGGTCTATGATGCATTCTATATTCTTTGCCAACACTGTAATTCAAAGGCATCAATTCTTCTTTGGTCTTCCTTAAAATCTGTTCTGCTTTTGCATGTATATGAGACAATTGAAAATACCCTGGGTTTAGGTCAGGCACACTTTAGTCCTCCAAGTGACATCTTTGCTTTTGAACACTTAAAGAGGTCTTCTGCAGAAGATTTGCCCAATGCAATGTGTCATTTGAGTTCCTGACTGCTGCTTCCATAAGCACTGACTGTGGATCCATGTCAAATGAAATCTTTGACAACTTCAACCTTTTCTCCATTTATCATGATGTTGTTTACTGGTCCAGTTGTGAAGATTTTTGTTTTCTTTATATTCAGGTATAATCCATACTGAAGGCTGTAGTACTTGATCTTCATGAGAAATACTTCAAGTCCTCTTTACTTTCAGCAAGCAAAGTTGTATCATCTGCTTATTTCAGGTTAGTAATAAGTCTTCCTCCAACCCTGTTGCCTCATTCTTCTGCATATAGCCCAGCTTCTTGGATTATTTGCTCAGCATGAAGATTTACTAAGTATGGTGAAAGGATACAAACCTGACACACGCTTTACTTGATTTTAAGCCACATAGTATCTCCTTGTTCTTTACAACCACTGCCTCTTCATCTATGTACAAGTTCCACATGAGCACAATTAAGTGTTCTAGAAATCTCATTCATTATCCATTAATTTGTTATGATCCACATAGTCAAGTGGCTTTGCATAGTCAATGAAACACAGGGAAACATCTTTCTGGTATTCTTTGCTTTCAGCCAAGATTCATCTGACATCAGTAATGATATCCCACATTTCATGTCCTCTTCTAAATCAGGTTTGAATTTGTGGCAGTTCCCTGTCAAAGTACTGCTGCAACCAGTTTTGAATTTTCTCCCACAAATTTTTCCTTGCATGTGACACTGTTCAATAATTTCCTCATTCTGTGGGATCATTTTTCTTTGGAATGGGCAAATATGGATCTCTTCCAGTTGATTGGTTTGGCAGCTGTCTATCAAATTTCTTGGCACAGAAGAGTGAGTGCTTCCAGCATTGTATCTATTTGTTGAAACATATCAATTGGTATTTCATCAATTCCTAAAGCCTTATTTTTTGCCAGTGCCTTCAGTGCAGCTTAGACTTCTTTCTGTAATATCCCTGGTTCTTTATTATATATGCTATCTCCTGAAGTGGTTGAATGTCAATCAATTCTTTTTTATACAGTGACTGTGTATTCCTTCCACCTTCTTTTGATGCTTCCTGCTTTGCTGAATATTTTGCCCATAGAATGCTTCAATATTTCAACTTGAACCTTAAATTTGTTCTTCTGTTCTTTCAGCACGAGAAATGGCAAGCATGTTCTCACCTTTAGGTTTTCTAACTCTAGGACTTTGCAAATTTCATCATAATACTTTAACCTCTTGAGCTGTTCTTTGAAATCTCTGTTCAGCTCTTCTACTTCATCATTTCTTCCATTCACTTCAGCTACTCCATGTTCAAGAGAAAGTTTCAGAGTCTCTTCTGACATTCATTTCAGTCTTTTCTTCCTTTCCTTTTAATGACCTTTTGCTCTCTTCATGTATGATACTCTTGATGTCATCCCTCAACTTGACCAGTCATTAGTATTCAATGTGCCAAATCTTTCTTGAGATGGTGTCTAAATACAGGTGGAATATACTCAAGGTCATACTTTGGCTCCGGTGGACCTGTTTTAATTTTCTTCAACTTCAACTTGAACTTGCATATGAGCAACTGGTAGCATAGTGCCTAAGGCACTTGACTGCTAACCAGGAAGCTGGCGGTTCAAACCCACCAGCCCAGCCACTCCTCAGAAGGAAGGCTGGGCAATCTACTTCTGCCTCGGAAACCCAAGGAGGGGTCACCATGAGTCGGGTCCGACTTGATGGCATAAAACAACAACAACCACATGAGCAATGTGGCCTTGTTCTGAACTGGTAATACTGAGCCTCTCCATTGTCTCTCTCCACAGATGTAGTTATGATTCCTGTGTATTCTATCTGTCCAGGTATGCGTACATTTTCCATTTATGTTGTTGAAAAAAGGTATTTGCAATGACTAGGTCATTGGTCTAGCAAAATTCTATCGTGCAGTCTCTGGCATCATTTCTATCACCAAGACCCTATCTTTCAACTACTGATGCTGCTTCTCTGTTTCCAACTTCCAAATTCTAATCACTAGCAATTATCAATGTATATTGATTCCATGTTTGATCAACTTCAGACTGCAGAAGTTGGTAAAAATCATTAATTTCTTTATCACTGGCATTAGTGCTTAGTGGGAAAATCTGAATAACAGCCTTATTAACTAGTCTTTCCTGTAGGCATATGAATAGTATCCTGTCACTGACAGCATTGTACTTCAGTATAGATACTGAAATGATCTTTTTGACAATGAATGTGACACCATTCCTCTTCAATTTGCCACTCTTGGCATAGCAGACTATATGACTGTTCAATTAAAAATGGCCAATACCAGTCCATTTTAGCACAGTAATTTCTAGGATATCTATCTCCAACCATTCCATTTCGCTTTTGACAACTTCCAATTTTCCTAGAATCACACTTCACACATTCCACATTCCAATTATTAATGGATGTTTGCAGCTGTTTCATCTCATTTTCAATTATTTACATTTTTTCATACTGTGGTGGTTTGTGTTTTGCTGTGAGGCTGGAAGCTATGTCACGGTGTTTCAAATACCAGCAGGATTACCCACGGTGGACAGAATTCAGAAGAGCTTCCAGACAAAGACAGACTTGGAAAAAGGACCTGGCAATCTACATCTGAAAAAAACTGGCCAGTGAAAACCTTATGAAGAGCAGCAGAACACTGTCTGAGACAGTGCCAGAAAATGAGCCCCTCACGTTGAAAATACTCAAAATCTGACTGGGGAAGAGCTGCCTCCTCAAAGTACAGCTGACCTTAATGATGTGGATGGAGTAAAGCTTGGGGGACCTTCCTGTGCTGATGTGGCACATCATCAAAAATTGAAGACTCAAAAATTCAGATAATCTTTTACAAAAAATGATTTAAAATTTTCCCACATTTGAAATTCTGGGCTCCTGGCAATTGTGAAGATCAAATTGAACATAGTTAAAATATTCTAGTGAAAAAAGTTAAATCATCCTAACAGAAATAATGAATTGTCTACAATTTAAAATCATGGGCTCAGGGTAAATTTTGTGGTACATGAATTTTATTTCTCTTAAAATAACATAAAACACTGGGTTCAGATTAAGCTTAAATTCATAGACATCAAATATCTCAATTCATGTTCAAACAACCCAAATAGCCAGGTCTTGCTGGCTGCCACACTAGTTACCTGGTGGGTCTGTACTGTGTGCAAGCAGGTGTGCAAGATGAGATTCCTGCCCACCAGGCTTTCCAGTGCCACTGGAGGAGGCAGGACAAGCCTAGGTGGGATAACAAGGAGGCAACGCTCTCCTGAAAGCAGTCAAAGTGATGAACAGAAGCTGAGAACGGAAGGAGAAGCAGAGGAGAAAGGACTGAGGCCCAGCAGGAAGGCAATTCTGAGGCACTCAGGGGTCAACATGGGAAGGTTGAGAGAAAGGGCAATGACAGCTCACAAGCTGCAACTGCCAGGATATAAGGAAAATTTTCTATCACCCAGATAAGACCAAGAGGGCTTTGCATCATCAATGGTGAAGAGAACCTGAGGAGGTGGCCATGGAACAAGGGGACTTCAGTAGATGGTCCAAGGTCTCTCTTCCTGTGAGAAAAAAAAATTCTTATGAAATTCATAGCAAGCACTGAATACCCAATTTAGGCAGCTTTTCCCTCTGTTTCTAATAACTATGGGCAAGTTACTTAACCTTCACTATGGCACAATTTTGTCATCTGTGAAATGGGTATAATAAATGAACCTGTACCTCACAGGATTATTATGAAGATTAAATGAGATTACATATATAAGCACTTAGCTCCATGCTTGATAACAAGAGCTTAATATAGTTAACACTGACACAGTGTTTATTACATGCAGCACTGTTCTTAGAGCTTTATATATATCAACTCATTTAATCCTTGCAACCACTCTAGGTAAAATTATCTCCATTTTACAGATGAGGAAACAAGCACAGATAAACTGAATAATCTCTCTAAAGATACACAGCTAGTAAATTGCATCTACTGTGTTATTATTACTATTAATATTAAATGTCACTTACTGCCATTTATACAATTCACAGATTTGGAACGGGCACCTGCCAGGCATTTTTCTTTATATTGTCTCTAAATGCTGCAAACATTTTCAAATGAATCCTACAGCTAGCCCAAACTAAGCACTCTGCTGTTGCCTTAATTCTTTTTCAAAATAAACAGACAGATAAAGGCTGTACATGGACTTTACCCATCTAGTTCTTCACTGACAGTAAAGACGAGCAGGGAGGGGCCAGGGGTGTGTGTGTGTGTGTGTGTGTGTGTGTGTGTGTGTTGTTGCAGCAGCAGGAGGTAGAGGGTTGGAGACAATACTCCTCTCTAAGAGGGTCTGGTACTTGCTTCTTAGGCTACCCTCAAAAAGAAAAGCTGACAGCACTAAAGCAATCCCCCAGGGACTGAAGGCAACTACCCGCTCATGTTACAGCCCTAGTTGCTGGGCTGAATTCCTGGCCACTAGGAAGGCCAGAGGGGCAAGTCACAACCAAACCAGGCACCTCAGCTTTATGAACTCACTACACCCACTGGTGGAGTTTCCTCACACTTTGGCCAGATTCCTGGGACAACAATACTCTCTGAGGTGATCATTAACCCGAAAACTATTTTGACACAGGTGCCTGTGGGTACATATTTGATTTACTTTAAGGAAAACAATGCTGGAAGAATAAAATCTCCAAAGATGAGTTTTTAATAGGCTTTTTCTTTTAAAGTAAAAGCTATACTATACTCATTCTACCCTTTCTGAAAAATCCTAACATAAGCCAAACAGACAAGTTTGTAGGTAATTATAGAGTCTATTTTTCAGCTCATTTGGTCTAAAGTACATGAAATGACCTTTAATCACCACTCTTTTCTCCAAGTAAGAGCACTGGCAGAGCCATGGCAAGTAATCACAACAGAGTGTAAATGGACAAGGCACAAAAGATCGGCGATAATGTCCATAATTTTAAAAATAATCATAACCAAAGTTTTTGATATAAAGATGAGGCAAAATTTAGGTCTTCTAAAGCAAACACTCAATTGATAATCCCTTTTCAGCCTTCAAGAAGCCCTGGGGGCGAAGTGGTTAAAGTGCTCGGCTGGTAACCAAAATGTCGACCCCAGCAGCTCGAACCCAGCAGCTGCTCCAGGTAAGAAAGACGTGGCAGTCTGCTTTCGTAAAGATTTATAGCCTTGGAAACCCTATGGGGCAATCCTACTCTGTCCTACAGGGTCGCTATGAGCTGGAATTGACTCTCTGGCAGTAGGTTTTGTTTTTTATTCCAGCCTTCAGAAGTCTTCTCCATTAAAAGCAAAAAAAAAAAAAAAAAGGTGCTTTATTATCTTGCCTTCATTGGCAAATTCCTGTGCCCTCCAAAAGAGGGAGCTCTATGGGAAGCCTATCTAAAACATACAACACAATTGATACTTAAGCACTTCCTATTTCCTTCTGCATTGTATACACATCAAATGTGGGAGAATCAAAAACAAAAATCCAAGCCCAAACACTTGTTTTCTATAGTCCACCTCACCACAAAGAATTTTTTTTTTTCAATTTGCTCATTCAACATCACTTTATTCAATAAAACACACCTTGCAAATCACAAAATGCAAACACACTAGAAGTTGAACTGGAATGATTTGTTTTAATGAGCATATGGGCAATTTTAGAACACTCCCCTGTACTATGTAAGGAAAAAAAGAAATTCAACCCACATGTTATCGCTGTCAATTACCACCAAGTAAACTCATATAAACCTAAAAATTACATGTCATTCACGGGAAAATTTAATTAAAGAAATAGTCAACACTTTTTAACTGTACAAATTTGCATACAAGGTATCAGTTTGCATTTAAAATTCAAAGTTGTTCAGAAATAAGCTTAAGTACAATCCATATTTCAAGAAGCTACATGCACACAACTACCATATGCAGCCCTCTCCAGTAATCCTCAAAAACTTCTCACTAATCAAAAGATATGTTAACTATAACTTACTGTACAACTCTGTCTCCCCAAACCGACTTTATACTATAAGGCTTTCCTGAATTAAATAATAAGAAATAGCAAAAGCAACCAACCAACCCAAAAAACTCAATATAATATATAAGTATTCCTACTACAGTACAAATTCAAACTTGATTTCCATTTTACCATCAGAGATGTGCAAAAACCAATTAATGATTATGTCAATGTAAAGAATTTCCTATATATGAGTGGTCTGGTGCAGAAATTAGATAGGCACATAATGACAGAACTAACTGAAAGATGAGTAGTGTCATGGCTCATACTTAGCAGAGAAGCTAAAAGCCACAGGTCACTGAGGAAAAGAAAATTACACAAACAAAAACAAAACTCACTATATTTAATCACTGAAAAGTGATTTTTTTTTTAATTTTCATATGTGACTATATGTGAAAAGGTACAGTGACACTTAGAAAAAAAGGCAAATAAAGCAGCAGAAGCAGTCTGTACAAGGCAGTCTGTTATGCAAATGACAGTAACAGGTCCCAATGTTGTTGTTGTTGTTATGTGCCATGGACTCAGCCCCGACTCATAGTGACCCCTCCTTGGGTTTCCGAGGCAGTATCACTACGGAAGTAGGATTGCCCAACCTCCTTCCGAGGAGTGGCTGATGGGTTTGAACCGCCAGATGTCTGGTTAGCAGGCAAGTGTCTTAGCCACTATGCTACCAGAGCTCCCAACAGGTCCCAAAGCAAGATGAAATTTAAAAGTAAATGCATGTAGCACTTTGAAAACAAGTATCAGGGACATAAAACTTTCTTTCAATCTCTGTATTTCTATGGACAAAGTAGTATGACCCTCTAGAACTAATTTGCAAATAGTATGTAAAAGCTGAAGCCAGCAGTGACAATACTCAGCATTTCTGTAAGACAGGGAGCTGCCTCCACTGGCCTTTCCAGTTTAAGCCTTGACTCTGAACTCCCAATTATCAGCAAAGCTTGGCTGTGTCATTAATTTCCCAAATCTCAGAGGAACCCAAAAAAATAATAAACAAATCATTCAAGGGGTATTTTTTTTTTTAATGGCCAAAATACTTACTCTCCAAAGTTCAAGCAATTTTTGTCCCTAAGAAAACTAGCATCTGCTTGCTTTAAATGGGTTATTATTCCAAGAACAGTATAATCTGTCAAAAAGTTATAGCTAGTAAAGAACTTTTCTTTGTTTTTTCAACGTTTGTGACCTTATGTGCAGAAGTCACCAAATTCTTAATCATTTACATTTTTAAACTCTATTACTCTTATTGCCTGAGAATATAATTTTGCTGAAGATAATTCAAAAATGGTTGCAGCAGTACATCTACAGGGAACTGCCAGAAATTCAAGCAAGATTCAGAAGAGCAGGTACAACAAGGGGTATCATTGCTTATGGCAGATAGATCTTGGTTGAAAGCAAGAGAAGAGCAGAAACACGTTTGCCTGTCTTTTACTGAGTATGCAAAGGCCTTCAACTGTGGATAGTAACAATAACACTGCAAAGAATGAGATTTCCAGAACACTTAATTGTGCTCATAAGGAACCTGTACACAGACCAAAAAGCAGTCATTTGACCAGAACAAGGGGATACTGCGTGGTTTAAAATCAGGAAAAATGTGTCACAGTTGGATACTTTCACAAGACTTAGTCAATGAGTACGCTGAGCAAATAATCCAAGAAGCTGAACCATATGACGAAGAATACCACTATCAGGGTTGGAGTAAAGGTCATTAACAGCCTGTGATATGCAGATGACACAACTTTGCTTGCTGAAGAGGACTTGAAGCACTTACTGATGAAGATCAGACTACAGTCTTCAGAATGGATTACACCTCAACATAAAGAAAAAGCAAAAATCCTCAAACTGTATCAATAAGCAACATCATGATAATGGAGAAAAGACTGAAGTTGTCAAGGATTTCGTCTGACTTGGATCCACCACAATCAACACCCACTGAAGGAGTAGTCAAATTCAAATGGCAGTGTCATAGGGCAAATCTGCTGCAAAAAACCTCTTCAAAGTGTTCAAAAGCAAAGATGTCACTTGGAGGACTAAGGTGTGCCTGACCCAATCCATGCTATTTTCAATCACCTCATATGTATGGGAAAGCTGGACAATGAATAAAAGGAGAGTGAAGAATTATTGATGCCTTTGAATTACGGTGTTGGCAAAGAATCTTGAATAGACCATGGACTGCCAGACGAACCAACAAATCTGTCTTGGAAGAAAGTACAGCCAGAATGCTCCTTAGAAGTGAGAATGGCCAAGACTTTAAGAAGTCCATGTACTGTGGACATGTTATCAGGAGGGACCAGTCCCTGGAGAAAGACATCATGCTTGGTAAAGCAGAGGGTCTGTGAAAAAGAAGAAGACCCTCAACGAGATGGATAGATACAGTGGCTCCAACAATGGGCACAGGCATAGCAGCGATAATGAGGGGGCGCAGGCCGGAGTAGTGTTTCGTTCTGCTGTACATTGGGTCTCTACGAGTCGGAACCCAGTCCACGGCACTTCACAACAAAAACATTGCTTCTAAAGTCATAAAACCCCCAAAATAAGGTGTAAACTCATACTCAGATACCAACAGCGTGGCAGGTCGTCCAGGAATTAACGGGGGAAGCGAGACCTTTCTGATACTATCAGCACCCAGAAAAGCCAAAGAATCTCCTCCAATCCAGTTAACGCTGCACCCAACATGTAACAGCCATTCCATTCACACCCTTGCATTTCAAGCTCGAATTCTAACTACCAAAAGCACATTTCTGTAATGGGGCGCTTGGCCTGAGCTGTTCTGTTCTCTTTGTCTCGGGATCTGCTGGACAGTTTCTGCCCTGGTCAAGTAGATGTTAGAGCTGTAGCTTCCAGACATGATAATCTAGCTCGGGCTTGCACTCCCCCGCTGGCTCCATATTGCTGGGCAGGTCCCTCCAGTCTTGAATCACGTTACAAAAAGCTGGATTTCCGGGCTGTTCTGAAGACCCCATTAAATACGACTCCAACAACCTGCCAAAACCCGGCCGGCACTAGGCGGCGAGTTAGGGCCCCTGCAACTAACCGCCCTGAGGCGCACTTCCCCCACCCCGGAAGAGGAGGGAGGCAAACTTCGGAGGGCGGGGGCTAAGGGGAGAGCTCCGGGGACCATCATCGCCCCGCCTGCCCCCAGGAAGGGGCCGGGCTGCGACCCTAGCTGCAGCTAAAGGGCCGTGGAGCAAGGAATCACTCCTTCCCTTAATAACGCTAAGGCAGCAGGCAGGACGCTCGCCTCCGGGAAGGACCCCGGAAAACTGCAAAGAAAAGACAGTGGAGACCCCTCGGAAGTGTGCACTAATAGATGGGAGGGGGCAAGCCCCCGAGCACGCCGGCAACTCTGGAGACCAATGTGCCTGGCGGCGTGCAGAACCAACTCCGCGAAGGGCCAGGGAAACGCGAGCCAAAAGCGTGCCTGGAGTGCGCAGGGCATTCGCGGCGAGTGAAGCACGCGTGCGGGGCCCGCAACTGCTCTGCCGGCAGGAGATGCCAGTGGCAAGACCGGCTGGCGCGCGGCTTGCTTCCCCTAGGCTTGGCTCTGCAGAAGGAGAAGCGGCTGCTGGCTGGTGACAGGAAGAGAGCGGCGACAGCGCACTCAGGCACCACCTCCCCCTCCCGAGCACACATACACGGACCCGCCGCCGCCGCCTACCTCCCCCGCCGGCCGGCTTCCTTCCTCTGCGGGGCCCCGATTGCAGCGGCAGCCTCTTCTGCGCACAGCTCCCAAGCTCCGACACTGCTCCGATCCGCAGGCTCCCCTGATCCAAGCTCTCGACCTCCAACACTCTTAGCCGCCGCCTCTCCGCGGCCGCCGCTTCCTCCAACTCCGCTCCAGCTGCTCACGACTCCTCTCCGTGCGCCCGCAGCCCCAGCGTCCTGCGCTGGCCCGCCTCTGGCCCGCCCCACTCTCCCCGCCCCCGAGCTGAAGCCAACCAGCATCCGCGTCCCCGCCCCTCTCGGTCCTCGCCGCGCCCTCTGCCGCTGCCACTCACCGCGCCGGCTTGGAGCCCGCTGGCCAGGGGGTGGCGGAGATCCTACCCGCAGACGCTTTCTGTAGCCCGCTGGCCTCGCCTTTCGCAAGGGATGCCCTAGGCGTCTGCGTAGCCTTCTAGATCTGCGACCCCAGGGCGGCCTGGCTGCTGCCTGCCTGCGGCGGACAGAACCGGCGGCTGAGCGCCTGGTCCTGGCTGCCCACCCCCAAGCTTCTCCGCTTCCGGAACTAGAGATGGAGGGGATATAGGAGGTCGGGGACAAGTTCAGACCTCCCCCGAGGCTAGCTGCTGCTCTAAACCGAGTATCTTGAAAATAAACCCCAGAATTTTCAGCCCCTAGCGCCCCAGGAGAGTGGTTGGAGTGGGGAAGACACGGATTCCAGGGCTCGCCAAAGCGGGAGGCCTTGCAATTCCTGGTCTCGCCAGTACAGCCTCCGGAGAGGGCAGTAAAACCACGCAGTTCCGCGTGGCGTTCAGGGGGTGAAGGAGGGGTAAATGGGTAAACCCGAGGGACCAGCCCCTGCTACCTGCCGCGAACTTCCAAAGCCTGGTACCGCCGCCAGTGGGAGCCAGGCGGGGCTGCGAGAACGGTTGCGAGGAGGCCACACTCTGGATGATCCTTTCCAGTCCTGAGATGAGGGAGCAACTCTTAAGTCGCTCCAGCAGACCTTGGCCCAGTGGTTGCTCACCGGTTGGTATAGAGGAAGAGCATGTAATTATAATCGTCTTAAATGTGTTGGTTTTCAAATACATATCCTTCATTTAATAATCATTACTTAAATTGCTAAAAAAGAAAAAGAAACAAGGTTCGTTCAGACCTTTCATGGTGGGTCAGATACAATGCCAGCACCTTGTGTTCCCCTATCTTCCATTTTATCCGCTATTTTCTACTTTATCTAAAAGTTATTATGAACTTTACGAAGTTACATTCTTCACACCTACTGCGAAATGAAGACACATTGCTTGGGCTTTGAACTTTGTAAATGGAATGGTGCATCGCAGCATCAGGTAAATTTAGTTTGATCCCTCAGGCTGAGGTCTAGAGAAACTCTGCAAAGGAAAACCTTGAGAGCTGTCTTCTCATTTTGCACGTGATGGGTTCCTTGAAAGATACTTCTGTATTGCAGTAACAGGGATTTGTTACCCCCAAAACTAAAAATAGCATAAAAGCCCTAACTGCCCATCCTGTTTTAGACACAGTCTTCAGCAGTCTATTTCCAGCTTATGTTGTATTTTTAAATTTTTTTCATAGTATCTGAATACATAGTTCAAGCCCAAGGAACATCCTGTAACTACATATTGGAATTACCTGGTGACCTTTTAAGAATCTCAGTGCCAGGTCTGCACCCTAGACCAATTATGTCATAATCTTTAGAGGTGGAATACAGGGATCAGTATCTTTTAAAGGCCCTCATATGATTCCAGTGTGAAGCCAGGTTTGAGAACCAGTGCATTGGAGGGTCTAGGTAGGAAAGATACCATCAGGGAAGACAGCTGGGTTGAGAGGAGCCCAACTACTTGGTCTTAAAGCAAGCAGCTGGTAGTATAATTTAGCTGATTGTTGCCACAGAAGAATGTGAGCCCAATTTTCCAGATTTTGGAATGAAACTGGAAATGCAGATTTTTGTGGTCAATTTTCCAGTAATTGTTGTGTACTATCAGTTGATTCTGACTCACAGACTATATGACAGAGAAAAACTGCCCCATTGGGTTTCCTAAACTGTAATCTTTATGGGAGCAGATCACCAGGTCTTTTCTCCTAGGGAGCTGCTGGTACATTCTAACCGTCAGTCTTTTGTTGAGCAGCCAAGCACTTAACCATTGTGTCACCAGGGCTCCTTTCTCAATTATTAAATGCTGGCAATTAATTCATTACTTTTTGAAACATGAGTTAAACTACATTAGCTTGATGGCCACCATTTTATAACTTGTGGGAAAAATTTTTAAAAGATACCCAAAAAAAGAACTGACTTTGTGTTCGTGGAACACCAAACTATTACTTTAAAGCCTCGTGCATTCTGAATGTTCTGTTTCACAATGTGTGAGATACCAACCAATATTTTTATTTTCCCTCTCCTCTGCCCTGACATCTGAATTGTTTTTTGGGGGAGGGAAGGAATCAATCTCTATATACTTAAAATATTCAAATTTTGCTACTCAGTTTCAAATCATATTAAGAGAACGATGAAAAATGTTGTTTAGGATGCTTACTAGCAGATCAAGAACTCAAAAGGCCAGCAGTAGCGTAATTCTCATTCTGTTGTTTCTCAGCTTTTTACAAGCCATTACCATGTTGAAGGATACAAAAAAAAAAAAAAAAAAAAAACAACTCACTGCCATCAAGTCGATTCCAACTCATTGCGAAGCTCTTTAGTTTCCAAGAGGTAAAGCTTTATGGAAGTAGATTCCTTCCGTGGAGTGGCTGGTGGGTTTGAACTGCCAACCTTCTGGTTAGTAGTCAAATGCCTTAGGCACTATGCCACCAGAAATCCTTAGCGGCAGCTTCCTGATGATATCACAGAAAGCGATGCAAATCATAATCACCTGTACTCCAAGGTCTCTGATCATAATTCATGCTCTGGTGATCCTTGTCTCTTTTAGGTCTACAGTCCTCATATTTTGTTTGGAAATGAGATTCCCCCTCCCCCCAAAAAAAATCAACCAGTAGGAGATAGCAGTAAAATGAGTCACTTTAGTGACATTCTAGTTAAATAATATTCAATGTCTGCTTTCAGAATGAGAAGCTGGACTTAAAAAAAAAAAAAAAGTTACAGTACAGTGATCACAGCTGCATTGATAACACATGAAACAGAAACTAAAATTATTTTGTAATTATTTTTCTTGAAAGCAAGGGCCTTTTTTTTTTTTTTCTTTTTAAACTTTCTTTGTATAACTCTGGCAACTACTAGACTTCCTGGTACATAGTGGGCACTCAACAAGAGAGAAAAGGCTGGAGACTAAAAGGAAACAAACATTATGTTCTCATCACTGACTGTTACAGTGATAGAATGCAAGTGTTATTCAGAAACAACTTCTGAGAGTTTGAATAAGTCAGAGCCAGATTTGGGGACAGGCCAATGGGGTTTCTCAGGCTGCCAATCTATAAGTGATTCCAAACCACTTCAAGATACGGAACATGATGGAGGAAATTGTTTTTATTGGAATTCTTCTCAGTAAGTGACTGAATGGAATTATCTTCAAAATTGCTTGGGATGAGGAAATGAAAATTTTTCAGGGGGTATAGTAGAGTAATTATGATCATAATCATCATATTAATAATAGATTACAATTAAACTGCCTTCTAAGCTGAACCTGGAGGGTTAATAGCTTTAACTAAATGGAATGTCCAACTGTAAGACCGGAGATAAATTTCAGAGCATATCTACCAGAGACCTCCTCCTGGAACCTTCTGCCACATAGTCCTTCTTAGCCTCTTCTTTTAGCAAACTTGTACCAAATCTTTAAGGAATGTGATTTGAAGGAGTATCAGATTATTAGCCTGTCACAGGCATCTGCATAAATTGGTTTGATTGCAGTAGAGGGACACTGGTAGGAAATTCGGAATTCAAGTCTGGTTTTACAACTTTGCAGAAATTAGATGGTGTTAGTACACCTGAAGATCAGGTTCTGGGAAGTAGGTAATGAATAAAGCAGAGGAAAAATCTATTACTTTAATATTCCCCACAAGCTACCAGAATACTCAGGGCTGCTACTAGATCATGGGACATTTTTGTGCTAATTAGTCTGATGCCCAAACTTGGTCATCTCAAGAATTGAAAACTGTATACCACTATCCCTCTTGATCATAGATA
>NW_006921829.1:3188049-3222098 GCF_000298275.1 Orycteropus afer afer | reverse complement strand
GGTCAATGACATGAGACAAAGTATATGTGAACTGCTGTATGAAAAGTGAATTTACTCTGTAAATCTTCACCAAAATCCTAATGAAAAAAAAAATGAATGGAAAAAAAAAAGTCTTGTATCTAAAATACATTAAGTACTCTAATATTTCAATATTAAGAAAATAAAAAAATATTTGAAAGTAGGCAAAAGATTAGAATAGATGCTTCATCAGAAAAGGTACATGGATTGCAAGCATGGTCATTATAGAAGCAGAGCATCGTTTGTCATTAGGGATTGGAAACTAAAACCATAATAAGAAGACACTACACATCCATTAAAAGAACCAAAACCAAACCCACTGCCATCGAGTCAATTCCAACTCATAGTGACTCCCATTGGATTCCCAAGGCAGTGAATCTTTACAGAAGTAGATTGCCCAGTCTTCCTTCCGTGGAGCGGCTGGTGGATTTGAACCTCCAACCTTCTAGTTAGCAATCAAATGCCTTAGACACTGCAGCACCAGAGCTCCTTTAGATGGCTGCAATTAAGAAGGTTGATTACACCAAGTATTGGCAAGGATGCAGAGCAACTAAAAATGCCTTATGGTGTTGGTGGGAAGGTAAAATGGTAAACCAAAATCCCCTGCTGTCAAGTCACTTCCAACTTACAGCAGTCCTAGAGGACAGAAGAGAATTTATAGCCATAGGGCTATAAATCGTTACAGATTTTCTTTCTCCCACAGAGCAGCTGGTGGGTTCTAACCACCTACCTTTTAGTTAGCAGCTGAATGCCTTAACCACTGCACCACCAGAGCTCCTTATGTAAAATGGTAGAACTAAGAAAGCAGATTGGCAGTTTCTTAAACAGTTAAATACCATGCAATCCAGCCATTTCTTTCCTAAATATTTGCCCAAGAGAAATGAAAGCTTATGTCCATACAAATATTTGTGCTTGACTGTTTGTAGGAGTTTTATTTACAATTAATCCAAACTGGAAATAACCTAAATGTCCATTCACAGGTGAATGAATAAAAACAAATTGTGGTATATCCACACATGGAATACTGGAATACTAGTTAGCAAAAAAAAAAAAAGGGGGGGGGCGGTTGGGGAACAAACTATTGAAACACCATGTGGGTGAATCTCAGAATTAACATGCTGAGTGAAAGAAGTTAGACCACAAAACATGTGCATATATGGTGGTGTTTTATTTATATAAAATAGAAAAACCCACAATAAAGCAAATCAGCAATAGCCTTGGGATGAGGTAGGATGAAGAGTCAAATGGATTATAAAAGGGAAGACAAAGTTTTGGGGTTGAACAAATTCATTATCTTGATTATGGCGATGATGTCTTACACATACGTCCAAAACTCAGTAAATGCTGCACTTTAAATATTCACTGTTTCTTGTGTGTCGATTACATCTCAATAAAGCTGTAAGAAATAAAAAGGAACTCTTCCTCACGGCATTCTACTACTTTCTTCAGTTAGAAAATTATTGTGATACACTGAGATTTTGTCAAAATCAGTTTTCTAATGTCTTCCAGAAAGTTGTCATCATAAATATTCAAACCTATAATGTCTATGTGTGATGAAATTCCCTTTGTTATGATGCCCTTGTCCAGTGCACAACCATGCATATCAGCCTGGGAATAGTTATGTCTAATATCCATGGTACCCTCTCTTCCTGATATCAGGGAAACTTGGAAGCAGAATAGTGTGCCCATGGCCATGTATAGAGTTAGCAGACAATGAATGTTTCCTCATCCGTATTTGTATGCACTGTGAGAATCTCTAGGTGTATAGGATAGCTAACAAGGGGCAAGGTTGTGGTGGCTTCTTGACCACAGCCAGCTACCAGGAGGGACCTGTGGGACCTGTGGGATTGGGACCATGGTCACAAGGGACATCAAGTTCAATTGGCATAACATACTATGTGAAAACATTGCTCTACATCCCACTTTGGTGAGTAGTGACTGGGATCTTAAAAGTTTGCAAACGGCCATCTAAATGCAATGATGGGTTTCTCCTTGTCCAGAGCAAAGAGGAATGAAAAAAACCAAAGACACATGGAAACAATCAGTCCAAGGGACTGGTAGACCAAGCAATCCTCAGCCTGTGTCACCATGAGACCAGAAGAACTAAATGGTGCCTGGCTACCATTGTCAACCACTCAAAGAGGGATAAGCACAGAAGATCCTGGATAGAATGGAAGAACAGTGTGGAACAAAACTCAAAATCATAAAAAAAATAAAAAGGACAAGGTTTGTTGGTCTGATAGAGCCTGGTGAGACCTCTGAGACTATGGCCCCTAGCCACTCTTCAGGTCTGGAATTGAGCTCACTCCCGTGGCTTCCAGCCAAACAGGAGACAAGGATATGGGGTGAGCATTTCCATCAGGTAGATAGACTCCTTGGAGCGATCAATCATGGGAGAACAGGACAGTGTTTGCACTGGGAGACAGCTCAGCGAGGAGTGGGAGTGCATGGGAGGGAAGGACACAGGGAAGAGGTAATTAAGGAGAGGAAGTGGGAAGAAAGCTGTTACATTGTGGGGAATTGTAGTCAATGTCATGACAAAATGTGTACGAACTGCTGTATAGAAAATGAATTTGCTCTTTAAGCTTTCACCCTAATCACAATAAAATTAAAAAAAAAAAAAAGTGTTCTTAATGACCATAGATTCAGAGTAAGCTGTGGTGGAGACTCCCACGGGATATTTCATCCAGGCTTTGGAAAACCCCATTAAAGCATCCTACCCACCCAGTGGACTCTACCTCCCTAGTGAGCCAAATGTTTCTACCACCCCCCCCCCCATCTTAGCAACTTTCTCCTGGGGACTGTACCTAATCAACAGAGGCTGGCTTTTACTCTCTGGCTTCCCTTTATTGGGCCTCCATACAGCCTACCTCACTTTCATTAAAAATCTTTTACGAAGCTTACAGTAGTACACTTTGTTAGCTTTAAGCTTCCTGAGTTACCATCGCATTCCACTCTTATTTCTTAGAGACTAAAAGCGAATCACCTTGTTTGGACTTGGGTGACATGAGGTTTTCTCCACCACGATTTACAGACTCCAATTTGCTCTCTGTGTTGATTGTTAAATTGATTTCTTTCTCACAAGGTCACTTTTTTCCAAAGTTCTGGAGCCACCTTTCTCCAACAGAAGCAACCCTCTTAGATCCATAGGGAGTGTGTCAGTTGAGCAAAAGAAGCATTTCTGGAACATTCTGTTTTTATTGTGTGATTTTTCATCTGAAAATGAGCTTACATTTGAAAAGTGACCCACTCACTGCCGTCAATTCCAACTCATAGTGACCCTACACAAGAAGTGTAAATATAATGAAAATCACGCTAATAAATTATATTTCTTGGTGATTCAACTAATTGGAAATTTAGCCCCTGGCTGATTATATCGCATATCCAAGTCTCAGCACTGGCACAAATTGTTAGGGTACTGTTATAGCTGTCTGGGTAAAAGGATTTGCTTAAATATGCTCGTGTTGGCACTGCCAGCATAAAAATTAAGGGCAAAGTCACACTGATAGATAATGAGCCCTTTATCAAGGAAACTGTGTTGGACAATCTCACTGCTCAGAAAGGATTTTTCAAAAGAAATCCCAGCCTTTGTTCCCTCCATTGGAGGAGATCCAGAGCTGTCAGTGCCTCTGACAGAACCTAGTCCGGAGTATTCAGACAGCTTCACAGAAGAAAGGAAATACATTACCATCAGCCTCCCCAGCCTAGCTCCCATCACAACCTTTTCTCTGGGTGCCACCAAGCTGTGTGCAAAAAAAAAAAACACCTTAGATCAGGTGAAGCTGTATTCTGACAGCCCCAATTTCTCTAAAGAGAGTTAGAATCTTTTATTTTACTGCTCAAACTCCTTATTGGTTGGATGCATCACAATGTCAGGTTTCCTTTATGAAGTTCTGAATAAAATACATTTTTAAGAAATGACTACTGATGATGTAGGGTGCTTTGTAGGTTATTAATTTCTTTAACCACCAATGTGTTTGAAGAACATCTGTGTTTCCCATTTTTAGAAGGGAGCTGTGCTTATCGCAGCTTATACTTTGTATTGGATTTTAGTGTTTAAAGGAGGTTTTTACTTGAATGGAGTCAGTGAGTGGTGCAAACAGCTAATACACTTGGCTACTAACTGGAAGATCTGAAGTTTGATTACACCCAGAGGCACCTCCAAAGAAAGACCTGGTGATTTACTTCCAAAAAATCAACCTTTGAAAATCCTTTGTAACACAATTCTACTCTGACACACATGGACTCACCATGAGTCAGAATAAATCAACAGCAACTGGTGTATATATTTACATGAATTGTATACGATACATCACTGTTCCAAGTGCTTAATACATATTGATTCGTTTAATGTCCACAATCACTGGATGAGGTAGGTATTAGCATTTCTGTCATTTCATAGGTAAGGAAACTGTGACACAAAGAGGTGAAGTAGTTGGTAGAGCTGAGCTTTGAAATCAAACAGCTTGGCTCCAAAGCCCATATCCTAAACCAGGGGTCTGTGAACTGTGGCCTGGCCTGTAAGCCAGCTGCCCCAGCTATTCTTGCAAATCACTTCTGAAGTTGTCTCTGGCTGGTATCATTCTACCATAGCAAAGATGAGTAGTTGTGACAGACTGTATGACACACAAAGCCCAAGAAGGCACTTGACTGCTAACCAGAAGGGTGGAGGTTCAAACCCACCAGCCACTCCTCGGCAGGAAGGTTGGGCAATCTCCTTCTGTGGTGATACTGCCTTGGAAACCCAAGGAGGGGTCACTATGAGTCGGATCTGACTCGATAGCACATAACTACAGCCCTTTATAGAAAACATTTGCTAAGCCTCTTTCTAAACTATACTGGGGAAGAATAGAGACTGCCCCCTCACACCTTTTACAAATACAAACACATCTGAAGGCTGTTGTTATAACAACTAACATTAATATCAGGAAGACAGTTTAGCATCTATCTAATCCTTCTGCATTTGTTTTATATATGTGGAAATTCAGACCAGGGCACATGAAAAAATTACTCCTAGATTACACTAAGTAATAACAGCAGAGGCAGGATGAGAACTCAAATCCCCAATCCACAGATCTGTCATGTCTCAGATAGTACCTCCATTTTCACTTAACACCTTAACAGGGATTAGTTGAAAATGAGTTCAGAGCTAGACCAGGACAAATGATAGATGTCATCCAACAGATGGAGGAGAAGGTTAAAGGTAAGTACAGAGAGGCCAAAAGGGAGGAAACACAGTCTGTGCTAATAAAGACCAACTGCATCTACTTCACAGCTTTGGTAAGTGCCAGCTCTGGCAATGCCACTTAAGCCTGCTTAGACTGCCAGCCTCTGTGTAATCATTTCCTAGGGCTACTATAACAAAACACCACAAACTGGGTGGCTTTAAACAAAATTAATTGATTTTCTCACAATTCTGGAGGCTAGTAGTGCAGATTCAGGGTGCGGGGTGGCCCATGCTCTTTCCAAAGGCCATAGGGAAAGATCTTTTCTCAACTCCCCCAACTCCTGGTAGCTCTAGGGATTTATTGGCAGATAGATGCATCTTCACATGGTTATCTTCACCTATGTCTGTCTCCCTGTCTATCTTCACCTCTTTCATAAAGGTGCCCCTCAGATTGGAATTGGAGTCATTTTACTCCAGTGTGACCTCATGTTAATTGATAAGATCTTTAAAGATCCTATTTCTCATCAATGTCATGTTCACAGGCACCTGGGGTTAGGACTTGAAAAGATCTTTTGGAGGGACACAATTCAACCCATAGCATTCTGAGTTCTCTTTAAACTAATATATATTGTCTTGCCTCAGAAACCCAAGGAGGGGTCGCTATGAGTTGGATCTGACTCGATGGCAGTGAGTTTTTTTGTTTGTTTGTTTTTTGGTAGCTCGTCTACAAAATCAGAACTATTGCATTGCTTTGCTGAAAGAATCAATGTAAGACTTCATTGTCCAACTCGTGTACAAATGCAAACATAAACCTCCTGCCATCAAGTCAATTCTAACTCATAGTAACCCCCATTGGGTTTCCGAAGCAATAAATCTTTATGAAAGTAGATTGCCCAGTCTTCCTTCAGTGGAGTGGCTGATGGGTTTGAACCACCAGCCTTCTGGTTAGTGGTCAGTTGCCTTAGGCACTGCACCACCAGAGCTCCTTTAATGCAAACTTAGCTAGCACCTACCACTACCCACTATAAAAAGTTAGCAATTCAAAAAACTTTAGAAGCCATAATAAAAAGCACCATTTCAAAGAGATAAAATATTTTGTAACTTTCTGGAAGCTCTAGTAGTATAGCGCCTAAGGCACTTGACTGCTAACCAGAAGGCTGGCGGTTCAAACCCACCAGCCACTCCTTGGAAGAAAGATGGGGCAATCTACTTCTGTAGTGATACTGCCTCGGAAACCCAAGGAGGGGTCGCTATGAGTCGGGTCCGACTCCACGGCACATAACAACAACATCAACTTTCTTAGAATTATCTTTAGTTAGATCTGTGATTTACATATGTTAACTTATTCAGTTTGGTGTGAAGACCAGCTGGCACTGTTTGTCCAGATCTTGCTTTTCTGGGACCAGTCCAACTACAAGCCCAACAGACCATAATGGGAGCATCGATTTGGCCACAGTTCACTGCGTATCTAAATCAAAGTAGGATGATCCAAACCTCTTTTCCAGATCCAGTTCCTGATCATGATTGGTCCAAAGGAGGACACTTAACTCAATGGAGCCAATGAGTTCCTGCCCCAGGATTTTGAATTTTTGACTGAAAGTCAAGCTAGTCCCCTCTGATGTCTACATTCTAAAATGTAAACCGCAATCCGGAGCTGTTAATTCCCAGATTTTCTTTCAGCTGACAAGAAAAATGATAGACTCTTAATGAGTGAGGAGAGAGAAAGATAAAATGAATATCAGAGAGGAAGAACTGAGAAGACAGAAGTGTGAAGTCATGAGTTCTTGATTTTGGTTTTACCTGAATACTGGCTGTATAATTATCTTTGCATTCCATGAGATACCTATATATCCTTACAATAAAGTGTCCTTTTGTTTAAGCAAATTGGAATGGGATTTCTCTCACTTGCCACTAAACATCTCAAGAAATGCATGAAATTAAAAATTTTAAGAAGATGGAACAGGAACACTTTTACTACAAAAATGTGTATAGTTTATGAAAAGATATTTACTTATCAATAAGTTCCTTCAAGATACGATTCAGGACTGATTATTCAAGTCAACTACTTGGACACTAAGTGAGCACGCAATAGTTTGTTCTTATCACTGCTGTTGTTTGTTTTTAGACCGAAGGATAATACATTGATGATCTGAAGAAAGAAATGGTAAAACACATGATGAAATGAAAAGCATACTCCACAAGACCAAAGTTGAAGCCCCACTCCGTCTCTAACCATTTCTCATTCTTATCCTTGTCCTCATCTCAACATACAGCATAATTAGCCAACTTGTTGTGTAAGCAGCACCCTGGTGGTCATTCTCTCTCTCTTTCTCCACATCCAGTAGGCCATTTAATCATTCCATCAGTCTTTGTGTTTAACCAACTATCATTGTTGTTGTTAGCTGCTGTTGAATCAGCTCTGACTCACGGTGACCTTATGCATAACAGAGCAAAACGGTGCCTCTTCTTGCACCATCTCTGTGATGCTTAACCAGCTAGAAAGCTCTTACATTTTTCCATTTCTGTTAGTCTCCATTGCTGCTACCCCAATTCAAATTTGCATCATTTTGTAGTCTCTTAACTGGTCTCTTTCCTGAAACCTCTTAATCCCTAACATTCCTAACTCCACAGTTATAGCCAATGGATGCTTTTTCAAATGTAAATCTAGTGATGACAACTAGGCTCCCTACTAGCTCCTTATCCCCTCAAATACTTACAATACACATACTCTTTTTTAAGCATTTCAGTGATTTCCCATTGTTGTAGGGCAATGATTCTCACCTCTGGCTGCACAATATAATCACCTGGAAGCTTTACAAAATGTCTATTTCTGGGTCTCATTTCTAGAAATTAAGGTTTAATTGTTCTGGAGTCGAAACCTGTTATTAGTATCTTAAAAATGCCCCCAAGTGATTCTGATGTGCATCCAGAGTTGAAAACAATTGCTCTAGGCACCACATGCCAAAATGCTTAAAATGAGTTCTACCCAGTCTGGCTCCTGCTTATTTCTTTTCCTTCATCATGCACCACACCCCCTATCCTCTCTGCTCTCAAGCCACACTGGTCTTCTCCTAGTTCCTCAAAATCACCCCACTACTTCCTGCTTGCTTACGGCTTCTGCATTACTCTTCCCAAGTAACACTTTACTTTTTTCCCCCAGATCTTAGCTTGTGCCACTTCCTTAAGAAAGTCTTCCTTGACCTTCCTGAAGAGGTCAACTACTCCTTCTGGCTCAGAAGAGACTGAACCCTTCTTTTGTAACACGTGTCACCGTATAGCTTTAAATTTATGTGTGTAATTCTCTGGATGTTTGTCTTCCCCGTTAGACTATAAGCTCTGTGAGGGCAGGGATCCTGTTTACTTTCCTCACCATTATATTTCCAGTCCTTCTGTAGGTCTGAAATAGAGGAGGCTTTCATTATATGTGTAGAGTGACTAAGTGAGGAAAAGGGTAACACTGAGTGAGGGTGACCCTACTGGCAGTTAAAATCAAAATTCAATACCAAGCTTTATAGTGTGATCAAAGGTAGCCAAAGCTTCAAAAGCAAATCCAAGTTTTGAATTGAATGGGCAGTATAGAGTGCTAAGAGACATAGTGGGTGATGATAGGTTGTGTGAAAGAGGGTGTAGAATGTGAACAGAGCTTAGGGCAAGAGAAGGAGGTTTGGAGAAGAGGCTTCTAACCCAATCATATCCTAGACTTCCATCTCATTCTCCACAGACCTCTACCTATGGTTTAAGGGGCATGGCCCCAGAGCAAGAAAGGAGAACCTTTGCCCAATAATTCCCATAGGACTTAACAGTACAAGAAATCACCCTTGTGGGGTCAGAGACTGGGGTTTCTCATGTGGCAGGGCAAGAACTCACCCAACTAAGAGATACTTAGTTGTTAGGCAGGCTTAGCGCCATATTCCCCAGTTTCAAATCCCAGCTATGTTACTTACTCATTACATGACATTAAGACACAATATTTAAATTCTCTATGCATCTGTTTCTATACTGTTGAATAGAGATTGTAATAGTATCTACCTTATAGATGTGTATAAGATCATATGAATATAATCTCTTCAGCTTGATAATTATAAATAGGATGCAATCTATCTAAAAGAAGCACAGATAGTCTTTTTCTGCCATCTTATTATTTATTTTTTTAAAATAATTTGATTCCTACACTAAGACCTCTTACAAGGTCCTCCATTTTGCTTCTGAGTTGGTAGATCTGCAGTTGTAACCCTGGTAGTTTCATGCTCTTAACTACAGCCATACAGCCTCCACCATGCAAGCCAACCTTTCTACCTTTGAATGAGAAAAGACTATGAGTTTCTGAATAAGATCCAAGTGACGCACACTTACGATTCTTGAATTTTAGATTAATCATAATTGAATTGATGATTTGCATTCCAATTGCATGCACTAAAATATCATTGAAGTCTGATGCTCTGCTACCACCTCCGTGAGCCTGTCATACTTCTAAAGTCAAGTCTGTCACCTACTGGACAGCTTGCACCAGCATTCCTTCCTAGGATGGTCACAGAAGCCACCAGGGACATAGAATATCCTCCGTTCATTCCAGAGCTATTACTGAGCATTATATTCCCAAAGACTGGGAAAAGGAGGTCTTCCCATTTATTCACGAGTTGAAATGAAACGCCCCAAGTACACAATAAACCTGGAAGGGTCTCAGAGAATTGGAAAAATTATACATTCTCAGGAAAACAGCGTTAACCATGGAAATTTCTTCTGAAATTTCAATTTTGTCTAGTGTTCACAGAAGGCACTTAGAAGATTTTTCTCCCTCAGTAAATTCAGGAGGCCAAATGTTACTGATTTTTCTCCTTAATGACAAAGATTCAGATTCTCAAGAGAAATACTGAACATTGAGAACATGAGTTACTTAGCATACAGTGTTGCAGGCAGAAGAAAAGGGAATGAGTGTGTACTGAGTGCTCACTCTATACCAAGCACTTTTACAAGCATCTAATCGATTAATTTCTAAAGTGATAGCAGTGTAACAGTATAAACCAAAACAAACAAACTGCCATTGAGTCTATTCTGACTCATAATGACCCTATAAGAAAGAGTAGAATTGCCCCATAGGGTTTCCAAGGCTGTAAAACTTTATGAAAGCAGACTGCCTCATCTTTCTCCCATGGAGCAGCTGGTGGGTTCAAACTACCCAATTTTAGCTACAGAACCACCAAAACTCTCATCAAATTGTGGGGGACATTGTTGTTGTTGTTGTTGTTGTTATGTACCATCGAGTCACACCCGACTCATAGTGACCCCTCCTTGGGTTTCTGAGGCAATATCACTACAGAAGTAGATTGCCCCATCTTCCATAGGCAAGTGTATATAACAGCATATAAGAAAGAATACTCTAACCTAAGCCATTAGTTTAAGAATAAGTCCCAGACACTAGTTCCAGCATTTGCCCAATAAATGTAGAGTCTACTAAACTGAAAAAATCTTGCATATGTCACTGACACAGAACCATCTTTTGCAAAAGGAAGCTGTGGAAACTGCAAAGGCAGGGGTGTGATTTCTCTCCTTGTGTTAATTAACCAGGTTGTTGTTGTTAGTTGCCTGTGGAGTCACTTCCTGTGGATTCATTTAAAACTACTAGTCTGTCAAAGCTGCATCACTGTCATGCAAATTAGATGACTGGCCTTTCTGCTTTCCTGACCCAAAACAGTTTAGATCATGACTTAGTGATGCAGTGGGTACCACCTGGTAATTGAATAGGTCAGTACAATAGGCCACTGTCACAGGTGTGGGCAGCTTGGTGGTGGTGGTGGTAGTAGTAGGTGTGCATATCTCCATTTCTTTAAAAACTTTTTGTAAACCACAGAAAACCTCCCAGATGAGGCACAACCCCAGATTTAGAGACTTGGAGATTTTATTATAAGACATGAAGAGTCAGAAAGTTGGTTTCTCTTGAGTCTTATGACTTCCTGGTCAGATCTTTCTGGGACTTTTCTTTATCTGTCCAATTGATAGAGAGATAGGTCAGGGACAAAAAGGACTCCTGCTAAGGTCAACTGCTTGGCAGAATTCTCATCTCACTGTGTAAAAGGTCTAAACTCAGGTGTCTCTACAATTTTTGATAAAGTCATACCCCCAAACAGTGACTGACAACAGTAGATAACACTTTGTATTGGCAAGAAGCAATAACTAGATTTTCTGGTTAGAAATTCCACCTTTGTCACTTGGTTGTGTCACTTAACTCCTCAGGGCCTTAGCTATAAAACTGGGGTAGAGTGAGAGGGCTGGGACAGAGGAGAAAAGTTGGACCGTTGGAATTTCTGAGACTCCTTCACCTTTAAGGGAGCTCTGGTGGCATAGTGCCTAAGGCATTTGACTGTTAACCAGAAGGCTGGTGGTTCAAACCCACCACTCCTCTGAAGGAAGGTTGGGCAATCTACTTCCATAGAGATATTGCCTCAGAAACCCAAGGAGGGGTTGCTATGAGTCAGATTTGACTTCATGGCAGTGAGTTTTTTTTTTGTTTTTGTTTTTCATCTTTAAATGCCCAAGTTTGCCCCTTATCTCTTTATATAAGGGCACTATCAGTATGATAAGCTTTCCAACTTATCAAAGGTAAAAATTTGGCAGCCAAAATCCCTTCCCCTCCATTTAGATGTTCTTTGAGTTAGCCTCCTGTTTGGCTCAGTTTCACAAACATTTTGGAGCAATTGCTAACACTGTGCCAAGTCCTGGAAGTACAAAAGAACTCACAAACTTGTGGGGTATTGAGGAGGATCTGTGTCACAAGTTTAATATAATACAAACTAAGTTGTTATTTTTGAAGAAGAGCACATCTATGACAGTTTTAAAACATGTCAACAAATTCTGATACAGGTTGTTCCTAACTTACAATGTATTCAAGTTACTACTAACCGCACTTACAAGTGTCTGTTGTTGTTTATTCTTTTGCATATCTTATTGTTAGTAATACATGCTACATACAACATTGCAGCATATAATTTGCTGGTGTTATCACATCTATGAGTTTAAATGTAATGTTTCCAACCCCCAAAGACAAATAAAGATCAGATTTATAAAGACACTGATAATAAAAGGAAATAATAATTGTGGTGCAGCGAATTACTTGGTATGGCTTTTCTAGCCATGGTCTTTTTGACTCACACCAGACTACTGGGTGGGACTATGCAAATAAGGTATGTGGAACTCTAATGAGAGGGTTGGTTAGTTTTGCCATGCTGCTGGGCTTCAGATGAGCTTTCCTGGGGGCGGGGAATGATCTCACTGCTATCAAAACAGAAGAACTGGAGATGAAGTGGAGAGCATCGTTGGACTCGAGATCCCTGTGCTGGACCTCCTTGGCAGAGAGACACCCAGCTGAGAGATACCTGGTTAAGAAATGCCTGAGAGATGGTGACAGTGGAACCAAGTGGCATGAGACAAAGCATTGAACTTTCTTGGTCCACTGGGTGAGAAAGCTGAGGGCCATTGGGCAGCAGGGTTGCTGGCAGATTGGGGTACATGTAGGTGTACCTATTGGCAGAGCTAAAAGAGCTTTGTAACACACTTGCCTGAGCAGGACAGAGGCCAGGCCAAGAGGCCAAGGGCCAGAAAGGCATGCCTGAGGTCATAGCAGAGAGAGGGGAGACTGTATTGATCTAAGAATTGTATACTGAGAATGTTCCTGAACCTGAATTATAGCCTGTTACGTCCCTAATAAACCCCATAACTGTGAGTATTGTCTGTAAGTTCTGTGTGGCCATTGCAATGAATTATCAAACCCAGCAGAGAAGTAGTGAGTGCTGTGGGAGGGATGGTTAGTGTCAGAGTTGGGAAAAAGGCTGGAGGGTGGTGGTATGACTGGCCTCATAGAAATAAGCCTTAGGCTGTTGATGGTATTTCTGTTTCCCTCTTATGATGTTGGAAGGAATCAAAAGATGCTGTCTGTGTGCCCTTTTTGCAAGAATGAAAATGAAAACACACAAAAAAATAAGGATATTTGACTTATGTTGAAACCAACTTGAGACAGAGTCGTGGGAACAGAACCCCGTTGTAAGTCAGGGACTATTTGTACTCCTCGAGTACATGCTTAACCAAAAACTAAATTCACTGCTATCGAGTCAATTCTGACTCATAGTGAATTGGGTTTCCAAGTTTATAAATCATAGGTTCAAACTACCAGCTTTTGATGAGCAGCCAAATGCCTTAACCACTACACCACCAGAGCTCTTTGAGTACCTATAAGCCTAGCAACTCATAATCATAATCAACTGAATACCGTGGAAGCGTGTTATGTGTCTTCTGAGGCTATACTATAGTTTCTGCTTGGTTCTCTTGGGACACTCATTCTGGGAAAATTCAGCCACCATGAAGAAAATCTGACTACCATGAGACTGCCATGCTGGAGAGGTCCCTTGTAGGTGTTCTGGCAACAGTCCCTGCTGAACTCCCTACAGTTGTATTAACTGCTAGCCTAGGAGGGAGCCTAGTTGAGCCCTGGATGACTAAAGCCCTAGCCAACCTCTTCACACAACTGCATCAGAGACCCCAGGTGAGACCTGCCCAAGCCAAACTGTTACCAAATTCCTAACCTACACAACTGTGAACACAATGAAACGGTTATTTTAAACTACTTGTTCTGAGGTTAATTTGTTACAGCAACAGTAGCTGAACAATAACTTCACCAATATTATTCTTAAAATAATTAATCTAGAATCAAAGTTATCATAGAAACATTTATATTACAATTAATTTTTCCAGTGGGTGTACCCCATTCACAGAGAGAAAGATAACAATGGTAAAATTTACCTAATCATGGAATGTTCTACAGTATCTTATTTTTTAAAGTACAGCCCTAAAAAAAGTAGTTTCATCAAGTTTCCTTAAACTAGAAATTTATGTGTGGAACATGAGTAATTTGGAAAAGAAAAATCAAATTAAGAAAAATGAAACAAGATGACCCCTGAAAAAAAAAACAGCTTCAGTTGCCCTATATCACATTATCAGTGCTCTTCAGGACAACTGAATTTTTTGTTTTTATTTGAGGGGAGAAAAAAAATGTCATCCTGAGTCTTTATTTACTCTAACCACAGTGAAACACATTCTGGCCTGTTGATTAGAAGAAAAACATGGGAAGATAAGACCAGATTCCTGCTTCATAGCCCTTCAGCTAGGTCATATGGCACATGACTTTTCTCATCATAAATTCACAGATATTTCCAACCCTATCAAGATTTAAGCACTCTAATTCAATTGGAGGTGAAGCATGATCCATCTCTCAAGAAAGAAAACTTCACTACATTTTTGCTACTGCAGAAAATATCACTATTTAAACAGGTGATAATGTTAGCAGAAGAGCTAACATTGCCTCTTCATTTTGGCCTATTTGCAAAGTTGTAATTATTGTTCTGACCTATCTTAAAAGTCATTGTGTAGGTTTGGGGAGGGTGCAAAGTAATTAAAAAAAAATTAGTCTGAGTATTAAAACTACTAAATGAGCTTTGCAAATAGGGTATTATTCTAATTCAATTAAACTTGCCTTTTTTTTTTTTTTTAAAAAATAAAGATTGGTCTTTAAATTTGCATTTATTCTGGCCATGTTTATCTACGTTCCCACCTTCCCTTTGCTGTCTGACTTTTGTTATTCTCTGTAAGTAGAGTGAGTATATTGAGTATGTGTTGGGAGGGTTGTTGTTAGGAGACATCGAGTCAGCTCTGGCTCACAGCAACCCTCTCTGTAACAGAACCAAACACTACCTGGTCCTGCACAATCCTCACAATAATTGCTATGCATGAGCCTATCATCACAGCCTCTGTGTCTGTCAGTCCATCTTGTTGGGGTCTTCACCTTTTCTGTTGGCCCTCTATTTTACTAAGCATGCTATCCTTGTTCAGGGCCTGGTCTCTTCTGACAACATGACCAAAGTATGTGAGATGAAGTCTGGTCATTCTTGCCAGAATCAGAAAATAAACATAAAACTCATTCTGGGTCTTTTGGGTTTAGGACTAATGAATGAAACAAGTGAGAAGTTAGGTCTTCTCATATTTACATTAATTACCACTAACCAAACCCACTGCCATCTAGTCATTTTCAACTCTTAGTGAGCCCCATTGGGTTTCCAATTTGTGTTAGTTATGTTGTTGTGGTTAGGTGCTGTCAATTTAGCTCCAACTCATAGTGACCCTATGCACAACAGAATGAAACACTGCTCCTTCCCCTGCCAGCCTCACAATACTTGTTATACTTGAACCCATCGTTTCAGGTACTGTGTCAATCCATCTCACTGAGGGTCTTCCCCTTTCTTGTTGACCCTCCACTTTACCAAGCATGATATCCTCTCCAGGGAATGGTCTTTTCTGACAACATGACCGAAGTAGAGGAGATGAAGTCTGGCCATTCTTGCTTCCAAGGAGCATTCAGGTTGCACTTCCAGGACAAATTTGTTAGTTCTTTTGGCAGTCTGTGTTACTTTCAGTATTCTTCACCAACACTACAACTCAAAAGCATCAACTCTTCCTCATTCTTCCTTGTTCATTCATTGTCCAGCTCTCACATGCATATGAGGCGATTGAAAATACCATGGCTTGGGTTAGGCACACCCACCAGCCACTCCTCGAAAGGAAGGTTGGGTAATCTACTTCCGTAGAGATACTGCCTTGGCAACCCAAGGAGGGGTCACTATGAGTCGGGTCTGACTCGACGGCACATAACAACAATAACAACAACAGTCTTAAAAGAGATGTCTTTGCTCTTCAGCACTTGAAAGAGGTCTTTTGAAGCAGATTTGTCCAGTGCAAAACATCTTCTGATTCTTGACTGCTGCTTCCATTGGTGTTGATTATAGAACCAAGTCATATGAAGTCTTTGACAACTTCAATCTTTTCTCCCTTTATCGTGATGCTGCTTATTGGGCCAGTTATAAGGATTTTCTTTTTCTTTATGTTGAGATGTAATCCATTAACTATGTTGTTGTTGGGGGTCATTGCATTGTTTCCAACTCATAGTGACTTTATGTATAACAGAATGAAACACTGCCCATTTGTATGCCATCCTCACAATCCTTGCTATATCTGAGCCCATTGTTGTAGCCACTGTGTTAATTCATCTCTTTGAGGGCCTTCCCCATTTTCGCTGACCCTCCACTTTACCAAACATGATATCCTTCTCCAGAGAGTGATGCCTTCTGACAATATGACCAAAGTAGCTATGATGAAGTCTGGTCATTCTCCCTTCCAAGGAGCCTTCCAGCTGCATTTCTTTCAGGACAGATTTCTTAGTTCTTTTATCAGTCTGTGGTACTCTCAGCACTCTTCACTAACACCACAACTCAAAAGCATCAACTCTTCTTGGGTCTTCCTTGTTCATTGTTCAGCTCTCACATGCCTATGAGGCGATTGAAAATACCATGGCTTGGGATAGGCACACCTTAGTCTTCATGGAGACATCTTTGTCCTTCAGTATTTTAAAGAGGTCTTTTGCAGCAGATTTGCCCAGTGCAATACCTCTTCTGATTCTGCTGCTTCCATTGGTGTTGATTGTAGAACAAAGTAATATGAAGTCTTTGACAACTTCAATCTTTTCTTCCTTTATCATGATGTTGCTTATTGGTCCAGTTGTGAAAATTTTTGTTTTCTTTATACTGAGATGTAATCCATATTGCAGACTATAGTCTTTAATCTTCATCAGTAAGTGCTTCAAGTCATTCTCACTTTTAGTAAGCAAAGTTATATTGTCAGCATATTGCAGGTTGTTAATGAGTCTTCCTCCAATCCTGATGCCATGTTCTTCTTCATAGTCCAGCTTCTTGAATTATTTTCTCAGCATACAGGTTGAATAAATATGGTAAAAGGATACAATTCTGAAGCACTCCCTTCTTGCTTTTAAACTGTGCAGTATCCCCTTGTTCTGTTCGAACAACAGCCTCCTGATCTATGTATAGGTTCCTCATGAGTACAATCAAGTTCTAGAATTGCCATTCTTCTCAATTTGTTATGATCCACACAATCGAATACTTTTGTGTAATCAATAAAAAATAAGTAAACATCTTTCTGGTATTCTTTGCTTTGAGCCAAAATCTATCTGACATCTGCAATGATATCCCTTGTTCCACACCTTCTTCTGAATCCACCTTGGATTTCAGGAAGTTCTCTGTCAATATACCGCTGCAACCGTTTTTGAATTATCTTCAGTAAGATTTTACTTGCATGTGATAGTAATGATATTGTCCAATAATTTCCACATTCTGTGGGATCACCTTTCTTTGGAATGGGTACAAATATGGATCTCTTCTAGTCAGTTCACCAGGTGGCAGTCTTCCAAATATTTTGGCACAGCCGAGTGAGTGCCTCCAGTGCAGTACCCATTTGTTGAAACATCTCAGTGGGTATTCAGTCAATTCCTGGGCATTAACTGTAGATGGTATATAAAGCCCTGTGGTTTTTCTATTTTTAAAAGAGACTAATTAGAGAGTTGGGGATGATCTAGGTAACTGATACACTGTATGTGTTCTTTGAAATGGTAAGTCTATTTATTTATTTGGAATATGTGTAAATATACCAAAGTGTGCCCTGTGTAAAATTTTTCAGGAATATCTCTTATGGAAAAAGAATAGAAGTCTGTATCTAATAACATCGGGTTTCAAGCCCATGAAAAAGAAAAAAAGAAATTTAAAGACTTAGTTGCTTTTCTTTTCTTTGGATTATAACTGTAAAAATTTCCCCATTATTTCTCCTTTTACCTCACTTTTTTGAGCTCTCATTATTCAAGTTGGCTCTAAGGTGATCTTCTCTTTGAGGCCTTCCTTATCTCCCTCTTGTGAATCCTCACTTCTGTTGCTGGGCTTATCCAGAAGAATGGATTTCCTTCATTCTCTACATGCAGTTCCAACGTTGTGCTGAAATGACTTGCTTATGTCCTTTCTTCCCTGTTAGACTATGAGCTCCACCGGTTAAGGACTGTGGCTCATTTATTCATCACTTTGTATTCACGCCCAGTTTACAGCTCTGTGTGTAACAGGTGTTCAATAAATGTGGAATGGCTGGTTCTTGGATGTGCCTGCCATCACTGTTTCCTCTGCATTCCCAAATGTTGGTTCCTTTTAATCTTTGTGATTTTCACTTGATTCTTTGGGGTGTTGATTCTAAAGTTTTTATTTAAGAAACAGTGATCACATCAGCTGGTGTAAAGCCTGCAGAATTGTGTGTGTGTGTGTACATGTGTGTGAGCTGAGTCACCGCCTCCATTTCTGGCTTCACTCCCTACATCCACACCCCACCCTTACACTCTACTTTCATTCCTTCTTCTTATCTCCCTCTCGAAGGTGAGAAAACTTCACTGTGAGTCTTGTTACTATATTTGTACCTTGCTAAGTACTATGCTGAATCCAACTGTAATTCTTAGATTTGTACTGTGTATCTAGTGCAAAATCAATTTCCCTGTTATCTCTAGTTATAAGAATCCTATTCTGTTTTTAAGTGTGTCATGGTGTAGGTAAAACTATTCTGAACTCTTTCTAGTATAAAGAAACATAGGGTAGAAATATACCATTATCATTTTGAATGATTCTTTTAGGAATACCTAATGGTATGAGGAATGACCACCAGTGGTGAAAAAAACATGACATAAACCTAAATATAACGGGACTCCATTTATACATGCTATTTTTTTTCTCTTTCTTTCTGTGTATGTGAGAGAGTCTGTGTTTAAAGATGGAAGAAAAATACATAAACATACTGACAAGTGCTAGTTCAAAAACATGAGACTTACATTTGTTTTCTTTTTTAGTTATTTTTTTCTTTAATTTCCCATGATGACAATGTACTTTCTTTATTACCAGAAAAAAAAATCCCGAGTTGAAAAAAAAAAAAAGGAAAAAACCAAGATATTCAAAAGAAAAACTATTTTATGTATTGTGGCCTGGGAAGAAGGGAGAACAAAGGGATTTTTCACTGTATATTTTTTAAGGAAAAGAGAATTTACATGAATATAGTAGTATAATGAAGCCCCATGTATCCATCACTCACTTTAACCAGCTAACCACACTACCATCTTTGTTTCATCTATTCCACCAACATTGCCTCCCACCCCCCAATTTTTTCTTCAAATTTTGAAAGGATCCCAGTTCTTCTTAACATTCCTTTGGATATATTTTATTTTATAAAGCTTAGACTTTCTCTTTTAGGATAGCTTACAAAGCCTCAAAGCTTCTGAACACACACCAATGTGATACAGCATTTTGATTCTGAAAGTATGTGCCCTCCAACCCCACCTCAAGAAAAATCCTATTGAAAGCCCTCTGAGCAAACATCTATCAAAAGCAAAGCGATATGGTATTTACTCAACTTTATTTCTGTCCAGAGGGTCAGAGAACAGACTCCAGTGTCCGGGATAAAGCAGGGTCTTGGCAGTCGAAGCTGCCCATTGTGATTCAAGATTTGGGGTGTAAACAAATGGCAGTGTTTAACAATTGCCAGTTTGCTTTTAATGTTTTATAGCCATGACTGGGTCTCAGAAGAACACAGTAGTGTCTTCTTCACTGTAACTGAAGTTGAGGCTTTATTAGTATTTGGGCAAGAGGCACTGGCAGCTGCAACTCCTCAATGGGTGCTTTCTAGTCGCAGAGTGGGCTGGGCTGTGTTGCTGGGAGCTTGGGTTGGGAGCAGCCAGGGGAGCAGCCGGGGGTGAAAGGAGGAAGCCCCAGCCTGGGCCATCCCCTGTTTCTGTGACAGGTGCTGTCCAAGCCTGGACTCGCTGTCTGACACTAACTGTCGTGTTTTATTATTAGGTTTTTGTTTTCAGAATACAGGGCATTGGCAAGCAGAGATGTACCCTGTGGCTTGGTCTTTCTCTGCTTGGGCAGTGGTGATGAAACCAATAACAAAGACCCTGACTTTGCTTAATGACCAAGACTCAGATAACAAACCAGTGCTGTTGTTGGCAGAGAGTCTAGATGCTTGATGTAGTGTGGCCTATTAAAATAGGAAGAGGGATTTGTAGGAAAGAGCTGTAAGAATTTTGTATATAACCAAAGGAAATTATTTCCCTTTCACTTAAATAGATAGACCTGATTATTGTTGTTGTTGTTGTTGTTATGAACTATCATTTACTGAGAACTTTATCTGCCACAGAAGGAAGATGGGACAATCTACTTCCTTAAGGACTTACGTCCTTGGAAACTCAATGGGGGTTGCTGTGAGTCAGAATCGACTCTATGACAGTGGGTTTGGAGATTTTGGTTTTATCTGTCAAGCACTGAATTAGGTACTCTGGGTTAATTTTCTCACCACAACCCTGTAAGATGTTATAAGATGTTATTTTTACTGCTGCACGTTTTTTTTTTTCCCCCCTAATATTATTACAGAGCTTAGAAATGATACAGCTAGAAATCTAATCTTGGCATATTTATAAAAAAACTTATTCTTTCCATGGGGAAGTATAGTCTATACCCGGTAAATCTCAAATTGGAGGTGCCAGGTGCCTAAGGTCCAGAACAGGTGAGTTGGTCCTGAGAGCACAGAGTAAGTTAATAATTTAGATACACTACAATACACACTTTTTCATCTCAGAGAATTTTAGGAAAATTCAGATAAAGTAAAGTCATTAGGCAGTATAGAAGAAATACTTTAGTATTTACAGCTCTCTCCTTCAAATCTCCTTTCCCAGTTTAATAGATCACACCTTTTCCAATAGATAAAAAATAAGAAACCCTCCTCCTCCCCAGCCTGGACTTGGGGTGAATGTATATATATATAAAAAATTAATACTATTGTCTTGGTTCCCTAGTGCTGCTATAACAGAAATAACACAGTGGATGGCTTTAACAAACAGGAGTTTATACTCTTATAGTTTAGGAGGCTGGAAGTCTGAATTTAAAGTGTTGGTTCTAGGGCCTGGGTAACCTTGACCTTGGCCTTCAGCTCTGCCTCTTGTTTCAAGCCCACTGACACTAGAGGCATCTCCTAATTCAGGCAGCTGCTGGCTGCTGAGGCGGATGAACCCAAGGTCAGCAGGTAAAATGGCACAGTCCATTATCAGGTCGGCAACACAGCAGGCCACTAGTTCAAGTCCAAATACAGGATCCAGATGTACCAAAAAGCTAAAGACTTTTCCCAAAGCTTTTCCATATATGCTGGAAGCAGGCCACTGCTTAAGGTCCCACAGCAGATTCTACCATGGAGTTGATTACACCACATCCAATCTCATCATGGGTAAGAACCACATCCACTGCCAAGTCACTCAGAACCACAGCCCAGCCAAGCTGACACACAACTTTAACTACCACAAACTATCAAGTCCTTGTTATTATTACTTTAAACAATTGCTCATTGATTTTTTATTTTTTAAAAAGTAAACTTTATTTTTCAGAAACTTTGAGGTTTGCAGGAAAAAATTCTGGTTCCCATCCTATACCCAGATTCCTCTATTAATAACATCTTTCACTAGTAATGTACATTTGTTGTATTGATATTGATACATTATTATTAGCTTAAGTCCATAGTTTATTCAGATTTCCTTTTTTTTTCTTTTTTTTCTGTTTTATGTTATTTTTCCATTCCAGGATCCCATCCAGGAAACCAAATTATATTTAATCACTATGTCTCTTTAGGTTTCATTTGGCTCTGGGAGTTTCTGAGATTTTTGTTGGTTTTGATGACATTGATAGTTTTGAGCAATGCTGGTTAGGGATTTTGTAGGATACCCCTCTGTTGGGATTTGTCTGATTTTTTTTCTCATGATTAGACTGGGGTTATAGGTTATTAGGAGGAAGCCCACAGAAGTAAAGTGCTATTTTCATCATATCATTTCAAAGATGCATACTATCAAGCATGATTTATGGCTGTTGATGTTAACCTTAATGACCTGGTTGTGGTAGTGTTTGTCCTGTTTCTTTATTGAAAAGTTACATTTAAAAAAAAAAACAAAAAACATACTCCGCTCTTTGGAAAGAAGTCACTATGCACACTCCATACCTAAGGAGTAGAGTGGAATGTTCATTAACATTTAAATAGTCTTATTCATTTCTTTCCATTCCTCAAAATGATTTTTTTTTTATTTAGCTTCATTTAATATCATTTATGTTTATCAATCTCTCCACCTCTGCTTCCACTCTCCAAATTATATCAATCTAATAACAGATTTTCTGAGTCAGATAGAGTGTGAAATGCACCCAGGATTCTTCCAACTGGATTATCAGATAGCCAAATGCATACCAATGCATTGAAAAAATTTTAGATTTAATATTTCTCCCAAAGCAAGGAAGAGATCATTGTGGAGAGAATCCGAAATTTGTTGGATGCCCTGATCTTTATGTTATGGTCCAATTTTGTTTGCATCTTCAAGAATGTAAAAAAAAGGGAAGAGGGAATAGTCTTTTCAGTGAGAAAGTCTTAGCGAGTCTTCATCTTTCACAGAGGTGTTGGACAGGTGAAATGAGTTGTCCCAGGTCACTTAGGTGGGTGCCTTAACTCTAAGGAAACAACGTCTGCTTACTGCAAATAGGAACAGACATCTGCTATAAACACCGATTTAACAACAAAACGCAAAAAGGCAGATGATTCTTTGATGATGACAGTGATCCCAAGACAAAGATCCCAAGACTGTTTACAGGGGTGCACAGCAATCCCTCTTTCTGCAAGTACTGTCAGAGGGGGTAGGGGTGATATCTTCAATCTGTTCAATTTTCGATGCCAAATGGGCAAGGGCTTGGAGGGAAGAGTGGGCCCCAGGCCCAGCTTTTTTTTTTTTTTTTTTTGGCAAGGGCTTGGAGGGAAGAGTGGGCCCCAGGCCCAGCTTTTTTTTTTTTTTTTAAAAAAAAAAACCTTATTGCAGTGGAAAGGAAACTGAACAAAGTTACTCATACGCTTTTTTTTTTTTTTTTTTTTTTTAAAAAAAAAAACCTTATTGCAGTGGAAAGGAAACTGAACAAAGTTACTCATACGCTTTTGACCTGGAACCGTCACTTGACGACCAATGTAATTGCCAAGATTTTCAACCTGGTGGAAAGGTCCTAGATTATTTAGGAATATCTTGCCTGCAGGTTACATTTGTCTAAGTATTTTTGTGAATGGACGATTCAAAAAGTAGAGTTCAATTTCCCCCCAAAAGAATCAGCCCCAACAACATATGTGAAGGAGCTGGTTGGCATGATAAATTAGGCTAATTTCACCACACGAAAAAACATTAAAGGTACTCCTCAATGGAAATACACTGAGGGATATTTTAAAGGAAGTTTATAGCAGATTCATCTGCTTGATGTAATTTAACCAGGGTTCAGTACTGAAAAACCGAACCAAACCCATCGCCATGGAATCAATTCCGACTCATAGTGACCCTATGCTGTGCCAAGACTTCTGACCTACAGAACTGTGAGCTAAGAAATGGGTGCTGTTTTCAGCTGCTAAACTTGTGGGAATTTATTACATGGCAACAGAAAGCTAACACATTATGTATTCGTCTTTTCCATTGGATTGAGACCTGGAATTCAGGCCTATGTCTTAATTATCAACATAGGTCCTCCCAGCAAAGGGCCTGACTTGGAGCAGTCAGTTAATAAGTGTTTGTTGAATAAATTAGTGAATGAGTATTAAGTGCTTCATTTTGATGTATTGTATAGGCAATTAGAGAGGAAGGTAGAATGTACCAAATTTATTTCAGTAAGTATTCTTCAAAGACCCACTAAGTTCTCAGTCTTATGCCAATGTCAAGTTCCTAAGAAATTATTTTTGATTCTCTTGGTTTTCCAGTATACCTTATTATAAGATATCATAATAAGATATCAGGTTTTCTAACATTGTTGATTCAGACAGGACACAGTTAATCACAATCAGCTGGTATTGGACAGAAGATATGATGGAGAACTGAAAGTAAGAGATAAGAAAACTTATTCTGAGGAATAGCTTCATTTTAATGTCTCTGCAGAACTTCTGGTCAATGGTCCTCATGATTATAAATGTGAGCATTTCAATCTTTCTGAGCCTCAGTTTCTTTCCTAGCAAAGGAAAAAGTAGAATAAATTATGCCATTCTCAGAACAGAAATTATATGTAATATATGAGTTTCAACTCTTCTTTCCTTCTGATTCACTGTCTGTGTGGCAAAATGGCCACTTTGTGACTTGCAGGCTCAGAAGTGAAAAGACCCATGATAACCCACCACTGAGCACACAGATCCAAGTGTGCTCCACGGGCAAAGGGAACATCTCAGGATCCTCAGGAAAAAAGAATACCTTCATATTTTCAAAAATCTTCTCTCAATGTCTTAGACAGAATGTTTAAAAAGACAGTGCTATGGATGGAAACCTTTATCTAAAAGATACGTTGAAGCTCTATCCCCTCTACCTGTGAATGTGACTTTGGAAATAAGGTCTTTGAAGATGTCATAAACGGAGGTCATACTGGAGTAGGGTGGATCCTAATCCAATGTGAGAGGTGTCCTTATAAAAAGAGAAGAGGCACAGACAGACACACAGAGGGAAGACAGCTACGTGAAGATGGATGCAAAGATTGGAGTTAGGCTACTGCAAACCAAAGAATGTCTGAGCTTCCAGAATCTGGGAGAGACAAGGAGGGATCTTACCCTAGAGCACTCAGAGGGAGGATGGCCCTGCTAACACACTGATTTTAGACTTCTAGCCTCCAGAGCTGTGAGATGACACATTTCTGTCATTCTAAGTCATGTGTAAGTGTATAGTAGTTTTCACAGCAGTCCGAGGGACCTAATATAGAGAGTAAACAGATTTTTTTTTTTTAATCTGAAAATTTTTAGGCATTCTAGCATAATTAGAAGAATCCTAGGTTAAAAGCCTTGACATTGTACTATCTGGGCAGCAGTAGAACATGTACTCAAAATGAAAAGAAAATGACATGATGCTTAAAATATGCTTTAAAGTTCCCCCAAAAATGTGTGTGTGGGAGCTTAGATGATGTAAGAACAAGTATCTCCAGGGTGAATGAAGATATTAAGAGGGAGCAATATCCAGCAACTTCCAGTTGGCCTGCCTGTTTTAACCCGGGAAAGTAAAAAACATTGGAAACTAATTTCAGCCTTCCCCACACATGGAAAAACATGCAGAGAAGGAGACTTCTCATTCTTTGAGCTAATATTTATTGGGCACCAACCATTTGCTAGGTACTGTTCTCAATGATGGAGATACAGTCATGAACCAAATAGACAAAAGTCCCTGTCTCAGGAAGCTTACAACTTGAAGAATATGAAGTTGGGACTGGAGTCCTTGGGTGGTGCAAAGAGTTAATACATTCAGTTGCTCACTGAAACGTTAGAGGTTCGAGTCTACTCAGGGCTGCTTCAGAAGAGTGGCCTGACAATCTACTTCCAAAAAAATCGTCCGATGGAAACCCTGGGAAACACAGCTCTACTCTGACAAATATAGGGTTGCCCTGAGCTGGGGTGGCCTGTTTTTTGTTTGTTTCCTTGATTATTTAAAGTTGGGGCCACTTTGGCCGAGAAATTCAGTTCTATCTTTGTCCTACATTGTCCATTCTATGGTGAACACTGAGGGAAGAGGAGGATTTTCATTAAAGTTAATGAGCTTTAAGTTTCACAACTGCTTCTTTCATGGTCCCTTCCAAGCCCATGTGTCTTCTTCAGGGATTTGGGGAGGAGTTGGATTACTAGAGCACTACTCCAGTCAAGGGCTCACCCTCTATGTCCAGGATCTGTGGGTAGAGATGGTGAGCTCCCTCCATTTTTTATGGACATCAGTGATTCCCTGCTTCTTGTGGGACTTCCTTGAGCATCTGGAATCCAGTTTTGATACCAGGGAAAAGGTTCTGAATGAGACGCTGCTGCACTTTCTGCTCAGGCCCACCCCAAGGAAGGCTTTACCATGAGCACTTTGTGTGCTCCGTTAGTCCCCTTCCACTACCCAGGACCACTAACAGCATGCTGGATAGCTGAACCAGACCAGCAACGAAGGCAGGTCAAGGTCTGGAGCCCTGGAAGGATTTTCACAGGGCAAGAAGCATCTTTGCAGCAAGGAACTGTTGCAGATGTGGCATGACCAATAGATTCTGAAGCTGAAAAAAAACTTTTCTAAACTATCAATAACAAAAAACAAAATTCTGTTCACTTTGTCAAAATATGCAGTCCCTGGTTGGTGCAAAGGGTTAAGCAGTTGACTACTAGCTGAAAGGTTGGTGACTTCAACCCACCCAGAGGCACCTTGGAAGACAGTCCTGACAATCTGTTCTGAAAGGTCACAGCCTTGAAAACCTGTGGAGTAGTGGAGTAGTTCTATTCTACACATGGGGTGGCCATGACTTAGAATGGATTCCATGGGGACTAATAGCAACAATGCCAGAACACAGGCAAAATCACCTTTCTATTCCCTACTTAAAATGGTATCATAAAATCTTTGCCATATAAAGGAGTCTGAAGCCAAAAAAATAGGAAAAAGAAGTTTGATAGGGGTGGGCCAGGCTCTCAAGTAGTAATACTAACAATAATTATTAATACTAAGACAATAACGTTATTTTTCTGGGTGCTTTTTAAAATTTGTAATTTGTTGTGGTCCCTTTTGTCAATCTCAGTAGGTATTTATTTTAAACCTAATTTCATATACTTTTTCGTAAAGAGGGCCTTATATTTTATAAGATCCAGGTCTCAAGAAACCTGGACCTGCTCCTGTGAGAACTCTTCCTGAAAAAGGGGGCAAGAGAAAGAGTATAAGAATCACTAAAATCATAAGAAAACAATTCCCGCAGGTTTTGTTTATGTCATTAAATCTGTACCCAACCGTGCTGGGTCTAGAATCTGTTTAAAAAAACTTAGAAGATTCAAATCTCAATCAGGAATGTTCATAATATCTAGCTGAAAAAGACCTCCCTCTTCTGACCTCAATGAAAAACCAAGGAAGTAACTCTGTCCTCCTAATGTGGGAAAAAGCAGATTTGCCTGGGTGGATCTTTGAAAGAAAATAACTTTAAAAGTACAGAGTTCCAGAAACTGAAGAACACAATTTTGTTAGGCACATTTCTTTTGAAAATAGAATACAGAGGTGGCTGCTATTAAGTGTCTTCATATAACAAACACATCTACCAATATTTTCCATCTATTCAGGAGGAAATGCAAGGCTGAGAGTGAATGAAGGTAAAAGAAATGTCTGTTGTTGCAAAGCAAAAACAAAAACAAAAACAAAAACAAAGGTACACCTTTTTGGGGGGCTTCAGATTATTCATGGATGTTTCCATTTGATTCTTCTCATTTTGAGTCAAGCTGCATCAGCAAATGAAGGACCCAAATGCTTTACTTCATTCTAGTCATTAAGGTCAACTATACTTTCAGAGACAGTTCTTACCCAGTCATAGTTTGAGGCCTTCTAAGTTGAGGGGCTCATCTTCTGACACAATGCTCCACTGTTATCCATAATGTTTTCACTGGCCAATTTCTTCACAAGTAGGTTGCCAGATCTTTCTTCCCAGTCTGTCTTAGTCTGGAAGTTTGCTTTAATCCTGGCCACCATGAGTGATCCTATTGGTATTTGAAATGCCAGTGGCATAGCTTCCAGATTATGGCAAAACACAAGTTGCCAAACAATACAACAAATTGACAGATGAATGGTGGAATTGATAATCAGAATGCAGAATGCATAAAATTGTGAATCAAGGAAAATTGAAAGTAATCCAAAATCCTAGGTATTAGTGAGCTGAAATGTACTGATGTTGGCCATTTTGAATCATATAATCATATGATCTGTGACAAATGGAATAGAAATATGGCACTCATCATCAAAAACAGTATTTTAAGATGTAACCTGGAGTATAATGCTGGTAGTGGTTGCATAATATCCATAGGCTCACAAGGATGACCAGTTAATATGGTTATTATTCAAATTTATGCACCAATTGCTAATGTCAAAGATGAGGAAATTGAAGATTTTTACTAACTTTCCCATCTAAAATCGATCAAACGTGCAAGCAAGATTCATTGATAATTACGGTGATTGAAATGCAAAAGTTGAAAACAAAGAAGAATGATCAGTAGTTGGAAAACATGGCCTTGGTGATAAAAAGCAACATCAGAGAGCACATGATAGAATTGTGCAAGACCAGCAACCTATTCATTGGAAATACCAATATCCTCAAAACTGAACCAATAAACAACATCATGGGAAGTGGAGAAAACATTGAAGTTGTTAAGGATTTCATTTGAGTTGGTTCCACAATCAATGCCCATGGAAGCAACAGTCAAGAAATCAAACTACATATTGCATTGGGCAAATATGCTGCAAAATATCTCTTTAAAGTTTTAAATAGGAAAGATGTCACCTTGTGGTGTAAGGTGCCCTGACCCAAACCATGGTATTTTCAATCACCTCATATGCATGTGAAAGCTGGACAATGAATAAGGAAGACCAAAGAAGAATTGATGCCTTTAAATTATGGTGTTGGCGAAGAACATTGTATATACCATGGAGCTCTAGAAGAATGAACATATCTGTCTTGGAAGAAGTACAGCCAGAATACCCTATAGAAGGGAGAATGGTGAGACTTCGTTTCACTTACTTTGAGCATCTTATCAAGATGGACTGGTTCCTGGAGAAGGACATCATGCTTGGTAAAGTAGATGGGCAGCAAAAAAGAGGAAAACCTTTAATGAGATAGATTGATACAGTGTCTGCAACAACAGGCTCAAATACAGCAATGATTCTGAGGATGGTGCAGGTCCAGGCAGTGTTTTGTTTCATCGTTCATAGGGTTGCTATGAGTTTGCATCTAACAACTACAACACTGTTTCGGGGGTAGGAGTCAGGTAGAAATGCATAGTTTTAAATTGTACAAATCCCAGCCCTTTGTTGTTGTTAGATGCCATTGAGGTGGTACTCTGAACCTACCATTTTGTGTCATCCTCACAATTGTTATGTTTGAGCCCATTGTTGCAGCTACAGCATCTATCCATCCCACTGATGGTCTTGATCTTTTTCTCTAACCTTCTGCAGAGATTGGTCACTGTTGATAACCTGTCCTGTGCACAGTAGGGAGAGTAGCACCATTCTTCCTTTGAAGGAGCGTTCTGACTCTTTAAAGTAGATCAATTGTCCCCTGTGATAGATGATATTCATATGTAAGACAAACTCTTATGTACTTGTGATAAGATACTGAAATGCAGAAAACTGAAACTATTTTCAAAATAATAATCTCTTCTCATTTATTTTAAAACATAAGTTGTTTGTAAACTATAGTACTTTATGCATAATATATTACAGTATACCTCACAACTTTCAACAATGTCACGGCTGAAAAGTGTCCTATTAGGATAGAGATAAGTATATATTAAATTTGTGTAATATGCAGCAAAATAAATAAATAAATAAATAAAAATGAAATAGGCCAATTGGTCAGCTGCAGACTTGGCAGCACCATGAAGTATGTGTGCTGGGCAGCTCTAGAACATGATGTTCTGTTTCACTTCTAAGAGCAAAGGAAAGTGGAATAAGGGCTTAACCAGGGACAGAGAAAGGGTTCAGCACAGACATGCACAAAGACTGAAGACAAAGGAAACCCTAAGAAATAAAGGCAACATCGTTAAGACTGCTGACCACAAAATTAAAAAAGAGGGAGCACAAGAGAGAGAAAATGTCAAAACCCCAGAGAGGTGCTGTGGTTTTGATTGTTTGCCAGAACCAAATTCTGGAAAATTCAGGGCAGTTGTGTGAATGAGGATTAAAGTAATAATTGAATATTTTAGTGTTAGAGTAATGATAAAATTCTGCAAAAGTACTTGGAAACAATGCAGAGTCTGCAAACTTTGAATCATAAAGATGTGTGACATGAAGAGAAAAAGAATATTAAAAAAACATAGTTTGAAACAGAATCTTTTACTTCCAAATTTAATAAGCATCTGCTAGGATATTTTTTCCAAGATAAACTTATTTATCATATTATTTTAATAATTATTTGGCTGCTAATGAATAAAATAATAATGTATAATATGTAAAAACAACTTGAAATATTTGTAAGAGTTGAGCAGCTGGCCTCAGATTTTTTGCAAATGATTTGTATTAAAGCAAACTGAACACTTAAAATGTAGAAAGTATGAAATTATGTTAGAGTTCAAGAATAAAGGAGCTAATAGTAAAGTATATCTTAATTCATAAAACATTTTGTAGAATGGCATCAACTGTCCCTAATCTTGAGTTTTTTTTCTTCTTTTTTAATACTCACGTGGTTTTGCCTTATGCAATGGTGATATTTGCATTAAATGAAATCATACAATTAACTATACAATGAATAAGTTCATATGTGTTTTTCTTCAGATTTCTGATACTGTCTTCAGCTTGTAAGAAGGGCCAAGATCAAACTAATGATAATAGCTTAATTCCAAAACTGGACTGTCATTTAGAATCATTTTTTAAGATGAAAATGACTTCTTAAGGGACGTCTTCACACTTGATTTTTTGCACAGAAGTTCAGGTATAAGTGCAAAAAATGATTTTTCTTAATATAATCATCTCCTTCCCTCTATTCATACACCACAATGGAAAAAAAGGAAAGGCTACCTTATTCATGCAAAAAAAGAAAACTCAGAGATCATAGTGGCCATAAGACTCAGCTGGTCTTTGTAAAGGAGTTTATAGCTTTTAGCTGAAATTTCTAAGTGAGAATTCTCATTCTCAGCTGCTGGCTCCCAGCAAGCTCCTGTGGCCTCTGACCCCATTTCCATGGAGACAGAGGTGGGAAGGGTGAAAACAAGTTAAGGGGGAAACTTTTTTTAAGGGAGTATTTTCAAATTCCTACTCATCCAATACTAACGTCTGTCCAAGTTAAAACTAATCGAACATCAGTAATCGAAATTCACTTTCATTTCTCCAAGGTTAAATGGCTGAAAACATAGCATTTGATCCTAAAGATATACTTGCATAAATAAAAGAAAATCCCACACTGTTTGATATAGTTTAATTGAACCTCAAAAGTGAAGCTCAAAATAAATCAAAATGGCTGCTGACATTTGACAAAAAAAAAAAAAATGGAAAGAGAATTCTACCTTTTTTGTGGATATGGTTCTTGGAGGAAAGCTATCAAAGTGATGCCTCAGAACTCTGCACGTTACATCTGTAACGTGTGGGGGTTGATGTTTCCTCAAATATCAGAAAGCTTGGCTCTTCATTAGAATGTAAAAAAAAAAAGGACTATAATGGTTTTCCTCACACGTGTCAGTTAATCCATTTGCTTGCTTGATCATTTAACTGAGGCTAATAAAGCTCTGATAGTGTAGTGCCTAAGGCACTTGACTGCTAACCAGAAGGCTGGCTGTTCAAACCCACCAGCCACTCCTCGGAAGGAAGATGGGGCAATCTATTTCCGTAGTGATACTGCCTCGGAAACCCAAGGAGGAGTCGCTGTGAGTCAGATCCGACTGGAAAGCACATAACAAGAACAACAACAACAACAATAAAAATAAGTATGATGCTACAACTACCAGTGTTAGGACTAGCTACAAAAAAACAAAAACAAAAACAAAACCCAAAACAAAACAAAAAAACAAACCCCCTGCCATCTAGTTGATTCATAGCGATCCGGAAGTAGATTGCCTCATATTTGCTCCATGGAGCAGGTGGTGGGTTTGAACCACCAACCTTCTGGTAAGCAGTCAAATGCCCTAGGCATTGCACCACCAGAACTCCTTATGATCAACTATAGCAGCCATATATCTACTCCTTACTGCATGCCTGTTACTCTGTGGTGTATTTTCTAATTGAATCCTCTCATTTTCTCATTTTTTTTCCTCTTAGGAAAATAAAACAGCTTTCCATTAGGGAGAAATTCAAACATAAAATAATAATAATAATAATAATAAGGACCGTGAACAGTATGGTGAGCTCTATCTACTCGCCACTCAATTACAACAAGCATCAATCATGGACACTCCTGTTTTATCTATATCCCACTCCCCTTATTCCCTTCTTCATTATTCTGAAGCAGGTCTCAGATATTTTTAACCATGAGTATTTTCGTATGTACCTATAAAAGATAAAAACACATTAGAAATAAATACAACATTATCACACCTAAAATATTAATAATAATTGCCTAACCCAAGCCACTCCTCAGAAGGAAGGTTAGGCAATCTACTTCCGTAGTGATACTACCTCAGAAACCCAAAGAGGGGTTGTTATGAGTCGGATCCGACTCCACAGCACATAAGAACAACAACAACAACAATACCAACAAATACCAAGTCAGTGAGATAGCCTTTTGAGATAATTATTGTTGTCATTATTGTTACTATTATTATTTACTTTTTACAATACAGAAATTGAGGGCAGAAGATGGTTAAAATTCTGCACAATATCTTAACAGAATATAAATAGGAGAAAACCCCCCAAAAACCAAACTAAACTCACTGCCCTCGAGTCAATTCAACTCATAACAGCCCCTCCTTGGGTTTCTGAGGCAGTATCACTATGGAAGTAGATTGTCCAATCTTTCTTCCGAGGAGTGGCTGGTGGGTTTGAACCACCAGTCTTCTGGTTACCAGTCAAGTACCGTAGGCACTACGCCACCAGCTCGCCCCAAGGCCACAGGTTTATAGTAATAAAAATAACAATAACTAACTTTTTTGTGTGCTTACTGTGTGACAAGCTTTGTTCTAATCACGTATCTTATAAGGTAGAAGCCTTTATCTCCATTTTACAGATGAAGAAACTAAGGCACAGAGGGATTAGGCAACAGCTAGTAAGTAGTGTATATAGTCAGGTGATACACTTAGTTTCTCACTCAGTTACTCCCAAATTTTATTTTTATCTCATTATATCTATGTATCTATTTATTTGAATAGATGAAATATTTTCAAGGCTCAAAATTCAAGAGATTCAAAATACTACAGAAGGAAACACCCTACTTGTACCTCTATCCCTGAATGGCCAATTCCCATCTCCAGAGGCAACCAATGTTATCAGTTTCCTGGGTATTCTTCCACAGATATTTTATGCATATATAAGCAAGTGCGTGGTTTTCCCTCCTATTTTTACCTGGAAGATTATACTATACTATCCATGTTCTGCACCTAGGATTTTTCACTTGGCACATTTATTACACTCTTTGATATAGTTCACTCTACTCCATCCTGCCCACTCACTTTGGCAAACAAACCCACATCTCAGTTTCCAAGTCTCTAAATCTTAACTATGATGTAAATATGTAATGTAGAGATGGAATGTCCATGTATTCCTTGCTCACACTCTCAGCTTACTTTAACACTCCTTAAAATCAATTTATTCTGCCATTACTGCCTTAGGCAATGCCCTGAAACTTACTTTAAATGCAAAACAAATGGGATCATATTTCCTGAGACCCTAGCAAGGTTTCATTAACAATAATCCAATTCATAGTTTGTTATATTTAACCAGCCTTTAGATAGTCTCCAATTTGCTCCTTTCATTTTGTAGTCACAATTTTAAACGTTCTTAAAGAATTGTGATATAAGATGGCTTGCAGTGTAAACACTACCAACTAACATATTGAAATACAGATTAAAAAATAAGGGTGGAAAAAGTATTTTAAAATGTCTCCTCTGAGAATTTCTAACCACATAGGTTTGGACAATGATTGCCTATTTGTATGTAGGGTTTAAATGTATCCCAATTGGTATTGCTGGCAGAAACAAGTACAAATCCTCTTTAAACCCAGGCATCAAATGAATTCCTTCTTGTAAAGTTCCAAGGAACATCATTATTCTCTTTCTTTCTCTCAACAAACACACACACTAATAATAATAACATGGAGAACTAAGCTCCTACAAATGTTGTTGTTGTTGTTATGTGCCATTGAGTCAGACTCAACTCATAGCAACCCCTCCTTGGGTTCCCAAGGCGCTTTCAGTACAGAAGTAGTTGGGCAATCTACTCCCATAGTGATCCTACAAATAG
>NW_006921829.1:3168316-3185494 GCF_000298275.1 Orycteropus afer afer | reverse complement strand
TGATAAAATTCTTCAATTTCCTCCTCTGTGGCTTTGGTGGTTGGGGCATAAATTTGAATAACAGTCATTTATTCTAAATAATCTACATTTAGACACATTATATATATGGAAAAACTATTAAATAAAACCAAACTCACTGCCTTCAAACCATTTTTGACTCACAGTGACCCCTCCTTGTGTTTCCAAAGCAGTATCTTTATGGAAATAGATTGTCCAATCCTCCTTCTGAGAAGTGGGTGGCTGGTGGGTTTGAACCACCAGCCTTCTCGTTAGCAGTCAAATGCTTTAGGCACTTTGCCACCAGAGGTCCCAGAAAAAAACCAAAACAAAACAAAACAAAAAACTATAGACATTAAAAAAAAAGAGAGAAAAAAAAATTTGTATCAGAGTAAAAAAAGGAGGTTTACTGCAAAAGAACAATTTAATAGTTGACTTTTTAACACCAACATGGAAAAGAGAAAGTTGACACACAATCTTAACTAACGCAGTCCACCCCTTGTGAACTTGGCACCTGTACTCATCTCCTTCATTGAGTAGCCCAATTCTCCTGGTCTATCAGAGTAATGACCTTACCCCCATGGCCTTGTTCTTCTGCTCCTTGGGCATGGTGGTCCTGCCTCCTCACTTTTGGGCAGTGGATAGGGCTCCATATCACAGGCACTCATGTACAGCAGTCCCACACACCTGAACTGAGTTGGTGAAGCTCTGACTCTGGTACATAGGAGGCTATGGCTATTCCGCTGTTTGAAACTGAGACAGCTCTGCTTCCCATCTTCCTTGTCTCTTCAGCTTCTATTTCCTGTTTCTTTGTTCTCTTGAAGAAAACAACCTGGCCTCTGCCCTGTTCCAGTGAGTATTACAAAGCTCTTCAACCCTACGAATTAGTGCCCAAAGATAATCCATTCTGCCACAAAGATTCCTGACTAAAGGCACTCAGATTTCTTGTTCAATGGGCAAGCAAGCCCATTGCTTTGTCTCTTCCTTCTCTCAGTTCTGCTGCTGTCATCTCTCTGCCAGTCTCTCTGCTATGATCCCAGTGCAGGGATCTGAAGTCCAAGGACATGCTTCACTCCTGCTTCTACATTTTAGGTATCTGTTAGAGCAGCACTCCAGTCTTTCAGTACCAAGTTTGTCTTCATTTTCTAGTGCTGCTGTAATAGAAAAGCACAAGTGGATAGCTTCAACAAACAGAAATTTATTCTCTTATAGTTTAGGAAGCTGGAAGTCCAAATTCAGAATGCTGGCTCTTGGGGAAGTGTAGGCTAGAAATCCAAGTTCAGAGTGCCATCTCTAGGGGCTGGTTGCAGTGGCCTTGACCTTGGGCTTTAGCTCTGTCTTCCAGGCCCACTGGAGAAAGGTGGCAGTTTCTCCTGACTCACCCAGTTGCTGGCTCCTGAGGCTGATGCATCCAAGATTAGCAGGTAAAACGGCAGATTGTTGGCTCACAGGTTATGAAGGCAACATTCTCAAGATCAGCAGGCAACACAGCAGGACACTGGTTCAAGTCCAGGAACTGGGGATGAAGACTCAACCAAATGCAGCATCCTTTCTATACATACTGAAAGCAGGCCACACCCTAAAGGCAACTCTCATTCAACTACTGCTCATAGCAGATTACACCATGTGATCATACCAGGTCTAATCTCATCATGAGGAATAACTACATCCAGCTGCCAAGCCACTCAAAATCATGTCCTACCCAAGTTGACAAACAACCTTAATTACCACAAATATTATTTTTAAATTGCTGAAGATAGAATAATTGTCTTCATAAAATTGTCTGCCCAGTAAAACTACCATTCAGTAAGTAAGAATGAAATGAAGTTATCAGACAAAAATTAAGAGGATTTACCTTCACCACGTCTTCACTGAAACAACTTGTACACCACAAAGTTCAGTAAGGAGGAAAAAATCCTGAAAGGAAGGCTTGAATCGACAGGAGAAATAATAAGCAACAGCAATAATAATATATTGATATTTTACAACATAAACACTGGAATAAATCAATAATGCTTAATTTATGGGGTTAATAAAAAGAGCTAGAATCTTGAATAAAATAATATGTCAAGAGGAGAGTCATTTCATGATAAAATATCATAAGCTTCCTATATTGTTCAGAGTAGAAATGCTGATTGAATTTAGACTTTTTGAAGTTAAATATGCCTGTTAAAATTTCTAAAATAAACACTAATATTACCAAAAAAAAAAGTATGGGAGAAAAAAATGGAATGAGAAAAACAAATCTCAAACAACTGATAGAAGCAAAAATAGGGGGAAAAAAATCAAGAAGTCATAACAAACAGAAAGTGGAAATTAGATGGTAGAAATGAATTAGAATAGACCAGTTACTCATATATAGTCTAAGCTCCTCAGTTACAAGACTATCAGATTGGAGTTTTTAAACAAGGGAGACCCTCGATGTGTCAATGAGATGAATTGACACAGTGGCTATACAATGGGCTCAAACAGCAATGATTGTGAGGATGGTGCAGAATTGGGCAATGCTTAGTTCTGCTGTACATAAGATCACTATGAGTTGGAGATGACTCGGTGGCACTAACAACAACAATATGCTGTTTTATAAGAACTACATTCGAGTGAGGCATAAGTCTTCAGAAAGATTAAAAATCAAAAGATGGAAAACTAGACAACAGACAGATAGTAAATGTTATCAAAGTGGTTTCAGAATCAGACAACACAGACTTTAAGTCTGAAAGTATTGCTAGAAATAAACCAAGTCACTATATTTTTATGAGTTTCAGTTCAACAGGAAGTAACTGCAATTCATTTACCCATATAACATAGTTTCAAAATATATAAAATAATATTGACAAAACTATATGGAGAAATTGACAAATCCATCACTACCTTGATCTGTGGTTCTCAAAAATGAGTGTGCATCAGAATCTCCTGGAGGTCTTGTTAAAACACAGATTTCTGGGCCCACAGACAGAATTTTTGGTTCAATAGGTCTTAGGTGGAGCCCCCCAGTTTTTATTTCTAACAAGTTCTCAGGTGGTGCTGGTACTGCTGGTCCGGAGATCACACTTTGAGAAGAACCACTGTCCTAAAGGAAGAGTCTTGCACATGTGCACCAAGAGACATGTATGGAACGTTTGTAGCCGCATTGGTCATTACTGAAAAGTACTGGCAACAATCTATATGTCTGTCAACAACAGAAACTATGAATAACATAATATATCCAATTGAATACTACCATACAGTGATGACAAATAATGAACTACAGCTTCATGCATCAACATAACTAATTCTCAAAAAGAATATTTGAACGAAAGAAGAAAATTTGAAAATATATAGAGTAGGATTTCATTTCTATAAAGCTCAATAAGTACAACATCACTTTTCCCCTTCTCCTCCCCACATAAATCTTTCACAATTTTGGCTAAATCAGTGTACAGTGTTTATGTTATTATGACCATGTAAATATTGTTTTCAGCTGAGCCATATGGTGCTCTGTGAACACATTTCTTTTCTTGTATAACTTAAAACATTTCCAGGAGTTAATTATCTCTCTTATATTTACATAGTTTTCTATTTATCTATCAACAATTTATTCCTAAACTCTCCCCTTCTTAATTCCCTTCAATGTGGTTAAATTCAATTGGCTCATGTTACATTTTCTTTTCTTTTTTCCTTCCTCTTGGAGCACCCATATTCTTCTTCTGATCTAACTAAAAAGTGGTTTATCCTGGGACTTCATTTAACACCATCCTAGAAAGTCTCATAACCTCTTTCCTCTGTTGGATACCTTTTTCTTTTTATTTTCCTATGTGTGCACTGTGGGCTTGTCAAATAGTAGGCATTTCTATACACAAGGTTCTTCTATTTTTTGGGGGGTGGGGCATCAAATGCCAATTATCATTAAGTCTTGTTTTTTGGGCTTATCCATTTTCTCCAACAGAATCATTCAATTGCCTGATGGTAGGCATGTGTGTACAAGACTGGCAGCCAGAATTTTAGAACTTGAATCATGGAAAGGATTTTGGGAGTGGCAAGGTTACTTTTCAGTATACAAACTTTTCCTTAATCACTGTTTTCAATAAAAAGCCTTACTTTCACCTTTAACTGTTCCCAGGAGTATAAAAAATAGAGCCCTCCACAGTTTTCAATGGATGAAGGTTGCAAGTCATATCATCAGACCATAAAACTACCAAGATTATAAAAGGGGTGAACCAATTAAATTTTATAGTTAACAAATGTTTATTGAGTGCCTAATTTGAGCAAGGCATTGTGTTGGAGTTGAGTGAATGCACACTTCTTTACCAAATTCCATGGGACTGGAATCTACTCTTTGAGGAAAAAAGAATCAAATTGGTATCATTCCCAGAAGGTAGTATTGAAGCACAAGATCTTGACACTCCTTACTGCAAGAGGGGCTAGGCTAAACATGGAAATAATTTCAAAAACAATATAGTTAAGTTGACAAATTTCACCTCCCTCAAGAGAACAAGAGAAGTTAAAATGTTTCTGAACTCTGAGAATGATACCAAGAACAACTCTATCTTTCCACAATTTCAGTGATAGTGGGAGGTATGTTCCTGGAATGTCACATTCAACTTTTGGAATATGCTTAATTAGTTTCATGAAGCATATCTATTATTGTGTATCAGAAGATATTCTTTTATTGTATTTTAGTTAAGTGAGGAGAGGATTGATATTCATAGACCAGCAGTAGTATAGTCTGTGGGCCTCTGGGAACACCTGAGATCAAAATTACTTTTACAATACTAAGACATTATTTAAGGAGTCATGGTGGTACAATAGCTAGGCAATTGGCTGCTCCTGGAAGGTTGGCTGTGGGTGCAAACTCACCCAGTGGCTCTGTGAGAGAAAGACCTGGTGATCTGCTCCTGAAAAAGTTACAGTTCCACTCTGTCACATGGGGTTGATATGAGCCAGAATCTAAATCCATGGCACCCAAAAACACCAATAGCAAGACATTATTTACCTTTTATACTGTGTTGATTATTTGCACCATAATGTAAAAATAATGGTGGACAAAACTGTCAGCACTTTAGCACAAACCAAGACAAAACCAAAAACCAAAACCTTTGCCAGTGAGTTGAGACACATAGTGACCCTACAGGGCAGAGTAGAACTGCCCTATAGGGTTTCCAAGACTGTAAATCTTTGTGGAAGCAAATTGCCTCATCTTCTTCCTGGAGAGCAGCTAGTGGGTTTGAACCACTGACCTTTGGATTAACAGCTGGGTGTCTTAACCACTGTACCACTAGGATTCCTTATGAGCCAAGACAGTGGTATCACTATGCTAGTAGATATTGTATTATTCCTCACCAGGCACTTGCAGAAATAATAATAAAACAGTGCCAGTTTCATTTAAGAATGTCTTTGATAAATGATCTTAAAATGGTTAATTTAATGAAATCTTAGCTGTTAAAACATTTAAAACATATTCTTAGTGACAGAGACCTCAGATGAGCAAAGCACTGATTAAGAAGAAAAGCAAAGTAGAAGGTCTCACACTCCCCAAACTCAAAGCCTTCTCTACAGCCACAGTAGTCAAGGCAGCATGGTGTTGGTACAATGATAGACAAATAGACCAGTGGAACAGAATTGAGAACCCAGAAACAGACCCATCCTTCTATGGACAACTGATCTTTGACAAAGAGCCAGAACACATTAAATGGGGGGAGAGGTAGCCTCTTTAACAAAAGTAGTAGTAGTAGTAGTAGTAGTAGTAGTAGTAGTAGTACTAGTAGTAGTAGTAGTAGTTGATGCTATCAAGTCGGATTCGACTCATAGAGACCTCTCCTTGGGTTTCCAAGAAGGTATCACTATGGAAGTAGATTGCCCAATCTTTCATTCTGAGGAATGGCTGGTGGGTTTGAACTGCCAGCCTTCTCGTTAGCAGTGAAATGCCTTAGGCACTATGCTACCAGAGCTCCTCTTTAATAAATGGTGTTGGCAAAATTAGATATTTACTTGCAGAAAAATGAAGTTATTTATACCTCACACCATATATAAAAGTTAACTCCAGATAGATCAAAGTCTTAAATGTAAAACCCAAAACCATAAAGTTCATCAAAAATAAAATAGGGGTAAATCTAGAGACCCTAATTTATGGCACAAATAGACTATCAAGCATAACCCAAAATGTACAAGCAGTGGAAGAGAAACTAGATGATGGGAACCTTTTAAAAACTAATTCCTTATGTGCATCAAAAGACTTCTCCAAAAGGGTAAAAAGAGAACCTTCAGATTGGGAATAAAATATTTGGCTATGACACATCTGACAACAGATTTATCTCTAAAATTTATAGAAAACTTTAACATCTCAACAGCAAAAACACAAACAATCCAATTCAAAAATGGGCAAAGGACAGGAAGAGACACTTCACTAGACATACAGGTGGCCAACAAACACATGAGGAAATGCTCACGATCACTACCAATTGGAGAGATGCAAATCAAAATATCAATGAGATATCATCTCACTTCAGCAACAATAGCAAAGTTCAACAAGACAGAATATAACAAATGTTGGCAAGGGTGTGGAGAGATTGGAACTCTCATACACTGCTGGTGGTACAGTAAAATGGTACAACAATTCTGGAAAACAGTATGGTGTTTCCTTAAAAAATTAAAAATAGAAATACCATTTGATCCAGCAATTCCATTACAAGGAATATATTCTAAGGAGGTGAGATCCAGGACACGAACAGACATATGCACATTCATGTTCATCTCAGCACAATTAGCTATAGTAAAGTGATGGATACAACCTAAATTCCCATCAGCATATGAATGGATCACTAAACTATGGTACATTCACACAATGGAATACTGCACAACATTAAAGAATAATGAAGAATCCATGAATCACCTCAAAACATGGATGAATTTGAAGGACATTATGCTGAAGGAAATAAGTGAATCACAGAAGGACAAATATTTTAAGAGTCCATTATTATAAAGAGACAAGTAAAGGTTTACTCAGGAAAGGACATTTACTTTTTTGGTTACCAGGGATGGGAGGGAAGGGGAGGGAAAATTTCTGACTAGTTAAGAGTTATGTGTTGATATGGGTGAAGGGAAAGGCAATATAACAAAAGTGTGTGACCAGAACAATGATAATATGGAAAAGGAGGACACAGAAATGTGCATAAAAGATATAGACAACAGAGGCAAATACTAATTTGAATTTTGCACAATATTGCATCACCAGTGGAAGCAAACACAAGTCTATGGGTAAATGCACAGACAGGTGAGAAGATCAGAGATGGATAGGCGAACAGGAATATACCTGTGACCAAGGATAGATTTCCCTGAAGATATTCTTATATATGTATTTGTGCTACAAAAATATTCATATACATTACTGAATTAACAGGAGACAAGCTTAGAATAGCTTTGGAGTAACAACTAAATACTTTGAGGGAGAGAGTCACCAGGCCTGTGGGCTCAGGACCATGGTCTTGGGGGGACATCAAGCTCAATTGACACAACTTAGTACATAAAAATCTTGTTCTACATCCTACTTTGGTGAGTAGCAACTGGGGTCTTAAAAGCTTGAAGGAGCCATCTAAGATTGCAACTATTGGTCTCCCTTTGTCTGGAGAAAAGAAGACTGAAGAAAACCAAAGTCACATGGAAATAATTAGTCCAAGGATACGATGGATCAAGGGGACCTCAGCCTTCATGACTCTGAGACAAGAAGAACTAGATGGTACCTGACTACCAAAGCCAAGCACTTGGAAAATGATCAAAATTGGAGATCCTGCATAGAGTGGGAGAGAAAAATGTAGAACAAAATTCAAAACCACAAAATTGACCAGAATGACTGGTCAGATAGAGGCTGGTGAAACCCCCAAGACTAGGGCCCCAGGTTATCCAGTGGGCTTGGAACTGAACTCATTTGGCTCTAAGCCAAACAGTAGTAAGGCCTATAAGCAAAACACACACTCCGGGGGCTACACCCAGTTACTAGGGAGATGCACCCCTTAGATCAATCAACCATGAGCCCTTAGAAGGGCAGTATTTGCATATAGGGAAAGCTGTGCAGACAGGAATGCATAGATAAGAAGGGCACAGGGAGGAGAGGGGAGGAGAGTTTTTTATTGTTGGGATTGTCATTGTGGCTGTGAAACCAAATGTGCATGAACTGTTATGAGTAAAATGGATATGCTTTGTCAATTTACACCCAAATCACAATACAAAAATTAAAAAAAAACATTTTTCTTGGTGACAAAAAGAGAAATACACATAAAACAATACATAATGAAGAGGGATGGTTATCTTAAGGAAAAATATTTGTGCGATTGTGTGAGTTGCAAGCTGAATAGCCGTTTTTTGTCACAAAACACAATTTTTCACTTGAAGAGGGACTGACAGATTATGGTTATTCATACTTGGGTATTTGACAGATACTTTGTCAAAAATAAATAAACTGAATCTGTCTCTTCAAGAGAAACAAGTGATAGTATTTGTTGCCAATGATAAAATATAAGTTTTCAAGCAGAAATTAGAACTTTGGAAAACTAATATTCATCACTGTGGACTTGACAAAATCCTGGTACTTAAAGACATTGCTGATGAGATTCATGATGATGTTAACAAATGTTACTGCTTGATACTGTGAAACAAAGTGCATCAACATTGAGAAGAACCACATAACTCAGTGAACCAATATTTTCCAAATGACCGATGTTTAGTTAAAAGATTCATTCAAAGTGCAAGATAGATAAGTGTATTTTAATGTGACAAAGTAAACTTGAAGAAACTACCATTTGTTGAGTTGGGGATAGTATCAAAGAAAAATAGCCACAATTGCTTGAAAAGGCTGGGAGAATATTCGTACTGTTTCCAAGTACATATTTGAGTGTAATTTGCTTCACATACTTCGATGAGAACAACACAGACAACAGAAAGTAGACATGAGAATCCTGCTGTCTTCTATTAAGCCAGGCACTAAAAAGACTTATAACAACATAACAATTCCGTTTTTCTCACTACTGATCATTTGTTTTATTAAAACATAGTTAATTTTCATAAAATACACTATTTGAAATACTCTTGTTTATGTTGGTTTTAATCTATCAATATTTATGCTAAAACTAAGAAAAAATTAACTATTCATTTAAAAGCAAAAATATTAAATCCAATGCATGTTTGTATAAATAGCATGTTTTATAAAAATTGACTATGCACTGGACAACTCCCCAGATCAAAGAATTATCAGCCTGAATCAATAGTGTCAAGGTTGAGAAATCCTGGAATAAATACAGAAGATAGATCCAAAAGCTAGCTGTCAAAACAAACCAGTGAAACCCAAGCACCTAAATGAAAGCATCCAAAACATTTTTAGCTCAAGACACCTACAGATCATCATGGGATAGTGGAAATCAGCCGTTTATTTGAAAATTATTTCTGATGGACCAGTGAATTCTGCCATTTTATAAAACCAAGAGCAGGACTAAGTTTTGAACTTTGACATATCATTAAAACACTAATAATTTATTTACAAGTTGATTTTTATCTTATGTTCAACATATAATTCTAATCTGCAAATGTATAACTGTGTCTGTATTTCTGAATATATAGCAAATGTGAAACCAGTGAGCCAGAATATGAGTTCTAAAAACTGTATTAGCACCCTGTGCTCTAATCTCACTCAAGAAAATATCCTAAGGTTTCTAATTTTTGGTAACACACAAGACTCAAATAATTAACAAGACATCATAGTTTTTAAAAAATAAAAATTGTACTGGAGAAAGAAGCTAATTGATTCTTGTTGGGTCAATTAATGACACCACTTTGGTAGCAGAAAAAAATTATGAACTCCCAGAATCTCCCAGTAGGAGAGATCATCGTATCAGCCACCTAGTCATCCCCACCTATCTATGCCAAAGTCCCTTCTGCAAACATCTTGAAAATTATTTTCTGTTCTTGGTCCAAGAAAGCCCAGTGATGGGGCAGGCACAACTTAACAGAAAAGTCAGGCTCATTGCTGGATGTCTGTAAGAACTACAAAATTCTTTATATAATGAACAGACTGTTTTGCTTGATGATGTAAATTGTTTTAACTTTTTCAACAACCAGTCTAGAAATCTGTCTCTCTTTATGTGTAACATGACATATTCTGGCAAACAGCTCACTCAAAGTTCATCCTGACCAAAAGCAAAAACAGAAATCCCAAAAGGTGAAATCAAGGCAATGAGTACACATCACTTTCAGAGGCATGCAGGTAGTTTCTCCACTTAAACATCTCAAATGATCTGATCACAGATAAAGCCATCCAGACTTTCATTAAAAAGTAAACTAGAGAGCAAAACAAAACCAATACCCTGCTTCCCAGAAACTGAAAAACAATTCCTTATACAGCTGTTTGAACAAGGGAAAATCAAGAGGAATTATGTTAAATGCTGCATGCATTTTCTTTTTTAGAACTATGTTTCATACCTTTTGCTTATTTTTCTAATGAGTTACTGTTTTTTTTTTTAAATACATATTTTAGCAATTATGTAAGTACTAAAGATATGAATTGGATCCAACTCCATGGAAGTGAGTTTTAGTTTAGAAAGATATCTTAGCCCTTGCTATGTGTGAATTTGCCCATGTGAGCCAGTGGGAACTGTGGGTACCACTAAGGAGAATGGCTAGCATCACCAAAACTCATTCCAATTTGTTAATAAATAAATAAGTAAAAGTCTGCATGGGGAATTTGGCATGCAGGGGTGGAGGCTTAGTGTACCTGAAAAGAATAAGTAACTTTCTAAGCTTCATGAGGTTGTAGCAGAAATAGGATTGGAATCTAGTTTGTTACTCACAAAACATTTAATGGTTTTCTGACTCCCACCCAGAGTCCCTTTTTTGAGAACACTGTTGGATAGTTATCATTTAATCCATTCTATACTGTCACTTGTGAGGAACAGTCCTATTAAGGTGTTTAATAAATGTTCACAGATTAGTTTACTCCCTTGCCATTGTTTGTCCTTTTTCCATAGCAATTGAAATTCCATTTATAATAAATTCACTCAGTATCCACGTGGTTGATGCATACATTTCAAAATGTTCAGCTGCAATTTGTATCTAATTAGTTGACACTTTGAGTACTGCCAAAGTTTTTTATTCAGGAGTGGATTGGCTGTTTCAACAAATCCTCAAAAACATCTGTAGAATAAAGTCAACTGACAAAAATATTTATACTACAGTTTTCAGCTGTGACATGAGGGGACATTCCGTTTTATGTGATTTCCAACTACTGAAAGAGTTTTACCCACGAGGATACTCTCTGGTTTGGACTCCCCTCATCATCATCTCGTATTGCTCTTCTTCCCATAGGGCTTCAAATTTACAAGGTGCTGTAGATGGAAAATTTAATAGCCTGAATGGACACATTGCTGTGAATTTTAACATCCATTTTCTGCAGTTAAAAATGAAAAAGCAATAGTGATAGCACATTGAAAATCTCTTTTAATGTTGAAGAATGTTGACAACAGGGCAAGTGCATGGCTACCTTTGATGAAGATGTTGAAGATGATGAAAATAATAACAGCTAACAGTCATTGAGTGCTTACTATGCACCAGTCACAGTACCATACATTATCTCATTGGGTCCTCTCAACTACTCTGTAAAGTTGTTAAGTGGTGTCGAATCAGTTCCGACTCATAGTGACCCTGTGTACAACAGAACTAAACACTGCCCAGTCCTATGCCTTTCACACAATCATTGCTATGTTTGAGCCTATTGTTTTAGCCACTGTGTCAATCCGCCTCATTGAAGGTCTTTCTTTCTTTTTTTTTTTTTTTGCTGATTATATGCTTTACTAAGCATGATGTCCTTCTCATGACTGATCCCTCCTAATAACATGTTCAAAGTATGTGAGATGGAGTCTTGCCATCCTTATTTCTAAGAAGCATTCCAGCTGTACTTCTTCCAAGACAGATTTGTTCATTCTTCCGGCAATCCATCGTGTAGCTAACATTCTTTGCCAACACCATAATTCAAAGGCATCAATTATTCTTCAGTCTTCCTTATCTATTTTCCAGCTTTCACATGCATATGAGGTGATTGAAAATACTTGTGGATTAAGTCAGGTGCATGCTAGTGCTCAAAGTGACATCTTTGTTTTTAACATTTTAAACAACAACAAATACAACAGATTTGCCCAATTTAATATGCCATTTGATTTCTTGACTACTGCTTCCATGGGTATTGGTTGTGGATTCAAGCCAAATGAAATCCTTGACAACATCAATATTTTCTCCATTTATCATGAGATTGCTTATTGTTCCAGTTGTGATTTTTGTTTTCTTTATGTTGAGGTGTAATCCATACTGAGTAGAGTATGGGCTGTAGTGTAGGTATGTGTATTCCCATCTTAAAGAAGAGAAAAATAAGGCTACGGAGATGAAGTTATTTTCCCAAGATCTCAAAGTTAACAAGTTGAGTATTTGAAGCCAGTTCTGACTTGCCAAGTTCTTCCTATTCATCGTTACATTACATGGACTGAACTGTGTTCTAGGAGACTTCTCATGGGGAACAGAGTAAAAATTAATTTTAATGTTGCCATTTCAGTCACTAATCTACTAATTTAGATTAAAGGCAAGCTAGCTTTCTCAGGGGAAGAAAAATAATACAAAGTGAAAATCTGTCTCTTTATAATTACAGAGGAAGTGGGTATCCAAAGGAATATGCCATTCAAGATAGGCACACACTATTGTTGTTGTTGTTGTTGTTATGTGCCATCGAGTCGGCCCCGACTCATAGCGACCCCTCCTTGGGGTTCCGAGGCAGTATCACTACGGAAGTAGGATTGCCCAACCTTCCTTCCGAGGAGTGGCTGGTAGGTAGCAAAGGAAATTAAAACACCAAGACCATGATGTTGGTATCTTAGATACACCTTTTGTTTTCTCAAGTGCTGGGTATCTAAATTGGGTATCATATAAGTGTTGGGTTCATTTTGTTCAAATTATTGTTTCAATTATTCCTTTTGATTTGCTAGTAAAAGGATACGGACCTATTCTTACAAATCTGATAACTTGATTCCCCCCACTGTACCTCAAGGAGATCTGGGGTAGTAGGACATAGTAAGGCATAGTATGTTGTATAAGAGGCCTAGAGTCAGACTGTCTGGGTTCAATTACCATTATCATCACTTACTAGCTGTGTGATCTTGGGCAAGATAATCAATTTCTTTATGTATCAATTTCATCCTCTTAAAACAGAGATAAACTCGCAATTACTACAATAGAGTTGTTGAGAGGATTAAGTTAATTCATGCATGTAACACACTTGGCATAGCGTTTAGCGAAAAGTAAATGCTTATTAAGTATTAGCTATCATTGTCATTGTTGCCATCATCACTCATCATCATCATTGTTATTGCAATCATCATCATTCATCTCCTAGCCCCTTATAAGTATCTAAGTGTTCAATCCCTTCTATGCACTCTGTTTTTCATTATATAAGACCTAAGTAGTCCAAAAGATCTTCATTTATATTCTAAAGTTCCTTAGGGAAATTTTAACAGGTATGGGACCTTATTAACTATTGTTTATGTTTATATTCAATATTTGTCATGATAATGTGATGAACAATAGAAGTTTTAATAACTCTTAATTTTTATGGAATTACTTTTGTGAAAAGCAATCAATAATGAAGTTTGTTTGTTTGTTTTTTAAAGAATTTACTTCTGGCTATAAATGATGTGTATAAATCATATAGCCCAGTGCCTGGCACATGGTAAACAGCAACAACAACAACAACGATCCACTGCCGTTGAGTCAATTCTAACTCGTAGTGACCTCTCCATTGGGTTTCCAAGACTATAAATCTTTATAGATGTAGACTGCTTCATCTTCTTCCCGTGGACCAGCTGGTGGGTTTGAACCGCTGACCTTCTGGTTAGCAGCCAAAATATCTTACCCATTATGCCACCAGAGTTCCTTTGGCACATGGTAGTCACTCCATAATTGTCACTATCACTACCATTAATGTAACATCTTCATATCTGCTTTGTGGTCCTTTTTATACTCCATCATTGAGTATACTTTCTGTTGTGGATGATAAGTATTTGTTAGAACTTCAGAACAATGAAATTGTTGATGTTTAGAATAGGGTAATCATAATGTCTCTTTCTCTGCTTTTTTTTTTTGCTAAAATGTCTGCTTTGTCCTCTTCTTACAAATTGGAATTAGAAAAATTTAATCTGGGTGTGAAAGAATAAATTAATTAGAGTATATACATTCTTAACCATAGCATTCTATGGGGAGCAGTTTTTACCAAGGCTTCCAATTTCAAGTCCTATCAACAGAACTTGTCTCAAATTTCATTGTGGACAGTGCTCTATTAACATCAGTTCCAAATAAGTCAGGAAAGGAGGACTCAAGTTTCAGCCCTTTTCAAGATGAGGAACAGCTATTCTAGGAACAGGACCACTGAGGTAAACAACCTGCTATGAAAATACTTCCTTTGCCTGAGCAAATGAATTTAGTCTATATTTTGCTGAAAAATGCTGTTTCAATGTCTCAGCATATCACACATTATGCTTGTCTGTTATTTAAAAATAACTTTGTTACTAAGTCATACATATTAATTTCAGGGGGAAAAAAAGAAATAAGAAAAAAGGAAAAAAATCAGCTGTGTAATCCTGCCACAATAAATAAACTACTAGTAACGATATGGTACATAGGCTTGTAATTTTTCTGTATGTGTGTGAATATGAATTCTTTTGTTTTCAAATATATTTAAAGGTTTGATTTTTTTTTATACTGTGGCAAAAATACATATACCAAAATATTTACCAGTTTAACTCATTTTAGATAGCTTTAAGTTTTATGTAGTAATCAATTATTGAACCAGTCAATTATCCAATTCTTCCCTCATAGCTTCTCTATTTCTTTCATACTTGATGTCCTTTCCTGTGCCACAATTACTCTATTCAGTTGTATTTTCATCTATTACTATTGAGGTTTTTTTTTTTTTTTTTAACTTTCATTTAAATTTTAATATAGTTGAAATTCTTTGGTTTAGGAGTGAATAAAGAATCTTAGACATTACTTATGAAACAATCCATTTTCCTCTGTTGATTTGAGGTATAACTTTATGATATAGTAAATTCATACATAGCCTAAGGTTTGTCTCAGTACTTCCCATTCTGTTTTAGTGATTCATCTATCTATTTCTCTGTCAAACCACATTTATTCATTGTTATTATTAATTTAGTGGGTATTATTAGCAAATCTGGCAATTTTGTTTATACAAGATCTGCATTTATTTTGTTACATGTAACCATAGGAACTCTATGAGTTGCCATCAAATTGACTCCGACTCATAATGACTACTTATGTGTCAGGGCTTTCAATGCTGAGTTTTCAGAAGTAAATCACCAGGCCTTTCTTCCAAGGTGCCATTGGATGGACTTGAACCACCAATCCTTTGATCAATAGCCTGACATATTAACTGTTTGCATCACTAAAGAACTCTATGTAGGTATTCTACCTTTTCTCTTTTTGGAAATATTAATTAATTGTTTTCATAGGTAATATATGCATAACATATAAAGTCAAATGGCACACATAGTACAAAAATATGAACTGTAAAAAGTAAGTCTCCTTCTTTTAATTTTAACATCAGCTACTTCCTTGTCCTAAAGGCAATCACTATTTCTTGTGTATTCTTCCAATGCTACTCTGTGTATTTATAACCAAAGAAACAGGATATTAAAATGGCACTTTTAGCTAAGATTCTAAGATGATAGATATTAGATTATCAGTAGTCTTAGGCTGGGTTCTCTAGAGAAGCAAAACCAATGAAGCTTATGTATATATGTGGAGGGTAGGAGGGACAGAGGGAGGAAGAGGAAGGAAGAAGAGAGCAATAGAGAGAGAGAGAGAGAGAGAGAGAGAGAGAGAGAGAGAGATTGATTTATCTCAATAAAATAGCTTGTGTGTTTGAAGAGGCTGGGAAGTCCCAAGTCCATGGGTCAGCTATCAGGTTTGAGGCATATCCTGACTCACATAGCCAAAGGAAAACTCAAGAATGGCAGGTCAGATGGCAGATGGCAGGCTTGTGGCTCACAGGTTGTAGAGGTTGACAAACCCCAAGATGGGCAGGCAGTATGGCAGGCCACTAGCTCAAGCCCAAAGAACTGGAGGTCAGATGATGATAAGCCAGATGCAGGATCTAGATTGAGCGAAAAGCTAGTGTGGTTTGCCAGAACGTGCATACATATTGATGCATGCCACATCCCTCAGGAAACTCACTTTCAACTGATTTGCTGCTCATAAAGAATCTTATCATGGGGTGATTACATTATATCATGGGGGATGACCATATAGTAACCATCAAATATGAGAATCATGGCTTAGTCAAGTTGACACACAACCTTAAACATTACTGTCAGATTCCAATATGAGTGCATATACCAAATATTTAAGTCTTCACCAGAAATACTCAGAAATAATTTCCGTGACTTAAAATTTCTTACTTACATTGTTGTTGTTGTTGTTATGTGCCATCGAGTCAGACTTGACTCATAGTGACCCCTCCTTGGGTTTCCGAGGCAGTATCACTATGGAAGTAGATTGCCCCATCTTCCTTCCGAGGAGTGCTTGGTGGGTTTGAACCACCAGCCTTCTGGTTAGCAGTCAAGTGCCTTAGCCACTACGTTACCAGAGCTCCCAAACTTACATTGAGGAGATATAAAATGGTAGGTTGTTAGTGAATAATATAAATGAGAACTATGACTGTGAAGATAATTTATTGGTAGAACACTGTGCTATACGTTCAATTTCTTCCCCATTTCAGGCCTAGAGAGAAGGCTCTTCCATGGGAATACTTTGAGAACTTCATATATGGCCTTTTTGAGTGACAGGCACCGAGACAGTGTCTAACTTTTGACATGGGGACCAGAGACAAGAGATGGAGTGGCTGCTATGGCCGAGTCATAAGAGTATGGATCATCTGAGTTGGGCCTGCATGCTGAGCTTGTTAAGGCAAAAGATGTCTGAATGTTTCCCAAGGCCCAGATGTAGGACACACAAAGAAGAGAGAGAGACAGAGCAGTTGTATTAGGCCATGGGTCACCGGGATGGGAAAAAGACTGTTCTGGTTCCCTAGTGCTGCTCTGACAAGAAATATACCACAAATGGGATAGCCTTAACAAACAGGAGTTTATTCTTACAATTTGGAGG
>NW_006921829.1:3163351-3168216 GCF_000298275.1 Orycteropus afer afer | reverse complement strand
TCTTCACTCAGACAGCTGCTGGCTGCTGAGGCTGAGCAGCCCCAAGGTTGACAAGGAAAACGGCACAGTCCCGATGTTACCAAACCACACAGCAGGCCATTAACTTAAGTCCATTGTAAGTCCCCAGGTTGGCAGAGCATAGCAGGCTGCTGAGCACTGAGATGGGTACATGCAGGATCCAAGCATGCCATAGGCTAGAGACCATTCCCAAAGGTCCTGCTTATATATGGGAAGCAGACCACGTACTTAAAGGCAGCTACTCAGCTGATTACAGTAGATTCCACCATGGAGTTGATTGTCAGCCTCATGGGGAATAACTACCACCAGCTTCCCAGCCACTCAACCAGGCCCAGCCAAGGTGACACACAAACATAACTACCACAAAGACCTCAGCAGTTAGAAGTTAAAGGGGCATTGCAAGTTTCCTGGAAGGAAGAGTAGGCGAATTCCTTAAGGAGATTGCCTAATACATATTAAGGGAATGCAAGTTAAATAACTCCATTAGTGGGAGGGATACCTCCAAGAAGCTACAACAGTGTCCCCTGAGTAGGATGACCAACTACCACCGTTTCAAATCAGTTCTTCCTGGTTCAGTCATGGCTGATGGAATACACCCACATTTGTAAAATGTGAGTGCACTGGAATGATAATTGGAATAACAAAAATTTTGGGTCAATACCCCAATAGAAACTTAATCTCCCTCTTAAAAACTATGGGCAGCATATGCATTGCATAGCAATCAATTCTCTTGAACAACAGATTTCAGAAACAATGGTGCCCAGCTCAAAGACGGTGGCTGATTGTGTCACTTTGCATGTCTATCACTATCCACAGTCCTGGCAATAATTCAATATTCACATCAGTCTACTGAAAGGACTCGCTATGTGTCTTCCGAGTCTCCCATTCCAGGGCTTTAATCTGCAGTTTTTCCCAGTTCAGTTACTATTCTGATACACCCACATTTTACAAATTTGGGTCTGTATGGGCCCTCACTGAACTGGTTCAAAGTGCTGCCAGCCACCCTGTATTGCTCGAGACTGAGGACATGCTTGAAATACCAGACTATCAGTTTTGAAATGGGAAAGCCCTGGGCAACCTGGGCTAAGTTGGTCACCCTAGCCTTGGGTAAAAAATGTCAGCTTTAAACATCTATCAGGCTTAGAAAATGTAAAGACATCTTTTAAGGGTAGAGTCAAATTCTTATTTCTGTGTTCCCGCCTTCTCTTCTTATCACCATAGAAATAACTGAAACAGCAACTGAAAGAGAGCAGAAGAGTTGAGCTAAAAAAAAAAAAAAAAAAAAAGGCCTGCCCAGGGAAGAAGGTGTAATAGTAACTTTGAGTTGGCAGCTTTTGAATACTACATGAGCTTGGATATGTTAATTTCTGAACTGAGACTGAGTTACTGATTTAAAGTGACACAGAACTTAGTATGACTTATGAAATGTCACAAAAGTTATGGAATTCTCCGCAGAAGACTTTCCTCCACTGAATGGGTCAATGGGACATAACATAAAGTTATCTTGTGATTTCTCTCTATGAATCATACTTTTTCAATATGTTAGTTGAAAACCCCCCACAAAATTGTAGCGTATTGTAAATTCTATTTGTCTTTACTTTTCTCAGGTAACAATATACTTTGTAGCTTATTCCATATTTGACAGAACTGTCTCATTCTTTTAAATCACTACATGATATTCCATACTTGGATGTATCTTGCTTTATTTAACTAGTTCCCTAACAATGGATAGGAGCTTGGTGGCATAGTGTCTAAGGCACTTGACTGGTAACTCGAAGGCTGCCGCTTCAAACCCACCAGCCACTTCTCAAAAGGAAGATTGGGCAATGTACTTACGTAGTGATACCACCTCAGAAACCCAAGTAGGGGTCACTATGAGTCACATCTGACTCAATGACAGTGAGTTTGGTTTCTGGTCTAATGATGGATACCTAGGTTATTCTCAATATTTTCTTATTACAACCAACTGTTAATATCAACTCCACACGTTTAAGTGTAGCCTAGTAGTGGAGTTGCTGGGTTAAAAGATGTTCATTGAAATTGGGCCTGGTTATTGATTAATTTAATCTGGCAAGGTCCACATGTATAGTTGCCATTTATGTTGTTGAAAAAAGTTATTTGCAATGAATAAGTTGTTAGTCTTGCAAAATTCTATCATGTGGTCTCCAGAATTATTTTTGTCATGAAGGCCATATTTTCTAACTATTGATGCTTCTTCTTTGTTTCCAGCTTTTGCATTCCAATCACCAGTAATGATCAATACATCTTCCTTGCTTGTTTGATCAATTTCAGACTGCAGAATTGGTAAAAATTTTCAATTTCTTCATCTTTATCTTTAGTGGTTGGTGCATAAATTTGAATAATAGTATTAACTGATCTTCTTTGTAGGTGTATGGATATTATCCTATTATTGACAACATTATACTTCAGAAAAGATCTTGAAATATTCCTTTTGTCAACAAATGTGACACCATTTCTCTTCAAACTGTCATTCCCAGCATAGTAGATCATATGATTGTCTGATTCAAAATGGTCAGTACCAGTCTCCATCAGCTCACTAATGCCCAGGATATGGATCTTTACGCGTTCCATTTCATTTTTGACAACTTCCAATTTTCCTGGATTTATGCTTCATACATTTCATGTTCTGATTATTAATGGATATTTTTGCAGCTGTTTGTTCAATTTTGACTGTGCTCCATCAGCAAATGAAAGTCCTGAAAGCTTTACTCCACCAACATAATTAAGATCACCTCTACTCTGAGGAGGCAGCTCTCTCCCAGTCGTATTTTGAGTGCCTTCCAATCTGAGGAGTTCATCGTCCAGGACTATATCGGACAAAGTTTCAGGGCTATTCATAAAGTTTTCCAGTAATATATCAGACAGTGTTTCATTGCTATTCATAAAGTTTTCACTGGCCAATTGTTTTGGAAGTGGATGGCTGCATCCTTCTTCCCAGTCTGTCTTAATCTGAAAGCTCTGCTGAAACCTTTCCATCATGGGTGACACTGCTGGTATTTGAAATTCTGGTGGCATACCCCCCAGCCTTACAGCAATATGCAAGCCACCAAACACAGGAATCAGATCAACTACGTCTGTGGAAAGAAATGATGGATAAGCTCAATATCTTCAGTCAAAACAAGTCCAGGAGCTGAATGTGGAGCAGATCATCAATTGCTCATATGCAAGTACAAGTTGAAGCTGAAGAAAACTAAAACAAGCCCATGTGAGCCAAAATATGACTTTGATTATATCCACCTGAATTTAGAGACCATTTAGAGATTTGATGCATTGAACAGCAATGACCGAAGACCAGATGAGTTGGGGATGACATCGAGAACATCATATATGAAGAAAGCAAATGGTCACTAAAAAGACAGGAAAGGAAGAAATGACCAAAATGGATGCTAGAAGAGATTCTGAAACTTGTTTTTGAATAGAGAATAACTAAAGTGAATGGAATAATTGACAAGATAATGGAACTGAACAGAAGATTTCAAAGAGCAGATTGAGAAGACAAAGTCAATCCTTATAAAGAAATGTGCCAAGATCTGGGTTAGAAAACTGAAAAGGAAGAACGCACTCAGCATTTCTCAAGCTGAAAGAACTGAAGAAGAAATGGAAGACCTGAGTTGAAATATTGAAGAATTCCATGGAAAAAAATATATCAGACAAAATTTCATCGCTATTCATAAGGTTTTCACTGGCCAATTCTTTGAGAAGTAGATGGTCCCTTCCTTTTTCCCACTCTGTCTTAATCTGGAAGCTCCACTGAAACCTGAACTATATGAAGAAGAATGTGGCAGCAGGATCGGAGGAAGACTCATTCACAACCTGCGGTGTGCAGACAACATACGTTTGCTTGCTGAACGTGAAGATGACTTGAAGCACTTACTGATGAAGATTAAAGATTACATTCTGCAGTATGGATTAAACCTGAACATAAAGAAAACTAAAATCCTCACAACCGGATGAAAAAGGAAATAATGATAAATGGAGAAAAATTTGAAATTGTTAAAGATTTCATATTACATGGATCCACAATCAACACCCATAGAAATAGCAGTCAATAAAGCAGATGTCATATGGCATTGGGCAAATCTGCTGCAAAAGACCTCTTTAAGGTGCTGAAGAGTGAAAATGTCACTTTGAAAACTAAGGTGAGCTTAACACAAGCCATGGTGTTTTCAATCATCTCATGTGCATGTAAAGCTGGACAGCAAATAAGGAGGACAAAGGAAAAGTTGATGGTTTTGAGTTGTGGTGTTAGTGAAGAATACTGAAAGTACTATAGACTTCCAGAAGAACTAACAAATCTGTCCAGGAAGTTTAGCTGGAATGCTCCCTGGAAATGACTTTCTCTCACCTCCTTTGGTCATGTTGTCAAAAGGGACCATTCCCTGGAGAAGGATATCATGCTTGGTAAAGTGGAGAGCCAGTGAAAGAAGGGAAGACCCTCAACAAGGTGATTGATACAGTGGCAATGATGGGCTCAAGCATAGCAAGGATTGGGAAGATGATGCATTACTGGGCACTGTTTTGTTCTGTTGCACATGATGTCGTTATGAATTGGAGCTGACTCCATGGCACCTAACAACAACAACAACATGGGCAAAATATTGAACGATTCAGGAAGCATCAAAAGAAGATGAAAGGAATACACCGAGCCAGTGTATGAAAAAAAATTGGTTGATATTCAACTATTTTAGGAGGTAGTATATGATCAAGAACCAATGATATTGAAGGAAGAAACCCAAGCTTCACTGAAGGAACTGATGAAAAACAAGGATCCAGGAATTGACAGAATATCCATTGAAATGTTCCAACAAATGGATGCAGCGCTGGAG
>NW_006921829.1:3157520-3163251 GCF_000298275.1 Orycteropus afer afer | reverse complement strand
AAAGTTTTCCAGTAATATATCAGACAGTGTTTCATTGCTATTCATAAAGTTTTCACTGGCCAATTGTTTTGGAAGTGGATGGCTGCATCCTTCTTCCCAGTCTGTCTTAATCTGAAAGCTCTGCTGAAACCTTTCCATCATGGGTGACACTGCTGGTATTTGAAATTCTGGTGGCATACCCCCCAGCCTTACAGCAATATGCAAGCCACCAAACACAGGAATCAGATCAACTACGTCTGTGGAAAGAAATGATGGATAAGCTCAATATCTTCAGTCAAAACAAGTCCAGGAGCTGAATGTGGAGCAGATCATCAATTGCTCATATGCAAGTACAAGTTGAAGCTGAAGAAAACTAAAACAAGCCCATGTGAGCCAAAATATGACTTTGATTATATCCACCTGAATTTAGAGACCATTTAGAGATTTGATGCATTGAACAGCAATGACCGAAGACCAGATGAGTTGGGGATGACATCGAGAACATCATATATGAAGAAAGCAAATGGTCACTAAAAAGACAGGAAAGGAAGAAATGACCAAAATGGATGCTAGAAGAGATTCTGAAACTTGTTTTTGAATAGAGAATAACTAAAGTGAATGGAATAATTGACAAGATAATGGAACTGAACAGAAGATTTCAAAGAGCAGATTGAGAAGACAAAGTCAATCCTTATAAAGAAATGTGCCAAGATCTGGGTTAGAAAACTGAAAAGGAAGAACGCACTCAGCATTTCTCAAGCTGAAAGAACTGAAGAAGAAATGGAAGACCTGAGTTGAAATATTGAAGAATTCCATGGAAAAAAATATATCAGACAAAATTTCATCGCTATTCATAAGGTTTTCACTGGCCAATTCTTTGAGAAGTAGATGGTCCCTTCCTTTTTCCCACTCTGTCTTAATCTGGAAGCTCCACTGAAACCTGAACTATATGAAGAAGAATGTGGCAGCAGGATCGGAGGAAGACTCATTCACAACCTGCGGTGTGCAGACAACATACGTTTGCTTGCTGAACGTGAAGATGACTTGAAGCACTTACTGATGAAGATTAAAGATTACATTCTGCAGTATGGATTAAACCTGAACATAAAGAAAACTAAAATCCTCACAACCGGATGAAAAAGGAAATAATGATAAATGGAGAAAAATTTGAAATTGTTAAAGATTTCATATTACATGGATCCACAATCAACACCCATAGAAATAGCAGTCAATAAAGCAGATGTCATATGGCATTGGGCAAATCTGCTGCAAAAGACCTCTTTAAGGTGCTGAAGAGTGAAAATGTCACTTTGAAAACTAAGGTGAGCTTAACACAAGCCATGGTGTTTTCAATCATCTCATGTGCATGTAAAGCTGGACAGCAAATAAGGAGGACAAAGGAAAAGTTGATGGTTTTGAGTTGTGGTGTTAGTGAAGAATACTGAAAGTACTATAGACTTCCAGAAGAACTAACAAATCTGTCCAGGAAGTTTAGCTGGAATGCTCCCTGGAAATGACTTTCTCTCACCTCCTTTGGTCATGTTGTCAAAAGGGACCATTCCCTGGAGAAGGATATCATGCTTGGTAAAGTGGAGAGCCAGTGAAAGAAGGGAAGACCCTCAACAAGGTGATTGATACAGTGGCAATGATGGGCTCAAGCATAGCAAGGATTGGGAAGATGATGCATTACTGGGCACTGTTTTGTTCTGTTGCACATGATGTCGTTATGAATTGGAGCTGACTCCATGGCACCTAACAACAACAACAACATGGGCAAAATATTGAACGATTCAGGAAGCATCAAAAGAAGATGAAAGGAATACACCGAGCCAGTGTATGAAAAAAAATTGGTTGATATTCAACTATTTTAGGAGGTAGTATATGATCAAGAACCAATGATATTGAAGGAAGAAACCCAAGCTTCACTGAAGGAACTGATGAAAAACAAGGATCCAGGAATTGACAGAATATCCATTGAAATGTTCCAACAAATGGATGCAGCGCTGGAGGCACTTACTTGTGTATGCCAAGCAAGTTGGAAGATAGATACCTGGCCAACTGACAGGAAGAGATTGATATTTGTGCCCATTCCAAAGAACGATGATCCAACAGAATGTGAAAATTATCTAATATCATCATTATATCACACACAAGTGAAATCTTGCTGAAGATAATTAAAAAACAGTTAACGGCAGTATATTGACAGGGAACTCCCAGAAATTCAAGCTGGATTCAAAAGAAGATGTGGAACAAGGGATACCATTGCTGAAGTCAGATGGATCTTGGCTGAAAGCAAGAATACCAGAAAGATGTTTACCTGTGTTTTATTTACTATGCAAAAGCATTTGACAATGTGAATCATAACAAATTGTGGATAACATTGCAAGGTATGGGGATTCCAGAACACTAAACTATGCTCATGAGGTACCTTTACATAGATGAAGAGGCTGCTATTCAAACAGAAAAAGGGAATACTGCGTGGTTTAAAATTAGGAAGGTTGTGTGTCAGAATTGTATCCTCTCACCATATTTATTCAATCTGTATGCTGAGGAAAAAATCTGAGAAGCAGGACTATATGAAAAAAAATGTGGAATCAGTATTTGAGGAATCCTCATTAACAAGCTCCAATATGTACATGACACAACTTTGTTTGCTGGAAGTGAAGATAACTTGAAGTACTTATTGATGAAGATCAAAGACCACAGCCTTCAGTACAGATTACAACTGAACATAAAGAAAACAAAAATACTCACAAATGGACCAACACGGAACATCATGATAAGTGTGAAAAAAGGTTGAAGTTGTCAGGGATTTTATTTTACTTGGATCCACAGTCAACACTCATAGAAGCAGCAATCCAGAAATCAGATGTCGCATTGCACTGGGCCAATCTGCAGAATGGAAAGCCGGGGATGACAAAGTGGCAGGATCCAGATAAGGGGAGAGAGACAAGACCCACTCAAAGGCAGGAAGGAGGCAAAGCCCGAGACATAAGGTGGGAGGATCCAGGTAAGGGGAGGGTGGAGAGGTTTTGAACAGCTAAGGGAGACAAATTTGTCAGTTTGTCGTAGTGTGGTGGCTTGCATGTTGCTGTGAGGCTTGAGGCTGTGACACCAGTGTTTCAAATGCCAGCAGGGTTGCATAAGGTACACAGGTTTCAATGCAGCTTACAGACTGGGACAGAGAAGGAAGAAGGAAGAGGCCATCCACTTGTCAAAGAATTGGCCAGGGAAAACCTTATGAATAGCAGACAAACACTATCTGATACATTACTGGGTAACTTTATGAATAGCCCAAAAACATTGTCCAATACAGTGCAGGAAGATGAGCCCCTTAGGTCAGAGAGCACTCAAAGTATGACTGGGAAAGAGCTACACCATCAGAATAGAACCAACCATAATGATATGGATAAAGTAAAGCTTTGAGGACCTCCATTTGCTGATGTGGCATGACTCAAACTGAGGAGAAACAGCTACAAACATCCATTAATAATCAGAAAATGGAATGTATGAACTATGAATCTAGGAAAATTGGAAGTTGACAAAAATGAAATGGAACACATAAAGATTGATATCTTAGGCATTAGTGAGCTGAAGTAGACCAGTTTTGGCCATTTTGAATCCAACAACCATATAATCTACTATGCTGGGAATGACAATTTGAAGAGAAATGGTGTAACATTCATTATCACAAAGGATATCTCAAGATCTGTCCTGAAATACAATGCTGTCAGTGACAAGATAATATCCATACACCTACAAGGAAGACCAGTTAATACTATACCAGTTAATATAATTCAAATTTATGCACCAACCATCAAAGCCAAAGATGAGGAAATTGAAGATTTTTATCAACTTCTGCAGTCTGATATTGACCGAACATGCAATCAAGATGTGTTAATTATCAGTGGTGAATTCAAAAGTTGGAAACAAAGAAGAACCACTGGTAGTTGGAAAATTTGGCCTTGGTGACAGAAATAACACTGGAGATCTCATGATAGAATTTTGGAAGACCAAGGACTTATTCATTGCAAATACCCTTTTTTCAACAACAAAAAAGGTGGCTATACACATGGACTTCACCAGATGGAGTACACAGGAATCAGATTGACTACATATGTGGCAAGATGCAATGGAAAAGCTCAATATCTTCAGCCAAAACCAGGCCAGGAGCTGATATGCAAGTTCAACTTGAAGTTGAAGACAATTAAAACAAGTCCACAAGAGCCAATATATGACCTGGAATATATCCTTCCTGAATTTAGAGACCATCTAAAGAATAGATTTGATGCATTGAACACCAATGATCAAAAGCTGGAGGACTTGTGGGATGATATCAAGAACATCATCTGTGAAGAAAGCAAGAAATGATTAAAAAGACTAGAAAGGAAGAAAAGACCAAAATGGATGTCAGAAGAGACTCTGAAACTTGCCCTTGAGTGGAGAGTAGCTAAAGCAAACAAAAGAAATGACAAGATAAAAGAGCTGAACAGAAGATAGCAAAGACCAGCTTGAGAAGACAAATCCAATTACTATAATGAAATGTGCAAAGACTTGGAGTTAGAAAACCAAAAGGGAAGAACACACTTGGCATTTCTCAAGCTGAACGAACTGAGGAAAAAATTCAAGTCTTGAGTTAAAATATTGAAAGATTCTATGGGCAAAATATTGAACAATGCAGGAAGCATCAAAAGAAGATGGAAGGAATACACAGAGTCACTGCACCAAAAGAATTGGCTGATGCTCATCCATTTCAGGAGGTGACATATGATCAAGAACCAATGGAACTGAAGGAAGAAGTCAAAGCTGCACTGAAGGAACTGGTGAAGAACAAAGCTCCAGGAATTGATGGAATACCCATTGAGATGTTTCAACAAACAGATGCCCCACTGGAGGTACTCACCCGATTATGCCAAGAGATTTGCAAGACAGGTACCTGGCCAACTGACCAGAAGAGATCCATATTTGTACCCATTCCAAATAAAAGTGTTCCCACAGAATGTAGAAATTATTGAACAATATCATTAATATCTCATGCAAGTAAAATCTTACTAAAGATTAATTCAAAAACGGCTGCAGCAGTATTTTGACAGAGAACTTCCAGAAATGCAAGATGGATTCAGAAGAGGATATGGAATGAGGGATATCACTGTTGATATCAGATGGACACTGACTCAAAGCAAAGAATACCAGAAGGATGTTTACTTGTGTTTTATTGAGTATGCAAAAGCATTGGATTGTGTGGATCATAACTAACTGTGGATAACATTGAGAAGAAAGGGAATTCCAGAACACTTAATTGTACTCATGAGGAACCTGTATACAGACCAGGAGGCTGTTGTTTGAACAGAGCTAGGGGACACTACACGATTTAAAATCAGGAAGGAAATGTGTGAGGGTTATATCCTTTCACCGTACTTGTTCAAGCTGTATGCTGACAAAATAATGTGAAAAGCTGGACTACATGAAGAAGAATGTGGCATTAGGACTGGAGGAAGAAACATTAACAACCTGCGATACACTGATGACACAACTTTGCTAGCTGAAGTGAGGATGACTTGAAACACTTACTGATGAAGACTGAAGTATGCAGTATGGATTACATTTCACTATAAAGAAAACAAAAATCCTCACAACTGGATCTAAAAGCAGCATCATGATGAATGGAGAAAAGATTGAAGTTGACAAAGACTTCACATTGCTTGGTTCTACAATTGACAGCAATAGAAGCAGCAGCCAGGACATCAGATGA
>NW_006921829.1:3152378-3157221 GCF_000298275.1 Orycteropus afer afer | reverse complement strand
TGGACTGCTAAAAGAACTAACAAATCTGTCCTGGAGGAAGTGCAGGCAAATTGCTCCTTGGAAGCAAGAACGGCCAGACTTTGTCTCACCTACTTTGGTCATGTTGTAGGGAACATTCCCTGGAAAAGGATGTCATGCTTGATAAGGTGGAGGGTCAACGAAAGAGGGGAAGACCCTTAACGAGATGGATTGACATAATGGCTGTGGCAATGGGCTCAGGTATAGCAGGGATCATGGAGTGGGAACGGGACTGGTCAGTGTTTTGTTCTGCTGTGTGTAGGGTCTCTATGAGTTGGAGACAACTCAACGGCAACTAACAAAAACAACAATCTGCAGCAAAAGATCTCGGTAAAGTGTTAATAAGCAAAGATGTCATCTTGAGGTCTAAAGTGGGCCTAACACAAGATGTGGTATTTTCAATGGCCTCATATGCATGTTAACACTGGACAATGAATAAGGAAGAAAGAAGAAGAGTTTAAATATAGTGCTGGTGAATACTGAAAATACCATGGGCCACCAGAAGAATGAGCAAATCTGTCTTGGTAGAAGTGCAGCTGGAATGGTCCTTGGAAACAAGACTGGCCTGACTTTGTCTCACCTCCTTTGGTCATGTTGTCAGAAGGGACCATTCCCTGGAGAAGGATGTTATGCTTGGTAAAGAAGAGAGTCAGAGAAAAAGGGGAAGATCTTCAATTATTTGAATTGACACAGTGGCTGTAAAGATGGGCTCAAGTATAGCAAAGAGTGTGAGGATGGTGCAGGACCAGGCAGTGTTTAGTTCTCTCTTACATAGGTTCACTGTGAGCTGGATCTGACTGGATGGCACCTAACAACAACAAAACATTGACGAAACGGTGTACAAAGAGATTACACTAAGTGACATGCCAGCCAAAAATATATGAGTGCCAGTCTCCCCATACAGTCACCAATAGGAGTGTTATCAAGTCAATTGGTAGGTGAACAATAGTATATGATTGTTTAAATTTGCATTTCTCTTATCATGAATGAAACTGAACATCTCTTTATGCATTTAAGAGCCATTTGCATTTTCTTTTTCAGAATTGTATTCCATGTCCTTTGCCTCGTTAGAATTATTGGATTTTTTAAAACTGAATTTTTAGAAGTTATTTAGGGGCATAGTGGTTAAACTCTTGGCTGCTAACAGATATATCAGTGGCTTGAATCTATCAGTGGCTCCAGCAGGAGAAAGACCTAACAATCTGCTAAAGGGATGGGGAGGCCACATCTTCTGACCTCCTCTAACCACACAAGAGGAAGACAGAATCAACATTAGTAGCCCAAGGCCTATTCTTATGAGGCCAGACACGATGCCTCTCTCCACCCCTTTCACCAACCCTGACACCAACCGTTCCTCCCACAGCACTCACCACCTTTCTGCTGGATTCAATAATTCACTGCAGTGGCCATGCAGAACTCACAGATTATGGGATTCATTAGGGAAGCACCAAGCTACAATTCAAGTTTAGGAAAAATAGTCTCTCTCAGCCTGCCGTCTCTCAGCCAACAGTCTCTCATAGTCTCCCTCTCAGCAGTGCGTGTCCCTTGGTGTCTCTCTCAGCAATGTGTGTCTTTTGCTTCTCTTTCCCAGCAGTGTGTGTCTCTCAGGAGTGTATGTCTCTCAGGAGCATATGTCTCTCAGGAGCGTGTTTCTTCTCAGCAGCATATCCTTCTAAGCCAGCAGTCAGAGAGAGAGTTCTGCCTCTGGGAGGCCTCCTTTTGAGCCTGGCAGAGTGGCCAAACTAACCAATCATAACATCAGAATTCTAAGCACCTGTTAGAGAGTGAACTTTCCAGAACATTACTTCGTGCTGCTCCCAACAGAAATACCCCTGGTGGTTGATTTTAACTATCAGAAGCTACTCAGTTTCTCACAGCAAATTCCACCACGGAGTTTACAAAGACTTATGGCTAGAAAAGCCATACCAGGTAATTTACTACACTGGAGATTACAACATAGAAAACCCTATGGGGTAGTTCTATTCTGTCCTATAAAGCCCTGTGAGTCCTAATTGACACAATGGCAATGGAATTTGAGTACTAAACATATTAGTCTTTTATTATATGTTTTGTAGATATTTTCATTCAATTAATATTTTTTTCTATTGCTCCTATTGATGATATTTTTTAATATGAAAAATTTGACTTTTATGTAGTATAATTTTCTAAAAATACACTCTGGGTTTTGTATCATTCTTAGAAAAACCCTTCAGACTCTGACATAATAGAAACACAATATTATTTGAGTTTAGTATTTTTATGATTTTTTTTTTTTTGCATTTAAATCTTTGGTCATATATGTATGTGTGTGTGTGTGTATATATATATATATATATATATATATATATAATATTTTATTAGGCTTTAGGTGAAAGTCTACACAGCAAATTATGTTCCCCTTTTGGTTTAACAACTTTTAAACAAATTGTTCTGAGCCATTGGTTACAATTTTTACAATGTGTCGAATATCATTATTTCCATTCTATTTGTTCTGTTTCTGTTGATATAGCTTCTCTTCCCCTCTTTGATTTCTCCTCTTTACTTTTGGGTAAAGGTTGACTGTATGGTGTCCTGTAATTAACTGTTTAAAGAAACACATCACTGATGGGTGATATTGTTTATTTTACAAGTCAATCTATTAGTTGGCTGAAAGATGACCTGTAGAAATAATTTCAAATCCAAGTTCAAAGGTTATCTTAGGGTGATCATCTTGGTGATTCCTCTTGTCTCTATTGGTCCAGTAAGTCTGACCATTTTTAGGAATTTGAGTTTTGTTCTACATTTTTCTGCAAATCTTTCTGGGAACTTCTATTGTGTCCTTGGTTAGAGTGGTCTGTAGTGGTAGCTGGGTACCATCTAGGTCTTCTGATTTCAGGTTAGAGAAGACTTCTTTGAGCCTTTGATTAGTTCTTCCATATATTTTTAATGTGATTCGTAAAGTATTGATTGAGATATTTTCCCATAATAACTACCAACTTGTCCCAACACCATTATGTTTGCAATGGTTTGCAATGCCATTTTTATCATGGAAACCAAAAAACCAAATGCAGAGATGAAGTAGAGTCAATTCTGTGACCTTATGGGACAAAGTATAACTGCTCCGTAGGGTTTCTAAGGTTTGTAAATCTTTATAGAAATAGACTGCCTCATCTTGCTTCTGTGGGGGTGCTGGTGGGTTCTGACTGTTGACCTTTTGGTTAGCAGCTCAATGCTTTAAAGATTGAGCACCAGACCTCCCTTTTTTATCATGGAACTGATCCCTAAAACACATGCAGCCTAGATTAGGTTTCATAGTTAACCAAACCATTGTGGGACAGATAATTTCAGTGCTATTTAAACTCATTTGAATGGGGGGAAATAGCTTTATAAAAATAAATTGATGCTTTTAGGAAATAACTGGCATGTTTCTTTATTTCTTCTCTGAAAATTATTCTGTTTGACTTTTTTCTTTTTTTCTCCTTTCTTTTGGTGTCAGTTCTGGAAAATTACATATTTTATCCAGATTCTCAATTTTATTTACCTAGAGTTGAGTTTCTTGCTGTTTGTATTTCCTTTGAACTGTGATTATTTCCTAATTCTTTCTTCCTTTTGAATGTATTTTTGCTCACTTCCTTACATTCTTGATAAGATTAGCAATGGTCTCTTTCATCAGGACCCTTCTTCCTTCACCTTGCTGAGAACTTGCTCTTGGATTTATTTACTGGTTCTATCATATTTTCAGTTTTATATTTGATCAATTTTTGCCTTTATCTTTATTTACTCCTTTCTTAGGTTTCTTTTGTAATTAATTTTCTAAATTTTCATATTAAATGCTTGATTCTTCCTTATTTATTAATATAAATATGAAATTTCTTTGCTTAACTGCATTTTATAGATTCAGATATTTAGTATTTCAGTATCATAAAAGATGTTTTACTGTGATTTAGGTGAAATTTTACAGAGCAAATTAATTTTCCATAAAGCAGCTCACGTACACTTTTTCTCATGACACTGACTGCAATTTCCTGCAATGCAACAGCTCCCCTCCCTCTTCCTCCCCATAGTTACTTCTTCCCTGTGTCCTTCCCTCCCATGCATTCCTGTCCCTTGAGCTGTCTCCCTGTGCATACATATAGCCCTTCTATTCTCCCATGATTGATCTCTCCAAGGAGTGTATCTACCTAGTGTAAATGTTCAGCTCATATGACTGTCTTTTGCTTGACTGGAAGCCACAGGAGTGGGTTCAGTTCTAGACCTGAAGGGCAGCTAGAGGCCACAGTCTCAGTGATTCCATCAGGTTCTATCAGACCAGCAAATGTTGTCCTTTTTTTTTTTTTTCTTTTTTAAATGATTTTGAGTTTTGTTTCACATTGTTCTCCCACTCTGTACAGGATCTCCTACATATATACCCCCTGAGTGGTTGACAGTGGTAGCTGGGCACCATCTAGTTCTTCTAGTTTCATAGTAGTATAGGCTGAAGACTGCATGGTGTACCAGTCGCTTAGACTAATTGTTTCCATGAGTCTTTGGTTTTCTTCATTCTTCTTTGCTCTGGATGAGGAGAGACCCATCATTGGATCTAGACGGCCACTTGTAAGCTTTTAAGGTCCCTGTTGCTACTCACCAAAGTAGGATGTGGAACAATGTTTTTGCGTAGTATATTATGTCAATTGAGCTTGATGTCCCCTGAGACTATGGTCCCAAGTAAACAGGTCCAACTACTGGCTCCCTCTGGGTAGGTGGCTGTGGCAAAGAAGTGACTACAACCTTGTCCCTTGTCAGCTCTACTATATACCTGGGAATTCTTACAGAACATACAAATACACTTGTAGAAACATTATCTGCC
>NW_006921829.1:3147459-3152024 GCF_000298275.1 Orycteropus afer afer | reverse complement strand
TTTTTTTTTTTTTGGAGGGTAGTTTTTATTTATTTACTTATTTAGGTTCTTTATTTTTTAAAACATTAAAATCTAAGTATGAAAAATAAATAGTTGTATTTATTTGTGATCAGGTAATTTAAAAATATTTAGGTTGTGAAACTCCTTTATATTTCTCTAAAGGCTACGTGAACCTGTAGATAAAGAGTGTCTGTGTGTGTAGGAGGTGGATCAGGTGGGGAAAGGATGCTATATGAATTCCTTCACCAGAATTACTTTTATTTTTTTTTCTGGAACTTCCTGCCCACTCCTTGAGGAAAACATGAAGATGGAAGGGAATTAGAAAGGGGGTGTTATGGTTTTCTAGTGCCACTCTAACAGAAAATATCACAGGTGGATGACTTTAACATACAAGGAGTTTATTCTCTTACAGTTTTTTTAAAAAAACAAAGACAAACTCATTGTCATCAAATCGGATCTGACTCATGGTGACTCCTCCTTGGATTTCCGAGGCAATATCACTACGGAAATAGATTGCCCAACCTTCCTTCTGAGGAATGGCTGGTGGGTTTGAACCACCAGCCTTCTGGTTACCAGTCAAAATGCCTTAGGCACTACACCACCAGTTTAGGAAAGTAGAAGTCTCAGTTCAAAGTGCTGGCTCTAGGGGCCAAGTGAAGACTCCTTGACCTTAGGCTTCAGCTCTGCGTCTTGCTCCTGGCCCACTAGAGCTGATGGAGTCTCTCTACTCAGGCAGCTGCTGGCTGCTGAAGCTGACAAACTCAAGGCTGACGAGTAAAATGACACAGTCCCAAGATTATCAAGCAATGTGGCAGGCCACTAGTTAAACAGTCCAAAGATTAGCAGATAACATAGCAGACCACTGAGATGAAGACTTGGCCAAATGCAGGATCCAGACACAGCAAGAAACTCAGAGACCTTTCTTAAAGCTACTCCTTATATACTGGAAGCAGACAACATTCCTAAGGCAGGTACTTAGCTCTCACAACAGATTCCACCATAGAGTTGATCACCAATCTCATCATGGGCAATAACTACAACCAGCTCCCCATCCACTCAGATCCAGGCCCAGCCAAGTTGTTACATAACTTTAACTACCATAGGGGGTGAGGCATGAATGGTGGTTATTGGTCCATTAATAGTAGCCTTAGAAGTCAACCAAATGGGACTTCACAGTGACAGGTCTCGCAAGGGTCAGGCTTAGTTGTTATTATTGTTAGGTGCCATCGAGTCACCTCCAGCTCATAGTGACCTCATGTAGAGCAGAACAAAACACTGCCCAGTCCTGTGCTAGCCCCATGATCCTTCCTATACCATCATTGCAGCCGCTGTGTCAATCCATCTTGTCGAGGGCCTTTCTCTTTTTTGTTGTCTCTCCACTTTGCCAAGCATGATATCCTTCTCCAGGAATGGTCCTTTCTTACAACATGACCGAAGTAGGTGAGATGAAGTCTGTCCATTTTTGCTTCCAAGGAGCATTCCATCTGCATTTTCTCCAGGATGGATTTGTTAGTTCTTTTAGCAGTCCATGGTGCTTTCAGCACTCTTTGCCAACAGCACAATTAAAAAACATTGACTCTTCTTCAGTTTTCCTGTTTCATTGTCCCGCTCTCACATGCATATGCAGCAATTAGAAATACCATGGCTTGTGTCAAGCGCACCTTAGTCTTCAAGGAAATATCTTTGCTCCTCAACACTTGAAAGAGGTCCTTTGCAGCAGATTTGCCCAATACTGTACAAACGTCTGATATCTTTACTGCTGCTTCCATTGGTGTCAATTGTAGAACCAAGTAATATGAAGTCTTTGACAACTTCAATCTTTTCTCTGTTTATCATGATTCTGCTTATTGGTCCCATTGTGAGGATTTTTGTTTTCTTTATATTGAGGCGCAATCCATATTGCAGACTGTAGTCTTCAATCTTTATCAGTAAGTGTGTCAAATCATCCTCATTTTGAGCTAGTAAAGTTGTGTCATCTGCATAATGTAGGTTGTTAATGAGTCTTCCTTCAAAACTGATGCCACATTCTTCTTCATATAGTCTAGCTTCTTGGATTATCTGCTCAGCATAGAGATTGAATAAGTATGGTGAAAGGATACAACCCTGATGCACTCCCTTCTTGATTTTGAACCATGCAGTGTTCCCTTTCTGTTTGAATAACAGCTTCCTGGTCTATCTATGTACCAGTTTCTCATGAGCACAATTAAGTGTTCTGGAATTCCCATTCTTCTCAGTGTTATCCATAATTTTTTATGATCCTCACAATCAAATGCTTTTGCATAGTCAACAAAACACATGTAAACATCTTTCTGGTATTCTTTGCTTTGAGCCAAGTTCCATCTAACATCAGCAATGCTATCCCTCGTTCCATGTCCTCTTCTGAATCCAGGTTGCATTTCTGGAAGTTTTCTGTCAATATACTCCTGTAACTGTTTTTTGAATTTTTTTCAGTAAGATTTTACTTGCGTGTGATATTATTGATATAAGTTCGATAATTTTCACCTTCTTTGGGATCACCTTTCTTTGGAATGGGTATAAATGTGGACCTTTTCCAGTTAGTTTGCCAGGTAGTTGTCTTCCAAATCTCCTGGCATACCCAAGTGAGTGCCTCTAGTGCAGCATCTGTTTGTTGAAATATCTAAATGTGTATCCCGTCAATTGCTGAAGCCTTGTTTTTCTCCACTTCCCTCAGTGCAGCTTTGACTTCTTCTTTCAATACCATTGGTTCTTGATCATATGCCACCTCCTGAAAGGGAGGAGCATCAACCAATTCTTTTTGATACAGTGACTCTGTGTATTCCTTGCATCTTCTTTTGATGCTTGCTGCATCATTCAATATATTGCCCATAGTATCCTTCAATTTGCAACTCGAGGCTTAAATTTCCTCTTCAGTTCTTTCAGCTTGAGAAATACTGAGCATGTTCTTCCCTTTCAGTTTTGTAACTCCATGTCTTTGCACTTTTCATTGTAATAATTGACTTTGTCTTCTTGAGCTGCTCTTTGAAATCTTCTGTTTAGCTCTTTTATCTTGTCATTTCTTCCCTTTGCATTAGCTGCTTTCCACTCAAGGGCAACTTTCAGAGTCTCTTCTGACATCCATTTTGGTCTTTTCTTTTTTTCTAATCTTTTAAATAACCTCTTGCTTTCTTTGTTGGTGATGTTCTTGATGCCATGCCACAATTACTCTAGTTTTTGGTCATTGGTGTCCAGTGCATCAAATCTATTCATTAGATGGTCTCTAAATTCAGGAGGAATATAATCAAGGTCATATTTTGAGTCTTGTGGACTTGTTTTAATTGTCTTCAACTTGCAAATGAGCAGTTGATGGTCTTTTCTGCAATCAGCTCCTGGCATTGTTTTGGCTAAAGATATTGAACTTCTCCATCATCTCTTGCAAAAGATGTAGTCAATCTGTTTCCTGTGTACTCTGTCTGGTGAAGTCCAGGTTTATAGCCACATTTGTGTTGTTGAGAAAAGATATTTGCAATGAATAAGTCATTGGTCTTGCAAAATTCTATCATAAGATCACCAGCATTATTTACATCTCCAAGGCTAAATTTTCCAACTACCAGTCATTCTTCTTTGTTTCCAACTTTTGCATTGCAGTCATCAGTGATAACCCATCTTGATTCGATGTTTGGTCAATTTCAGACTGCAGAAGTTGGTAAAAATCTTCAATTTCCTCATCTTTGGTTTTGGTGGTTGGTGTGTAAATTTGAGTAATAGTATTAACTGGCTTTTCTTATAGGCATATGGATATTATTCTATCACTAACAGCATTGTACTTCAGGATAGATCTTGAAACATTCTTTGTGATGATGAATGCCATGTCATCCTCTTCAATTTGTCTTTTCTGGCATAGTAGATCATATGGTTATCTGATTCAAAATGGCCCAAACCAGTCCATTTCAGCTTCCTAATGCCTAGGATATCAATCTTTATGTGTTCCATTTCATTTTTGACAACTTCCAATTTTCCTAGATTCATACTTTGTACATTCCATGTTGTAATTATCAATGCATGTTTGCAGCTGTTTCTTCTCATATTGAGTAATGCCACTTCAACAAATGGAGGTCCTGAAAGCTCTACTTTATCCATATTATTAAGGTAAGCTCTACTCTGATAAAGCAGATCTTTCCCAGTCATATTTTGAGTGCCTTCCAAACTGAGTGGCTTATCTTCCAGCATTGTATTATTCAATATTTCAGGACTATTCATAAAATTTTGCAGTAATATCAGACAATGTTTCACTACTATTCATAAGGTTTTCACTGCCCAATTCTTTGAGAAGTGGATGGCCTCTTCCTTCTTCTGAGTCTGTCTTAATCTGGAAGTTCCACTGAAAACAGTTCACCATGGGCATCCCTGCTGGCACAGCCTTTAGCCTCACAGCAACATGCAAGCCACCCCAGTACGACAAACCAACAGAAAAGTTCATTTCCCTTAGTTGTTCCAACCATTCTACTCACTTCCTGGGCTTCCCCCTACCTGTTCCTGCTGGCCCTGTCTGTCACTGCTCCCTGCTGCCTGAGGGCTGTCCCCTCCCTCTTTTTTTTTTTTTTTTT
>NW_006921829.1:3121627-3128323 GCF_000298275.1 Orycteropus afer afer | reverse complement strand
GATGGTCTGTTCCACAATCAGCTCCTGGCCTTGTTTTGGCTGAAGATACTGAGCTTTTCCATTGCCTCTTGCCACAGATATAGTCAATCTGATTGTGTACTCCATCTGGAGATGTCAATGTGTATAGCTGGAGTTTGTGTTGTTGAAAAAAGGCATTTGTCTTGCAAAATTCTATCATGTGATTGCAAGTGTTATTTCTCTCACCAAGGACAAATTTTCCAACTACTGGTGATTCTTCTTTCTTCCAACTTTTACATTCCAGTCACCAGTGATAAATAACACATCTTGATTGCACATTCTGTCAATTTCAGACTGCAGAAGTTGATAAAGATCTTCAATTACCTCATCTTTGGCTTTGGTGGTTGATGCATAAATTTGAATAATGACAGTATTAAGTGGTCTTCCTTGTAGGTATATTGATATTTTCCTATCACTGACAGCATTGTAATTCAAGACAGATCTTGAAACATCCTTTCTGATGATGAATGCCACACCATTCCTCTTCAAATTGTGATTCCCGGCATAGTAGATCATATGTTTGTCTGATTCAAAATGGCCAAAGCCAGTCCATTTCAGCTCACTAATGCCTAGGATATCAATCTTTATGTGTTCCATTTCATTTTTGACAACTTCCAATTTTCCTAGATTCATACTTTGTACATTCCATGTTCCAATTGTTAATGGCTGTTTGCAGCTGTTTCTTCTCATTTTGAGTCATGCCATGTCAGGAAATGGAGGCCTTGAAAGCTCTACTTCATCCATTTCAGTAAGGGAGGTTCTACTCAGATGATGCAGCTCTTTTCCAGTTGTATTTTGAGAGCCTTCTGACCTAAGCGTCTTGTCCTTCTGCAGTATATTGTACAATATTTCCAGGCTATTCTTAAAGTTTATGCAGCAATGTATCAAACAGTGTTTCTCTGCTATTTGTAAGGTTTTCCCAGCTAATTCCTTGAGAAGTGGATGGCCTCTTCCTTCTTCCTAGTCTGCCTCAGTCTGTAAGCTGCATTGAAACCTGTGTACTATGTGCAACCCCAGTAGCATCCAAAACACCAGTGTTGCAGCCCCAAGCCTCACAGCAACATGCAAGCCACCACAGTATGAAAAACTGACAGACAAATTTGTCTCTATTAGCTGTTCGAAACCTCTCCACTTCCTGCCTCTTGGGAATGGGACTTGTGTCCCTTCCTTTACCTGGACCCCTGCAGCTGCTCTGTTGGTGGTTTCCCAGTTTCTCTTTCCCCCACTTCCAGCCTCTGGGGTGGACCTTGTGTCCCTCCACTTGCCTAAGATCACTGCCACTGTTCTGTCCGTGGTCCTCCAGCACTAGGTAACCAAAAGACATGATAATTTTCTCTTTAACACTTTAAAGAGGGCTTTTGTAGCCCAGTGCACTACATCATTTGATTTCTTGACTGCTGCTTCCGTGGGCATTGACTGCGGGTCCAAGTAAAATGAAATCCCTAACAACTTCAATCTTTTCTCCATTTATCATAAGATTGCTTATTGGCACAGTTGTGAGGAGTTTTGTTTTCTTTATGTTGAGGTGTAATCCATATTGAATGCTGTAGTTTTTTACCTTCATCAGTAAGTGGTTCAAGGCTTCTTTCAGGAAGCAAGGTTGTTTCATCTGACTATCACAGGTTGTTAATGAGTCTTCCTCCAATCCTGATGCTGCATTCTTCTTCATATAGTCCAGCTTCTTGGATTATTTTCTCTGTATACAGATTGAATAAGTACAGTGTATAGATATAATCCTGACACACACTTTTCCTTATTTTAAACCATGCAGTATATCCTCTTGTTCTGTTTCAACAACTGCCTCTTGGCCATGTACAATTTCCTCACAAACACAATTAAGTGATCTACAATTCCCATTCTTCACAATGTTATCTATAATTTTTCATGATGACCAGATGAATTGTAGGATGACATTAAAGACAATATACACAAAGAGAGCCAAAGGTCATTAAAAAGACAGGAAAGAAAGGACCAAAATGCATGTCAGAAGAGACTCTGAAATTTGCTCTTGAATGTGGAGTAGATAAAGCCAATGGAAGAAATGAGAAATTAAAAGAGCTAAACAGAAGATTTCAAAGGGTGGCTCAAGAAGACAAAGTAAAGTATTATAGTAATATGTGTAAAGACTTGGAGTTAGAAAATGAAAAGGGAAGAACATCCTTGGCATTTCTCAAGCTGAAAGACCAAAGAACTGAAGGAAAAAAATTCAAGCCTTGAGTTGCAATATTGAAGAGTTCTATGGGTGCCTGCTCTAGATGAAGGTTTCTCTCTCTGTTGGCTCTGGAGGAAGGTCCTTGTCTCTTCAGATTCTGCTTCTTAGTTTCCTTGAAAATCCCCATGTGTCTTGACAACTATCTTATCTCATCTTATCTCACTCCCTTGCTTGTTTAATGTCTTTTATGTCTCATAAGAGATTGAGGCAATACATAATCTACACTAATCCTGTCTCATTAATATAACAAAGACAACCCATTCCCAAATGGGGTTATGACCATAAACATAGAGGTTAGAATTTACAATTTAATTTTTTTTGGACATAATTCAACCTATAATCATGTGGTTGACAGGGAACTTCCAGAAATGCAAGGTGGATTCAGAAGAGAATGTGGAATGAGGGATATCATTGCTGATGCCAGATAGATAGGCTCAAAGCAAAGAATACCAGAAAGATGTTTATTTTTGTTTTATTGATGATGCAAAAGCGTTCAATTGCATGGATCATAAGAAGTTATGAATAACATTGAGAACAATGGGAATTCCAGAACACTTAATGGTGCTCATGAGGAACCTGTACATAGACTAAGAGGCTGTCATTCAAACAGAACAAGAGGATAATTCATGGTTTAAAATCAGGAAGGGAGTGTGTCAGGGTTGTATCCTTTCACCATACTTATTCAATCTGTATGCTAAACAAATAATCCAAGAAGCTGGACAATATGAAGAAGAATGTGGCATTTGGATTGGAGAAAGACTCATTAACAACCTGCAATAAGCAGACGACACAACTTTCCTTGCTGAAAGTGAAGATGACTTGAAGCACTTACTGATAAAGACTAAAGACTACAGACTGCAGTATGGAATACATGTCAATATGAAGAAAACAAAAATCCTCATAACTAAATGGAGAAAAGGTGGAAATTGTCAAAGATTTTATATTACTTGGTTCCACAATCAACACAAATGGTAGCAGCTGTCAAGACATCAGACAATGTATTGTACTGGGAAAATCTGCTGCAAAAGACCTCTTTAAAGTGCTGAACCAAAGATATCTCTTTGAAGACTAAGGTGTGCCTAACCCAGGCATGGTGTTTCCAATTGCCTCATATGCATGTGACTGTTGGACAATGAACAAGGAAGACCAAAGAAGAGTTGATGCTTTTGAGTTGTGGTGTTGGTGAAGAATACTGAAAGTACCATGAACTGTCAGAAGAATAACAAATCTGTCCTAGAAGAAGTGCAGCCAGAGAATGCTCCTTGGAAGTGAGAATGGACAGACTTCATCTCACCTACTTTGGTTATATTGTCAGAGGGACAGATTGTGCTTGATAAAGTAGAGGGGCAGCGAAAAAGGGGAAGACCCTTAAGGAGATGGACTGACATAATGGCTGCAATGATGGGCTCAGGTATAGCAGACCTTGTGAGGCTAGCACAGGACCAGGCAGTGTTTTGTTCTGTTGTACACAGGGTCACTATGAGTCAGAGCCAACTTGATGGCACCTAACAACAACAACAGCCATGTTGAGATAATCAAATGAAATAATTATGTAACAGGGCTTGTCACAGTATTCCTCATTTTCCTTCTAATATAGGATATGTCCATCCCAGTAGCCTGTGATCTTGGACAACTAAATAGCAATGCCATCTTTGATGCCACATTTTTAATCTTAAAGTTGGAAAACAAAATTGCTTCTGTAAATGAAGCTTGCAGAAGTTTTTCACTGCAGTGTTATTCAGCATTTTAAAATTCCACAACATGTCCTAAATTTCCAACTGTCCCATTTTACAGCACATGAGAGGGGAGTGGCTGTGTGGATGTTCAGGAAGAACGCACGGGTGGCAGGGTGGATGCGAAGGGCAGTGAAGTCCCGTTGGCCTGTGCAGGTGCTTGCATGAAGGACGCAGTGGAAGAGTCGAGTGTAAAAGAGGAAAAATGAGAAGGTGAACCTTAGAGAAAGAAAAATGCAGATAAACAAAAGAAGAAATCTTATTTGTTTCATACTTTTATTTTTGCTGTGTTCAACTGGCAGTAGATATTCTAATGAACAGTAGAATTTCTCAAACACTGACAAGAGAAAGGTTTTTTTTTTTTTCCCAAGTTTGTTGACATGAAAAAGAAAAGCAAAACTGAATAACTGAAAAACTGAATATCCAAGTGCTGATTAACCGAGAGCTGGCTCTAAGAAGACTGAAAACATCTGCTGGCTCCTTTGAAGGAAAAACAATCCCTTTGGGTTTTCACTGCAACAAATCCTGTTCTCAATTTTCTGTTTGGGAATGATCCAGGAAAAAAATGACCTCTCCCATTCTAGTAATGAATTTCTATTCCCTTTTGAACTTTAAATATGTTAATTTAATACCCAGATGGCCACCAAAAAATATCCATTGTCAAACCATAGATCTTGACACACTGCTTTGGGGCTCGCCTCTACCCTGTTACTCAGATTTCTCTGATTCTAAACATAGAGCTCATCAACAGGGAAGATGTCCCAGCCCAGCCCTGCCCAGGCCTCTGTTGGTCCCTTCAGTGTTTACAACAATTTCTCTTTTTTGTCATGATGTTCCTTCACTGAGTTGAAGCATTCCCAAACCTCCAACCATTTCAGAGACTGGCTAGGAACAGACAGACAGTGGAATAGGATCAAAACCATATTATTTTTCATTTCTGGACTTGAAATAGCCAACATTCAGAACATATTATCCTAGAGTATAGTAAAGCTCTCCCATCTGGGATTTAAAAAAAAAAAAAATTATTTATAAAGTAATTCCAGTACCTGTTCTCATAAAAATGGTACATGGTATCTTAATCTTAATACAAAAAGAACATCTTCTGAGTCTGAGTCTGCATGGAGACACTGAAGATTGTACTCTTCGTAACTTTAGTATTCATTGCCTCTCCATGTCTAGTTGGTTAGAAGCAGATTCTCTGTAAAATTATGAGGTGTTTCTAATCATTGGTCTTTACTAAACACAGGGGGAAAGTCTAGAAGCTGCAGATCTTGTCCCTGTCTTTGAAGAACACACATTCTTCACTGGCTACTAGATTTGCCTTCTTATCTAGCAGAACCTGCGAGCTTTGCAAGTACCACACATGGATAAAACATTATGGAAAATATGTGAGACTTTATATGAGTATTTAAAAGAATAGTGTATAAACATCTGAGGATCAATTGGAATCATTCACAAGATATTAATTCAACAAACTTTTATTGAACATTGCTATATAGGTCCCATGCTAAGAACACACAGATGGTAAGTCACAGACCTCTTTTCAAGGAGCCTATATGATTCAGTGTAGAATTCTCACTTTCCATGCAGGAAACTTGGCTTTGATTCCCAGCCAATGTACCTCAAGGCCAGCCACCCCTCATTTGTCAGTGGAGGCTTAAACGTTGCTGTCAGGCTAAACAGGTTTCAATGGAACTTTCAGACTAAAACACACTAGGAAGAAAGTCCTTTGTTGTTGTTAGGTGCCATTGAGTCATTTCCGACTCATAGCGACCCCATGCACAGCAGAACAAAACACTGCCCGATCCCGTGCCAGCTCCATGATCCTTGTTATACTTGAGCCCATCATCGCAGCCACCATGTCAATCCATCTTGTTGCAGGCCTTCCCCTCTTTTGTCGACCTTCCACCTTACCAAGTATAACATCCTTCTCCAGGGAATGGTCCCCTCTGACAATATGATCAAAGTAGGTGAGATGAAGTCTGGCCATCCTCGTTTCCAAGGAGCATCTCAGCTGCACTTCCTCCAGGACAGATCTGTTAGTTCTTTTAGCAGTCTATGGTACCTTCAGCACTCTTTGCTAGCACCACAACTCAAAAGCATCAACTCTTCTTTGGTCTTCCTTATTCATTGTCCAGCTCTCACATCTGTACAAAGCAATTGGAAATATCATGGCTTGTGTCAGGCGCACCTTAGTCCTCAAGGAGACATCCTTGCTCCTCAGCATTTGAAACAATTCCTTCCCAGCCGACCTGCCCAGTGCTACACGTCATATAATGTCCTGACTGCTGCTTCCACTGGCCTCGATTGTAGAACCAAGCAACGTGAATTCTTTGACAACCTCAATATTTTCTCCATTTATTGTGATGCTGCTCATTGGTCCAATTGTGAGGATTTTTGTTTTCTATATATTGAGATATAATCCATACTGCGGACTGTGTTCCTCAGTCTTCATCAGTAGGTGCTTCAAGTCATCCCTCACTTTCAGCAAGCAAAGTTGTATCATCAGCATATCTTAGATCGTTAATGATTCTTCTTCCAATCCTGATGCCACGTTTTTCTTCATATAGTCCAGCTTCTCAGATTATTTGCTCAGGATATAGATTGAATAAGTATAGGGAAAGGATAGAACCCTGAGGCACTCCCTTTCTGATTTTAAACCATGTAGTGTCCCCTAGTTCTGTTCGAATGACAGCCTCCTGGTCAAAGTACAGGTTCCTCATGAGTACAATC
>NW_006921829.1:3105787-3119872 GCF_000298275.1 Orycteropus afer afer | reverse complement strand
AATGGATATTTGCCACTGTTTCTCCTCAATTTGAGTGGTGCCATGTCAGCAAATGGAGGTCTCTAAAGGTTTACCTTATCCATATGAGTAAGGCTGATTTTACTCTGATAATAGCTCTTTCCCAGTCCTACTTTGAGAGCTTCCTAAACTAAGTCACTCATCTTCCTCCTCTGTATTGGACAATGTTTCTGGGCTATTCATAAAGTTGCACAGTAATGTATCAGAAAGTATTTCTCTGCTATTCATAAGGTTTTCCCTGGCCAATTCTTTGAGAAGTGGATGGCTTCTTCCTTCTTCCTAGTCTGTCTCAGTCTGCAAGCCAGGCTGATACCCATGCACCATGTGCACCCCACTGGGTTTTAAACACCAGTGGCACAGCCTCAACATTCATAGCAACATGTCACCACAGTAGGACAAACCAACAGACAAGTTTGTCTCCCTTAGCCGTTGGAAACCCCTCCAGCCACCCTTACCTGGATCCTCGAGGCTAAATCCTTGATCTGTTCCAGTCCACTTTGCCTTTTCTGTCATCTCCCTGCTTCTTGCCTCACTGCTTGTGGGGGGTGGCCTGGGTTCCCTCACCTCACCTGGCTCCCTGCAGTTGACTCCTCTATCTGTTCCTATCCCCTTAGCTTTTTCTGTCCTCTCTTTGCTTTACCACCTTGCTCCTTGTGGGGCATGGCCTGGGTTCCCTGTCTTCACCTGGATCCCTGCGGCTGACTCCTCTATCTGTTCCAGTTGCCTTTGCCTTTTCTGTTCTCTCCCTGCTTCCCGCATCGCTGCCTGTTCTTAGGTCCCTGGAATCCGAATGAGAATGCTATCACTTTAAAATCCAAAATGGTTACCAGTTGTAAACATTAAAAATGGCTGCACCCTTGGTCACTTTAAATATCCAAAATGGCTGCCACGTGTAAACAGTCAAAATGGCTGTACCCTCTGGACAAACAAAAAGGTCAGTGAAAAAACAAGAAGACCTGCAATATCTGGGAATAGGGCAATAAGAGAAAAAGGCAGAGAAGGAGAATAATGAAGCAAACAATGGGAAAAATGCAAAAAGAAAAACAAGGAATGGGGTTAACCACAAGAAAAAAGAAGAAAAAAAAATTTGCAACCAAGAAGGGAAGAAAAAAGCTGAAAACTAGGACCTGGGAGGGGAATAATGGTAAAAAGGATAAAAGTATTAATAATAGTAGTAGTTTTAAAACAGACTAAAGCAAGTAAACTAAAAACCAGAAAAAAGAAAGAGAAAAACAAAATCAGGGGAGGGCAGGGCAGGGCACACAGGCTCCGTCTGAGCACACAGACTGGGATGGAGTTCCTGCAGGCCCAGAAGGTGGCTGAACCTCCTTTCACCAAGCGGGTGTAGAGTATAAGAGTAACAAGGGGAATGTCACATCTTTTCAGTAATCCAGGTCCGGAGTGTCCTTGGACTCGGATATCTTCTGGAGGCTAGAAGTCTGAATTCCAGGCACTGGCTTTCGGGGAGGTGTAGGGCCCTCTATGTTTTAATCCAGGCCCAACTGCTATGTCTCAGGGGTGGGCCATGGACTTGGATCAAACGTCAACCTGGAGGCTTTTTTCAACTCACGCAGCTGCAGGGGCTGAGGAGCCCCTCACTCAGAGTAATACTGAAATGGATTAGAAGACAAGAAAACTCGAGAAGGCAAATGGAAAAGTACACAGGGAGGAAGATGAACTGCGGCAAAGCCTTTGTCATATGATAGTGACTTTCGCCGAGATGAAGGTTGGGGTTCCCCAGGTGGCTATGTGCTACCCGCTGGTGTGAGGGCTCTGTTGTTGTTTCCCTCTGGCTTAAAAAAATCAGCCCATGAAAACTCTATGGAGAAAAACAGTCCATTTTGTGTGGAGTTGCCATGAGTCAGGATCCAACTTGACAGCAGTATAACAACAGCATAGTCTAGTAGAGCAGATGAAAAAACACACGTTCCTGTACCATGTGGAAGAAATGAAAATCCCTGAACTACCTAATCCCAGTCATTTTGGCAATGTTCTATATGATAAATTTTCTATTCTGTCCATCTCACTGGCTATTATCTATTTACTCATAGTCACCTCATATTTGTCAGAGTAGAAGTTGTTCCGTAGGTTTTTAAAGTTATGACCTTTTGGAAGCAGAGCTCCAGACCTGTCTTCCAAGATACCTGTGGGTGTGTTGAATCTGCCAACCTTTTGGCTAGTAGTTGAATGCTTAACTGTTTGCACCACCCATGGAATCTTTCTTCAAAGACTGAAAATAGCTTCTTATTCCAAGACATACAATAAAATAATGATATAATATCACTAGGAGAAAAACGTATGGCTATAATGATAGGTGTTTTCAAATACTGCTTGTCTACTCTTTCAACACTCTAGAATCAAGATTCTTAAAAAAAAATTATTGTGATTAGGGTGGAAATTTACAAAACAGATTTGTTTAATGGAGATCCTGGATAGAGTGGGAGGAAAAATGTGGAACAAAATTCAAAAACTCACAAATGATCAGAATTACTGGTCAGATAGAGAGTAGTGGAACCCCTGAGACTATAACCCTAGGTTACCCTTCAGGACTAGAAATGGACTCACGTACATGGATTGGCTTGCAGTACAACAGTAGAAAGACCTACATGCAGAACACTTACCCAGGGCGACACATCTACCTGTTCTAGGGAGATGCCACCCTTAGATCCATCTGCCATGAGATGCCAGAGGGGCAGCATTCACACAGAGGGAAAGCTGGACAGATGGGAATGCATGGATAAGAAGGGCACAGGGAGGGGGTACTCTCAGGGAGGACAGGAGAGGAGAGTTTTTTATGGTTGGGGATGATAATCAGGGCCTGAAGTCAAATGTGCATGAACTGTTGAATGTAAAACAAATTTGCTTTGTAAATTTGTACTCAAAACAAAATTGCAATTAAAAACAAAACAAACAAAAAAACCAGATTCGTTTTTTCCTCAACAGTTTGAACACAATTCATTTCGCAGCACCAATTACAATGTTCACAATAGAACAGCTCTCCTCTCACCTCCTCCCTGTGATTACCCCTTTACTATGTCCTTCTTGCCTATGCATTCCTATCTGTCTAGCTTTTTCCCTGTGCAAATAAACTGCCCTTTCAATCTCTGAGAGTTGACTGTTCTAAGGGGTGCGTTTCCCTGAGATAGGTGTTCAGCTCATAGGCTTTTCTGTTGTTTGGCTGAGAGCTAACCCAGGGAGTGAATCCAATTCCAGGTCCAAAGGGTAACCCAGGGCTATAGTCTTGAGGATTTCACCAGTCTCTATCTGACCAGTAATTCTGGTCATTTTTGTGTTTTTAAATTTTGTTCTACATTTTTCCTCCCACTCTATCCAGGATCTCTAATTTTAGATTCAAGATTCTTATATCAACACTTGACTTTCTTGCCATCTTAGTCACCAACTTGCATGAACAGATATACCCCAGTCTTATCTGGAACTTCATCTCCCCCAATGTCTTAAACTCTAGTTGATCAATATTTGACCAAATTTCTATCCTTCCTGTTTCCTTCCTCCCATTTTTCCTGATACTTATTTAACTTCATTCACTTTCAACATGGAAGTCCTTCAGTGTTTCTTCTTTTCCGCATTGATCATCGTTACTTATGGCTTTACTTCCATTCTTATTCAATCCAGACCCAAAATGCACTATGTTTTTGCTGGATCTGCTTCCCCAAACTCCAAATAACCACAGGGGCTAAGGTTTCACTACTCTCTGCAAGGCACCCTCCCTATCTCTTCTGTCCTCTTATTTCACAGGGAAAATTAAGGTCATCATACATAACAGCCCTAAAACCCAAAGACCCTATTTTACAAAAGCATCTACCTCCTCACCTGCAGTTGTAGTGGAAGAAAAGTCACTCCCCTGAACGAAGTTTAACTTCTGTGTTGTTAAAGTGGCTATCATAGGGTTATAATGGAGATAAATGAGGTTTCCATGTGTTAGCCGGAATCTCTACTTCCACAACCTCTCACTTTGAGGCCATTATTTGAGTAAACCCATTGCCATCAAGTTGATTCTGACTCATAGTGACCCTATAGGACAGATAGAACTGCCCCATAGGGTTCCCAAGTCTGTAAATCATTCCAGAAATGGCCTGCCTCATCTTTCTCATGTGGAGTAGCTAGTGGGTTCAACTTTTTGGTTAGCAGTCCAATGCTTTTATTTTTATTTTTATTGTGATCTGGGTGAAAATTTACAGAGCAAATTTATTTTCCATACAGCAGCTCACATATACTTTGTCTCATGACCTTGACTGCAATTTCCCATAATGCAACAGCTCCCCTCCCACTTCCTCCCCATAGTTACCTCTTCCCTATGTCCTTCCCTCTCATGCACTCCTGCCCCCTGAGCTGTCTCCTGTGCATACACAGCCCCTCTATTTTCCCATGATTGATCTCTCCAAGGAGTGTATTTACCTAATATAAATGTTCAGCTCACATGCCTGTCTTTTGTTTGGCAGCCCAATGCTTTAACCACAGTGGAACCAGAATGCTTAATTGGGTCATTGTGTCCCAACATCTACCCTCATAATGGATCCTACAGCTAAACCTAGGATTTCCTTCGAGATTTCATTAATACTAAATTTGAAGACAAGTGATATGAAAGTTTACAATGAGATTCTAATGTGCTAAATTCTTGGATAAAATCTATTCCAAACCAAACCCACTGTCATTAAGTTGATCATAGTTACCTGTAGGACAGAGTAGAACTGCCCCATAGGGTTTCCAAAACTGTAAATGGAAGCAGACTGCTTACATCCTTCTTGCAATTAGCAGTCAAGCACTCTACTGCACCACCTGATCTCCTTAAGTTCTTGACTATCCCATTCTCTATTCTACTTTGGATATTCCATTGTTAACCTCCCCAAGATTTGTACTTTTTGTTTGTTTATTTTTTGCTGTTGTCCTTACCAAACCCGGATTTAAGAGAACAAGGTTTACATTTACTCAGGCATGAGACAACAGGAACAATTTCAGTGTGTCAACAACCTCTTTATAGGAGAAGGAGAAAGCAGATGATCATGAAAGTTATTAAAAATGGATCTTTAGAAAATTATCAACAAAATAAAATTACCTCTAGAAATATGGAGCCTTTCTCTCCAAATTGATCAATTTTAGCAATATTATGTTATCTTTAGGAGCTCTGTATGTGCCAACCAAAAGATTGGTGGTTTGAACCCATCAGCCACTCTGTGGGAAAAAGATGAGACAGTCTATTTCCATAAAGATTTACAGCCTTGGAAACCCTATAGGGCAGTTTTACTCTGTCCTAAAATGTCGGGTTGGAATCGGTTCAGTGGCAGTGGGATGCTGTATTTAAAAATAGTTGTGGCCAGAAGATTTTCAGTATAGTTGCCAAGTCTTTTCTAGGAATGGCCACTGGGAAACGAGTGTTCCTAATCAAGTCATATTTAGGTACAGCCCCAGCTGTCAGATACATAGAATATATACAGTTCAAAATATCCAATTAAGACTAACTTCCAAACCATGAGCATGCTAGGCAAAAGGATTCATTACTGTGCTTACCATGCCCACACCCCTAGGTTTTGTAACAGAAATGTGATGCTTCTACTTTCCTCAACCAAGATCCTCCTGCATATTTGCTGAGGTAGTTCTTTTCTCAGAAAGAACTGAAACCTTGGGAAATCAAAAAGAAAACAAACAAACTAACTAACTATTTCACTGCTGTAGAGTTCATTCCGACTCATAGTGACCCTACCGGACAGAGTAGAAGTGTCCTATAGGGTTTCCAAGAGTGTACTCTTTACAGAGGCAGACTGCCTAGAACTCATGTCTCTTGGTGTTTGCCAAATATTTGAGGAAATTCAACAGACAAGGGCAGTGCAGCATGGTTCAGGCAATTTTGAATCAAAGTTTACTTAATTTTACTTAATTAATTTTACTTAATTAAGGTTACTTAATTTTTTTTAAGTCTTGGTTTCCTCATCTGTAAAATGGGGACATTTACTGAATGCTTACTACATGCCATGCAGTGTGCATTATCTCTAGCTAGAAATAATTTCTGGAAAATAACCTAACAGAGTTCTTTTAAGAATTATGCCTGTCATATAGTAATGCTCAGTAAATGTTTTCCATAGTTTATTTTCTGTCATTCCATTTAAGGCCATGCCTATCTCTAATTTGGAAGACCCTTTGCCATTGGGAGACATGCTCAAAGGAGTCCTGAGTCTGAGAGGGTAAAAGGAAACTGTAGCTGCCGGCTGAATATTAGCTGACTCAAAATTAGCAGACCTACTTCATTTCAGCCAAGACATAACAGGAGCAGCCAGTTCTCTGTGGTAGGAAAGTCTGAGGACTTTCTGGACCTGGCTACCGACAAAAGGATTGATCTCACTGCAGAGGCCACCAGCTAAGGGTGAACTACAGGAGGGTGGAACTGGATTTGAATTGGTAGGGAAAATTTCAGGAGAATCTAAACCTTTAGGAGGGAAATGGTTTGGGATTAAATAGGTGTCTTAATTTGAATGGAAAAGGCAAATTATGAATCAAAATATGATCCTTCTCCCAAGAAAGGACCAGTATCCTGAACAACTTTTGAAGTTGTGTGTTGTAGTTCCACCATCTGTATCTATGTTATAGCTGTTGTTGTTAGCTGCCATTGAGTTGACCTTCAACTCCTGGCAACACTGTGCACAATGGAGCTAAACGCTGCCTGGTTCTGCACTATTCCCATGATAGGCTGTAGATTAGACCATTGTGATCATCAGGGTTTTTATTGGTTGATTTCTGGAAGTAGATCACCAGGCTTTCTTCCTTTATTTGTAGACACCTTGATCTATAAAGAGGAGCTCTGGTGGCATAGTGCCTAAAGCATTTGATTGCTAACCAAAAGTCTGGCAGTTCAAACCCACTAGCCACTACTCAGAAGGAAGATTGGGCAATCTACTTCCATAGTGATATCTATAAACCTAAGTATTTAACTATCTCTATCTGTAAGGAACACAAAGGCTATATAGCACAGGGCTTCCATTGGTTAGCTGTGGGTGTGTGGGATTATGGATATTAATTTTTTTTTATGTTTTCTGAAAAATATACATGGCATTGATAACAAAAAAAAATAAATAACACTACTAATTTTGAAAAAGACATTGGAGGGAACAAATAAAGATATATTAAGGTGATCATATCTTTTATCAACTTCCCCTTACTTTTTCAGGGAAGTAAGGCACACTGGGGAGATATATCCTGAAAGAAGATCCTATTAGTGAGGAGTGGTCAGATTGGTACAGACTGTAGACAGAGGTTTAAGGAAGACCCCTGAATCTGTTCTTGGATTCTCTACTCAGTTTTCACATAGAATTTTCTTTCCAGGTTATGTTCTATATAATCTGGTTCTGGTTGTAAAGTACATTGCTCTTATGGTTTCCTTGCATGGTTGAAGATAATGGCTTTTTGATGATGTCTCTAAAAGCAACTAGATAGAGTCCACCTAAGAAATAAATTTATTTTAATTATTCAGATGTGCTGCTCATACAAGTAAAGGAACTATTATCTTGGTAGTGAATTTTAAGATGCGGGACTCCTGAGATTCCCAGGTCAATATTTTGACAGTGATGCAACTCCAAAGGGATGAGAGATCTAGTTAGAGATGTGCAGGAACAGGTGCAGATATGGAAAGATAAAGATTTTTCATATCTATATGGGCTGATATGTGGTGTAGAGTCCTTGGCTCTGCGTATGAAGAGATTTTAGACTCACATTGGAGACAGGACCAACATGTGTGATAAAAGTAAGAAGCCAAGGGTGTCACTGTGCTTCTTGTCCTTGGTTTGCCACCTGAAGGCAATCTTTCTCAAACCATAGCACAATTTTTTCAACAAGAATATGCCCTTGCTTTTCATACTCATAGATTTAACTCTACTGGACACCTACACTTTGCTATCTCATTGGCACCTCAAACCCAAGACGACCAGAATTGAGACAACCAATAATTAAACATTTACATATAATTGGTGCAATAGTCCAGTGGGAACATGAAGCAGGGTGTGGAGAACTCTATTGTGAGGCAAGAGTCATCTCAAAAGATGTGATGCTTGGCTTAAGTCTTCCACTATAAATGTTAGTTCACCAGGGGCAATAATTAGAATAGCTAACACTTAAATAGCATTTACTGTGGCCAATGTTGTTGTAGTTATGTGCCGTCGAGTCAGACCCGAATTATAGCGACCCATCTTTGGGTTTCCGAGGCAGTATCACTATGGAAGTAGATTGCCCTAACCTTCTTTCCAAGGAGTGGCTGGTGGGGTTGAACTGCCAGCCTTCTGGTTAGCAGTCAAGTGCCTTAGGCACTATGCTACCAGAGCTCCCACTGTGGTCAATAGGCACATGCAAAGATGCTCAACATCATTGGTCATTAGGAAAATGCTAATCAAAATAATAATGAGATGTCACTTCACACCCACTAGAATGACTATAATAATAATAATAATAATATGAAAAACAATAATTATTGGTGAAGATACGGAGAAATTGGAACTCACATGCATTGCTGGTAGTAATGTAAAATGGTGCAGTCTCTGAGGAAAACTATTTGGCAGTTCCTCAAAACCTTAAACACAGAATTAGCATATATATGATCTAGTAATTCCACTCCTCGGTATATACCTAAAAGAATTGAAAATAGGCACTTCAATACATGCACACATGTGTTCATAGCAGTACTATTCACAATAGTCAAAAGGTAAAAACAACCCAAATGTCCATCAACAGATGAATGAATAAACAGAATGTGATATATATATACACCATGAAATATTTTTCAGCTATAAAATATTAAATAAAATAAATTACATATTAAACAACATATGAAATATTATTCAACTGTAAATAAAATTAAGTTCTGGTATATATTAAATATAGATGAACCTGAAAAACATTATGCTAAGTGAAAAAAGCCAGATACAAATGATCACTGTGATGGATTGAGTTGTGTCCCTAAAAAATATGGATTGTAATTCCTAACCTCTTTGCCTGGGGTTATAATCCCACTTGGGAATGGATTGCATTTTTTATGTTAATGAGGCAGGATTAGTGCAGGGTGTGCCTTGAGTCAATTTCTTTTGAGATATCAAAACAAGTGAGAGAATCGGTTTTGGGGGGGAAGAAGCCCACATGAAGCCATATGAAGACTGCCCAGGAGCAGAAGCTCAAAGAAACAAGGACTTTCTCCTAGAGCCAAGAGAGAGAGAGCCTGAATTCAGCACCCTGAATTCAGATTTCTAGCCTCTTAACCTGTGAGAAAATAAATTTCTGTTTGTTAAATCCATCCATTTATGGTATTTCAGCGGCATAGTTACAGCAGCACTAGGTTACTGAAGCAGTCAGCTATTGCATGATTTCATTCATATGAAATATCAGGAATAGGTCAATCTACAGAGGTAGGAAACAGATTGGTGGTTACTAGGAGCTCTGGTAGTGTAGTGGCTAAGGCACTTGACTGCTAACCAGAGAGCTGGTGGTTCAAACCCACCAGCCACTCCTTGGAGGGATGGTTGGGCAGTCTACTTCTGTAGTGATACTGCCTCAGAAACCCAAGGAGGGGTCACTATGAGTTGGGTCTGACTCGAGGGCATATAACAACAACAACAACAGGGCTGGGGGGTAGGGCATGAAAAATGACTGCTTAATGGGTATGGAATTTCCTTTTGGGATGATAAAAACGTTTTGAGATAAGATAAAAGTGGGGGTTATATACCATTGTGAATGTACTAAATGTCACTGAATTGTTCATTTTAAAATGGTTAAGTTTATGCTATGAATTTCACTTTAGTAAAAAAAGGTAAATTAAAGAAGAAAAAAAATAGCATTTCCCACATGTCAGTCATTGTCCTAAGTACTCTATACATATTGACTAATTTTATAATTTTGGGTAGGTGGTACAATCCCACTGTACCAATGAGAAAACTGAGATTGGGGAGGTTAAATGGTAAATTTAAAGCCATACAACAATTGAATGGCACAGTGAGGATTCAAAGCAGGGCAATTTTTATTCTTGAGTCAGAGATTTTTCACCATGATGCTCAACTGCCTTTCAACAAGGTGAACTAAGGGCATTCCTGGAAGAGAAAATGGCCCTGACCAAGACACGACACTTGGCATGTTTTGGGACATATTTGCTGTGCTGAGATGGCAGTATGGAGTGGTGTAAGCAAGGATAGCAGATGGACCTGCAAGGGGTGGGCAGGGCCAATCTGAGTTGGGCCTTCATCCTAGAGGCACTAGGAATGGATCAATGGGTTTTTAACTGTGGAGTCATATGACCCAACTTCCATTTTATGACACTTACTCTGGTGGCAATATGGAAGAGAAGAAGACTTGAGGCTCTAAGAGATTAGGATGGAGGTCCAGGCAGGAGAAGCCTTCATCCAAGTGAAGAACAGGGTGGAAGAGACTGAGGCAGAGATAAGCAGGAGGGAGACTTGACAAGGTGACTGTGACCTACTTGCTCTCCGCATGTACCCCAAGCACCTGCCCCTGACCATCTGGGATTTCTCTCTGGTTCCTGAACATGCCATGCCCTGTCCCTATGCCTCTACATCTTTGCTCATGTTGTCTCCTCTGCTGGAACACTCTTAGCTGTCTCACATTTAACGATGCTTTAAGACCTACCTCAGGGTGGTTCAGTTTGACACTCCCTTCTTTGCTTCCACAGCATCGCATGAATATCCCTGCTATAACTCTCACTTTCTGGCTATGTGATTGTTTTATTCCATACCAGTTTTCCCCAGAAGATGGAGAGTTCCTTAAGAGGAAGGGTGTGCATCTTACAATCCAAAGATCTTGCAAATGGCTATTGCCTTAGCAGCCTTTGAATCAATCAAAATTGTTTTGGTTTTAGCCTACATTGTTAATTTACAGGAAAGGAGAGAAGTCCAATTATCATCAGTCAAAATTAAGATGTGAGGATTTCCCTATTCATACTGTTCTCTTAGGTGCAAACAGCTAGTGGCCTAGATATGTTGATTTTTAATGTGTCACTCTCCTGAATTATATTTTTCTCAAGAGCTTAATTTTCTCCATAGGTTATATGAGGAGTTTATTTTAAGTTTGGTGTTATGAAGCCTAGATTAAGTGGAGGAAGACATGATTTTTTTTCACTTTTTTTTTTTTTTTTTTTGATTTGGGTGAAAGTTTACAGAGCAAATTCATCTTCCATACAGCAGTTTATACACATTTTGTCTCATGACATTGACTATAATTTCCCACAGTGTAGCAGCTCTCTTCCCACTTCCTCCCCATAGTTACCTCTTCCTTGTGTCCTTCCCTCCCATGCACTCCTGTTCCCTCCCCCCCAGCTGTCTTCCTGTGCATACATAGCCCTTGTTCTCCCATGATTGATCTCTCTAAAGAGTATATCTACCTGATGTAAATGTTCACCCCATATGCCGGTCTTTTATTTGGCTGGAAGCCACAGGAGTGAGTTCAGTTCCAGAGCTGAAGGACAGCTAGGAGCCATAGTCTCAGGGGTACCACTAAGCTCTATCAGATGAGCAAACCTGGTCTTTATTATTATTATTGTTAATGATAATTGTGAGTTTTGTTCCACATTGTTCTCCCATTCTATCCAGGATCTCCTATACAGATCCCCCCTCTGAGTGGTTGATAGTGGTAGCTGGACACCGTCTACATCTTCTAGCCTCATGGTCATATAGGCTGAGGATCACATGGTCTACCCATCCCTTGAACTAATTGTTTCCATGTGTCTTTGGTTTTCGTCATTCTTCTTTGCTCTGGGTGAGGAGAGACCCATTGTTGCATCTAGATGGCTGCTTGCAAGCTTTTAAGATCCCAGTTGCTACTCACCAAAGTTGGATGTGGAACAATGTTTTTGTGTAGTATGTTATGCCAATTGAGCTTGATATCCCTTGGGACCATGGTCCTGAATTCACAGGTCCAACTAGATGCTCCCTGCGGGTAGCTGGCTATGCCCAAGAAGTCACTACAACTTTGTCCCTTGTCAGCTCTACAATATACCTGTACATTCTTACAGAACATATGAATACGCTTGTAGAAATATTGTCTGCCACCCCTATATGTGGTCATGGGCACACTCCCCCCTGCCTAGACATGTATGATCATTCAGCCTGTCCACCCATCTGTCCACCTGTAGATCAATGTTTACCCTCACTGACAACACAGTACTGTGTGTGCTAAAGGTTCATCTTTGTATTTCTCATGTACCTCTTCTTTTTTCACAAATTCCTGATGAAGCAGCCCTCCTCAGCTGTAACTTTCGATGTTAAGCATGGGTGATTATTGATGCCTTTGCTTAGAATGATGATGTTACTGATATCTATTAGTGGGGCTACTGTAACAAATTATCACAAACTTGGTAACTTAACAGAGATTCATTCTTTTATGGTGCAGGAGGCCAGAAGTCTAAAATCAAGATATCAGCCACCCTCCCACTTTCTTGACTCTTCCAGTTTCTGATGTGTCCAGAATTCCTTGGGTTGTGGCTGCCTAACTCCAACTTCTGCATCTATGTTCATAAGGCCTTCTTCTTTTTGTATCTTTCCTTTGTATGTGTCTCCTCAATACACTTGTCATTAGATTTAGGGTCTACCCATATAATCCAGATGATCTCAATCTGAGATCCTTAACTTAATTAAATCTGCATAGAACCTTTTTTCTAAATAAGATCATATTCACAGGTTCTGGGAAATAGAGCATGGACATAACTATTGGGGCCACCATTCAACACATCTCCTGACTTCCGGAGGGCCTAAAGGTGGAAGAGGTACTTTCCCAGGGGTAGTGATGGATTTATATTGATGTAGCCAGAACTCTCACCTTTACTCTAATTGCAAAGTTAATCATTTGCAAACCAAACAGCTAAAATTATAGGTTAGAACAAAAATTACAAACTAGTAGACCAAGGCCAGCTGCATGCAGTAGATATACACTGATTGCCTTCATAGTGCTTTACTATGTTTGAATTCATTGAATATTTTTAAAAAATTGGAACATTTTACACAAAAGATCCCCATTTCTTGCTTTTCTTGTAAAATCAGAATATGTAAAAACACTAGGCCCATATCCCTCCTGGCAATATGACTGGAAGCTGAATAGCAGCTGATCCTTTTAGATGGAGCTTGAACTGTCCAGGTGTCCACAGTCTTTACTTCTCCCCATGCTGCACCTCGGCCCCACTTTACTCTTTGGGCATATCATCAGGGCCAGTTAATCATTTAGGCAAGAATTCAAGCCCTCACCCTGACTCATTTTAACCAATGGACCTAAATTCTAAAAGTTATTTTTGAAAAACTTCATATAGACAAGATAATAAGCCATTTCAGATTCATTTGATGTGTCCCTTGGCAGTCAGAACTCATAATCCAAAGATCTACTACAATCTCTACTATAAGACAGGTTCTACATTTTAATACATCTTCCTATTTGTGATAATCTAACTTCGTTCATGCCCAGCCTCATGGGAACATGACTTATAGTCTTGAGTTTTGCAGGACCAACTTAGCTTCAGAACACTTGTTTCTTGCTTGGCAGACCAGGTGTTTTTATCTGGTCTCTAATACTGCTTCTACAATGAATATTTTCCTGCTTCTCATTTCTACAATTTGTTGGTTGAGCATAAGGGCCAAGGTTTACTGAGCTTAAATCTCCCAGCACTTCATTACCCAACGTCTTTGTCTAAGTACATAGAAAAAGAATGGCAACCCTCTCCAGCAGGAGTGGTTTGAACAGAAATTCACTGCTTTTGCTCTTGCTCTTGAAGCCCAGATCACGTTGAGTTGAGAATGTCTTTGAACTGCAGAGACACAGAGACGTTCAAAATGCAAGACTAATCTATTACTTGCAGTTAGATTGACAGTTGGCGGTGGATAATTAAAGAAATGCTGCTTTAGCTAATGTTCTACAGAGATATTTCTCCAGGATTAACTGTTCTTGCACAATTCCTCCCATTCCATTCCCACTAAAGAATGGAATGGTTTCTGTTCATGGCAAGAAGATGTATTTTCATGTGTATTATTCTCATAAATAAAATCAGATTTTCCCCCTCTATTTTGTTGTTCCTTAAATAATTTA
>NW_006921829.1:3104019-3105182 GCF_000298275.1 Orycteropus afer afer | reverse complement strand
GATCCCGGGCCAGCCCCACAATCCCTGCTATACTTGAGCCCATCATTGCAGCCACCGTGTCAATCCATCTCGTTGAAGGCCTCCCCCACTTTACGAGTGATTAAATAACATCTCTGGAAAGGAATATCTCACTGTGTACTTCATTAATGATGCAACAGGGAGCTTAGCTGCTCACTTAGGTAATTCAATAGAGCAATTCCACCTATATCACTGATAATGCCTTGGACAAAATTCTTCTAACTGAAGTAAGGCAAATAAACTTACTTTTGATCTTTTATCTGAAATTTGAAAGAGCTGAATGGTGGAGGCTCGTCATTCATTCTTTGAAGACTGCCTTCCACTTTTTTCTGTTAAGACTTGCTGTGAATAATGCTTCTCTATGATCCGGGAAAAATGACACTAACTGAGCAACAGGCAGGCTGGTGAAGGAAAATGTCTATTAGTGAGACCTGCTGCTGTAACCCTGCATCCTTGACATCTGTCACTGGTTTTTGTGAATAATGAATTTTGTTCCTATAAATTACTTCAAAATAATTAGAGGCAGATGTGTAATTAGTGATAATAAATAGGTGTATCTTAGGAAACCCAGGTATATGTCGAGTTGATTCTGACTCATAGTGACACTGTAGGACAAAGCAGAACTGCCCCATAGGGTTTCCAAGCCTGTACATCTTTACGGAAGCAGGCTGCCTCATTCTTTCTCTCATGGAGGGCTGGTAGGGTTAGAACTGCTGACCTTTCAGTTTGCAGCTGAGCATTTAACCACTGCACCACTGGGGATCCTGCATCAGGATACTGCAACTCAATCAATGTTCATTTTACAAATTGTAGTTTCTCCATAAAGCAAATAGACATGGCCATTAACTGCTGGCAGGACAAGGCTGACTAAGCAAACATTGACAATGAAATGATTTACAAAATGGATGTTCCATTCCATACGAGCTATGAAGCTTGTAGGCACTTTTTCATTAATTTCTCTTTATAACAAAATTATTTTGAGATGGCTCAAATGATTTTGATTTTGAGATTTTGAGATGGTTTCTGTGGATTGAAAATTGTCTTCACTGAGAGTGCCAGAATTTAACCTCAAAATAAATTGGTTGGTTTTCTTAAATGCTCTTCATTAGTATTTGTTTATTGTTTAAGCTGCAATGACTTACATA
>NW_006921829.1:3097470-3102644 GCF_000298275.1 Orycteropus afer afer | reverse complement strand
TATAGGACAGAGTACAATTCCCCATTAGGGATTCTAAGGCTGTAAATTTTTACAGAAGCAGAATGCCACATCTTTCTCCCATGGAGTGGCTGGTGGGTTCCAACTGCTGACGTTATAATTAGTAGCCCAGTGCTTTAACCACTGTACCCCCTTTATATTACAACACTGGGCTTCAATCAGGGTTTTGTAGTTTCAAGTTGCTTTGTCAGCTCAAGTCAGGTGCCAGCAAACCTGTCTAGGTATAACTTCCTTTTTTTTTAACTCACTGTTTCCCAAGTTTGCCTGCTTATAAGACTCAAGTGGGACACGATTAAATATACTGTACAAGTTCCGAGGCCTCGTCAAGCCACTGGAGATTCGGATTCCATAGTTCTGAGGAGGAGGCCAAGGATCTGGCTTTTTAAACACACACCCCAGGTGATTCACAGATACCTCCTGTCAGGTCCACTCCAGCACATGGATGGGTACCTGACATACAGCAACATACAACAGGACGAAAGTTGCCTGGTTCCAGTACATCTTTAAGATTACAGTACATTCAAGTCTATCATTACAGCTATTATATGAATTCATGTCACTGCGGGCCTCCCTTGCCCTCATTGGCCCTCTACTACACTAAGCATCATATTCTCCTCTAGTGACTGAGCTCTCCTGATTATGTGTCCGAATTAAGTGAGTTGAATAATGTTCTGTTGCGATCCATACGGTTTTCATTGGCTAATTTTCAAAAGTAGATCTCTAGTCTTTTCTTCCTAGTTTATCTTGGTCTGGAAGCTTGCTGAAACTTGTTCACAGTGGGTGGCCCTACTAGTATATAAAATATCAGTGGCATAGCCTCTAGCATCATAGCAACACATAAGCCACCACAGTATGACAAAATGATGGATGAGTGGTGAAGGTGATTATTATGATCTGGGATATTCAAAAAACACTTTGTTAGCTTTCCTGGGAACAACTATTACATTTAGACATTTGATTCTTACAGGTAAAGAATCTGTGTATGTGTGAAAGAGAAAGAGAGAGAGAGAACAAACATGTGAGAGAGTTCCATCAACCACCTAAGTGCAAGCCCAGGAGGTAGGTAGTTGCCATTGTTCTAAGGTGAGCAGCCAGGTGTGGCCTTTGCAGATAGCATGGTGGGCACTGATACTAACTGAGTATCTCTTGCTCCTAACATTTTGATTCCAGCACTGGTCTAGTTAATGCACACTTTCTAGCTCTCTCATGTTGAGCCACAGCTGAGCACCAAAGCCTTGAAGTGTTCTTGAAAGAGCATCTAATCCATCTAGTCTCCAAGCACTTAAACCATCTGAGACATAAAGCCTCTTTAATCCTCACCTAAAAGTCTATAAAGAAAGAATTTTTCAAATTCCAGTTACTCTCTTAATTAGGCACCTGGACAATTTTGTATCAGTAGTGAAAAATTGCTAGAAATTGGTTGAGATGGAGGCAGAGATAATCAAATATTTGATGAGAGAAAGAGAAAGAATGAATAAACAAAATAGCTATTTTTTGAAAATTACTGTCTGCTCAAGATTCCTGAAACTCTTTATTTTCAGATTTAAAGGCTCATTGTTCTCTTAAAAAAAACGTATTCTCTTTATATGTCTGACAATTTAAAAAATATTAACTAAAAAATATATTAACTAGAAATCAGCTTACTCATAAGGTTTTCCTGTTTGGGCATTTAGGGATGTGAAGATGTATAGAATAAAAATGTCTTCTTGAGGCTTTCTATCAATTATCTGATGCTCATTTCTCCTGCACAACGTCAGGCTTAGGAGAAATATTTTCTCTATATGACTTGTGCAATAGATCTTCAATGACTGCTTTCATGCCCAGAAATACACAATCTCTTATCAGATTTTCTCCTTGCTGATAGCAACGTGGCTGTACCATCCTATAATTTGATCTCAGTATTCACGTTAAATGACATGTGTCATAGGACAATAACATTTTTAAAATTAGAAGTTTTAGATATATTTGAATAAGGTCTATAGATTAGGTAACAGTGGTGGGTCAATGACAGAATCCTGATGTTGCTAGTTGTATAGTGGTTTTGTAACATTTTGTAACATTTGTGGAATCTGTGTTAGGAGTGCACAGATTTCTAGTTTTTGCATGCCTGAAATTATTTAAAAATGTCAAGTTAAGAACTAATTAAAAACTCAGATATAATATAATGAAGACTCATGTATTTAACCATCCAGATTTCATAAATGTCAATATTTTACCTCATTTGCCTCACATCATTTTTTATTTTATTTTTAAACAAAACATTAGAGACAGTTGAATCCCCCTTTGTGATCTCACTGAACCTCATTCTTCCTTCTTTTCCTGGGGTAAAAGCTACCCTGGTTTGGGGTGTGTCCTTCTTTCCACACCTTTATTCTTCTATTATAAATTCCCATTGTTAGCTACCATTGAGTTGGCTTTCATTCAACAACCTTGTGTATAACAGCACTAAATGTTACCCAGTCTTGAGTCATCTCCATGACCTTTGATATGTTTGATCCCGTTGTTGGGACTACTGTGTCACTCCATCTCATTGCTGTTGTTGTGTTCCATCGAGTCATACCCGACTCATAACAACCCCTCCTTGGGTTTCTGAGGCCCAAGGAAGTGGATTGCCCAACCTTCCTTCTGAGGAGTGGCTGCTTGGTATCTCATTACTATATGTTAATTATCTATAAACTTTGCAAAATGTTTTGTGTTCTTCTTAAAATTTTACACAAATACCATGTAGTACATGTCTTACAGCAGCTTGCTTTGTGCTCAAATTCTGATCTAAGATTTACTCACAGGACTCAAGGAATAAAAGTACTTGACAGTTATTAAGTACTTGATATGAATCAGGCATCATGCTAAGGATATGACATAAATTAAATCACTTAATTCCCCAGCAACTTTATGAGGTGGGTATTATTTCTCCTTTTTGTACAGATGAAGAAACTGAAACACAGAGAGGTTCAGCAACTTATCCAAGGTCACACAGCTAGTAACTAGTGGTGGAGATGGGACTTGAAAAATTAAAGCTAATTTTAGACATTACCTGCAATGCTCCAATAAATAACCTTGTGAAAAATGAGTAGGAGTTTCTCTTGGGCACATACATCTGGAAGTGAAATTTCTGGGTCACAGTGTATATACATCTTCACTTTAATAGTCTTACTCTTTATAGATGTTGCATTACTTTCTACTCTTACTCAAAAAAAAAAAAAACAAAAAACCAAAAACCAAACTCACTGACCTTGAGTCTATTTTTATTTTGACTCACAGAGACCCCCTTTGGGTTTCCAAGGCATTAAATCTTTATAGAAATAGATTACCCAGTCTTCCTTCCCTGGAGTGGTTGATAAGTTTGAACCGCCAACCTTCTGGTTAGTGGTCAAATGCCCTAGGCACTGTGCCACCGCTAGCAGTTGTAAAACGGAGTCCCTGGTGGTGTAGTGGTTAAAGTATTTTCCTGTTGACCAAAAGATTGGTGGTTCGAACCCATCAACCATTCTGCAAAAGAAAGTTGAGGCAGTGTGCTTCCATAAAGATTTGGGATTTCCGGTGGGGTAGTGCTTAAGGCATTTCACTGACAACCTTGGGAATCCAGTGGGAGTTACTATAAGTTGGAATCTACTCGATGGCAGTGAGTTTGGTTCTTTGTTTTGAAAAGTTGCGGACGTTCCTGTTTTTCTTATTCTCTAATGCTTAGTAGTGTTGTTAAGTTTTTTTCCAGAATGATATGTAAAAAATTTGCTCCCATTTTCATTACCTTAAAAGCTAGTCAGCTCAACCATCTTTTTATATGCTTATTGGCTGTCCAGGTTTTTTCTTCTTTATATTGTTTTTCATATCCTTTTTCAATTTTATCCTCCTTTTTCTCTTAATGATGCAGTGGAAAACTCTTTGTATAGTCTATATATAGACTTTATTATATTACATGCTTTGCAAATATTTTCCCCTACTTTGTAGCTTACTTTGATTAGGTGTCCTTGATAGATATTTTAGGAGCTCTGGTGATATAATTGTTAAGGCATTTGCTTGCTAACCAAATGTTGGTGGTTCAGACCCACTAGCTGCTGCATGGAAGAAAGATGAGGCAGTCTGCTTTTATAAAGATTTACAGCCTTGGAAACCCATCGGAGATTGCTGTGAGTAGGAATCAACTTGAAGACAGTGAATTTCATTTGATTTGATAGATATTTTGCATTGTACCATAATAAAAAATTTCCATCTTTTTCATTGTTTCATGCTTTTTGCATCTTATGTAAGAAATCTTCATCTCTACCAATGTCATTAAGATAGTCTGATACTCCTTTCTGAAAGTTTTACTTTTCACCCTCAAAATAAATAGAAATTAAAGCTTATTTCTGTGACTCTATGAAGCTGGAATCTAATTTTATTTATCTACTTATTTTAATATATTGAGTAGTTTATCCTTTTAAAACTGATTTTTAAATGGCCCATTTATCTTATAACATGTTCTTATGCATGTGTGGGTCTATTCCTGTTTCTATAATCTGTTCCTTGGTTTATCTGTTTGTTCCTACCCAAATACCTTACTTTTACTTCACCATCACTCTAAGGTAAGTTTTAAAATCTCACATGTCAAGCTCTCCCCTCCTGTTTTGTTTTATTCAGAATTTTATATTCTTTAGTCTTTGATATACATTTTGGATTAGTTGTCACATAATATCAAGCACTTGATTGCAGTTTCTGTTTTTAAATTGGAATAGCATTGCATTTGTAGATAATTTTGGAAGAACTGACTTATAATATTATGCCTATAAACATGTCATAACTCTTCACTTACTGGAGTTTGTTTATACATTCTTTAATAGTATTTTGCTTAATTTTCCCCATAAATATTTTACATAAAATTAGATTTATTTCTGGATATCTTATTACTATTTTGAATGAGATTTTTTTTTTTTAAATTGTGATTTGAGTGAAAATTTACAGAGCAAATTCATTTTCCATACAGCAGTTCACATACACTTTGTCTCATGACATTGACCACAATTTACCACAATGCAACATCTCCCCTCATACTACCTCCCAGTAGTTACCTCTTCCCTGTGTCCATCCCTCCATGCACTCCTACCCCCTGAGCTGTCTCCCTGTGCATAAATAGCCCTTCTTTCTCCCATGATTGTTCTCTCCAAGGAGAGTATCTACCT
>NW_006921829.1:3062960-3081954 GCF_000298275.1 Orycteropus afer afer | reverse complement strand
GTAGAGAAGGAGAATAATGAAGAAAAAAATGGGAAAAATGTAAAAAGAAAAACAATGAATGGGGTTAATCATGAGAAAAAAAGGGAAAAATAAATAAAGAATTCAAATTCAAATTTTTTTTTTTTTTTTTAAACCAGGAATAGGGAAAAGGAAAAAAATGTGTAAACTAGGACCTGGGAGGGGAAGAATAAAGAATAATAATAAAAAGGACAAAAGTATTAATAATAATAGTAGTTTTTAAATAGACAAATACAAGCAAACTAAACACCAGAAAAAAGAAAGAGAAAAAAAGAAAAGAAAAAAGTTGGTGGAGGACAGGGCATGACACCCAGGCTCCATCTGAGCACACAGACTGGGATGGAGTTCCTGAAGGCCCAGAAGGTGGATGAGAGTGAGGAATGGCCACACCTCTGTTCACCATGCAGGTGTGGGGTATAAGAGTAACAAGAGGAATGTTGCACATATTCAGTTGTGCAGGTCCAGAGTGTCCTTGGGATTACCGGCAAGCACAACCTGTTCTTAAACCCCTGGAATCTGGTAGAGTGCTGTCTATTTAAATATCCAAAATGGTCAAGCTGCTTGTAAACATTCAAAATGGCAGTGTCCTCTGGACTGGGAAAAGTCCACAGCTCAGCCTGTCTTCCTCTTCAGAGCTGCTTCCCCTTTGATTCCACAGCCACCAGAGCAGTCCTCTTTGCAGTCTCTGGCTAGCATGGCTGATTTTTAGGTTAATTCTTAGGTCTTACCCCCACTCGGGAATCTTCGAGCTGTCTGTGTCGTCAGGATCACTGCCAGACTGCTGCTCCTTATGTCTCCTTTTCTGGTATTTTCATGCAAATTATTCTGCTAGTTGGGGTTTAGTCCACTCCCATATCCTTCCCTTCAAGGCTCAGGGGTCCAGAATTATCTTCTGTGTTTGTGTTAATTGGTTCCCCTTTTCTTTGTTGAAGAGGGTCTGTGCTGTCTTTCTGCCTATGCCTCCATCTTGAAAGAGATTTTTTATTGTTACATTTTCCATTTGATTATTGATGTTGTGGAGGAATACAATTGAGTTCTGTATGTTATTAGGAGCTAACGAACAAAGGTAGTGCAAGTGACAGATCCTTGGTTTTGACTCACAGTCACCCTATGTACAATAGAATGAAACACTGACCTGTTCTGCGCCATTCTTACAATCGTTGTAGTGCTTAAGCCCATTGTCACAGCCACTGTGTCAATCCATATCCTGAGGGTCTTCTTCTTTCTGCTGACCCTCACTTTTCCAAGCATGATCTTTCCCTAGGTTTGGTCTCTGCTGACAACATGACCAAATATAAGAAACAAGTCTGGCCACTTTTGCTTCTAAGGAATATTTGTCTGTAGTTTCTTCAAGACAGAGTTGTTTGTTCTTCTAGCAGATCATGGTATAGTGATCTTATTTTTAGTAACCTTGTGGAACTTTCCTTTTTAGAAATCTAGGTTCCCAACTTTTAACTCTGTAAGGAAAATAAAAGGATTGGGATGGAAGATCATAGGAGGATATTTTGTAGATGGTTAGGAGTGTGCTATGAGTCCTTTCCACTAAATGGGAGGTGGTAGGTGGGATCTGCTTTCACTTTCACCTAAAGTGAAGATATAAGGGCTTTAAAGCCTAATATGTGTTATCTGCAGTTTAGGAGTCTCAATGGTCAGGTACTCCTGAGCTCCCAACTTCCTTCTGGAAAATGTAACACGTGATGAAGAGGGTAGATGGATGTTTTGATAGGTGAGCAAAGGAGAGGTGACTGAGGGAAAAAGATGTTTGAGTGTTTCTCATGGATTATAATTGGCTCAATGAGAGAGATCACCTGTGCAGGGTCATCTCTAGAGAGTCAGCCAGAAAGGTGAAAAGACCCCTATAGAAGGAAGCTGTCAGAGACCTTGGGACTATGGAAGGAGTTAATGGACAGGGAAGGGTACGGCAAGTGAAAGATCCCTGGTAATGGGGAGGGACTGGAAAAAGGGCAACAAACCACTGAAGCGTCTCTGAGAAATATTTAGCTTTAAATAACTTCCATAGTTATTGTTGCTAGTTTTATAAGACATTTATTACTGCTTTAGCTCTTATTCCAACTTTTGACCCTATGAGATGGGGATCAGAAATCAGAGCTAGCAAGATAGGAGAGGAAGGGTAAAAGTGTGAAGTTAGGAAGAAGAAGGAAAAGTCAAACTCCTCTTCCACTGGCAACTCCATAGACTGTTGGACTATATTAAGCCTGAGTTTGGAAAAAGAAGTACTTTTCGTGAACTTTAAATTTTGATCATTACAATGGACTTAATATGCATATTATTGATTACAGGACATTATATTATTAAGGGTTACTGAAAATATCGTGAAAATTCCCCAAAGTTCATTCAGGGATAGGGAAAGAACTGTTGTTGTTGTTGTTATGTGCCGTCGAGTCGGCCCCGACTCATAGCGACCCCTCCTTGGGTTTCCGAGGCTGTATCACTACGGAAGTAGGATTGCCCAACCTTCCTTCCAAGGAGTGGCTGGTGGGTTTGAACCGCCAGCCTTCTGGTTAGCAGTCAAGTGCTTTAGCCACTATGCTACCAGAGCTCCCAGGGAAAGAACTAGACATCCTAAATAAATGGAAATGGACAGTGGGGAGACAGAAAGGAAGCTGCTTTCTGTTTATACCTCATGAGTCCTATGTGTTTAGTGTATTTATATAATAATATGTAGCATATAACTTAATATAACATAATGAGAGGCATTAGTCTGGAGAGGTTAGAGAAGAGGCTCTGGAGCAAAAATATTTTAATCCTACCTTTGTAATTCATTAAGGTTCTGGTGCTGTACTTCTTAAAGCATTTGGCTGCTTCCATAAAGATTTATAACCTGGGAAACTCAGTGGGGGTCACTGTGAGTTGAAATAGATCCAGTGGCAGTGAGTTTGGTTTGGTTTTTGGTTTTGTCATTTATTAAATGTGTAACCTCTTTGTGCTTAAGTTTTCGCTTTTGTAAGTTATGTAATAGTGTTATTATGAACATTAAATAAGTTAATATATTTAAAGGACCTTACCTGTCCCATGGGAAGAAGGCAGTATATGTTAGGTAATATTATTACAATAGCTTTATTTATGGTAAGTTGTAAAAATACACAGCTACTATGTAAAGCAATATGCATGCTTGGGAGATATAATACACATTAATTGTATTTGAAAATTAGCAAATAGTTTAAAAAAGCATAACTTGATAATTATTGTAATAACTTATCTGGCTAAGAAGAAACTTCATGGTTTTTTTATTTTTTAAAAGACTGTGTTGTGTGGGGTCCATCAAAATTCATGCTAAATGGGTCCAGATGCTGTTGCTTTGTATTTTGCAAAGATTTTTCCCACTTCTTGTTGACTCCCTATTGATTTCCATGGGAGTCTTTCCACACTCTGCATGCTTCCCAAATCCCAGTCCCTGTATTGTATACCTTATCTTCATCCGAAGACTCTTCATTTAACTCTCCAGAAAAAGATCATTTGCTAAGTGATGTTCCAATTCCTTTATTATCCTCTTCTTCTGTTTTGGTTACTTTGTGCTTCTCTAACAAAAATATACCACAAATGGATGGCTTTGACACACAGGAATTTATTCTCTTACAGTTCCAGAGGCTAAAAGTCTGAGTTCAAAGTGCCAGGCTCTAGGGGCTATGTGTTTAGTGTATTTATATAATAATATGTAGCATATAACTTAATATAACATAATGAGAGGCATTAGTCTGTAGAGGTTAGAGAAGAGGCTCTGGAGCAAAAATATTTTAATCCTACCTTTGACTTTGGGTTTCAGCTCTGCCACTTGCTCCTGGCCCACTGGAGCTAGAGGTGTCTCTTCACTCATGCAGCTGCTGGCTGCTGAGGCTGTCAAGCCCAAGGTTGACAAATAAAATGCCACAGTCCCCATATTACCATACAACAGGGCAGGCTACTAGTTCAAGTCCAGAGATAGTCCCAAGATTGGCAGGAAACATGGCAGGCTGCTAAATGAAGACTTGGCTACCTGCAAGGTCCAAGCATACCAAAAAGCTGCAGACCAGTCCCAAAGCTTCTCCTTATATACCGGAAGCAGACCATGTCCCTAAAGCAGCTACTCAGCTGCTCATGGCAGATTCCACCATGGAGTTGATTGCCAGTCTCATCATGGGGAATAACTACAACAAGCTGCCCAGCCACTCCAAACTAGGCCCAGCCAAGCTGACACATAATCTTAACTACCACACCTTCTCAATCCTGTGTCTCCAAAAAAAAGAAAGTGTCCTTCTTCCTTTCCAACTTGTACTTTCCAATTCAAATTCTAATTTCCACCCACTAGCCACTCTTCTGAAGGAAGGTTGGGCAATCTACTTCTGTAGTGATACCACCTTGGAAATCCAAGGAGGGGTCTCTATGAGTCAGGTCAACATCTGCTCCATTAATAAATCTCCTCTCTCAACTTCATTTTCAGAATTTGGCTACCTTCCTCTCCCCCACCACCCATATTGTCAGAATCCCCACTCTAAACAAGAGGAAGAAAAATATTAACTGAAGTGCAAAATACCTAACAATGAATCAAAGTAAGTTCTGTTTAATAATGGCACATCTTAATGAATCAGAAGTTGGGGTCAGAAGGTGAGAAAAGAAGGACTAAGTAGTGGAGAGAAATAGTTAACTAATGCAAAAGAAATACACATTGTGATATTTTCCCACCGGTTACAGGAGCTGAGCAACTTCTACAGAGGAAATATATCCTTGTGAATCTTGTTTATGTTGTCCTGCTTCTTTCATATACACTGTAAACATTTTTTTTTACAAGTCTATTACTAAAATATCAAAATCAGCATGCATTTACAATTATATATCCTGACACATTTTGACATATGCATACACTGTGAAACCATCACTACACTCAATTTAATGAATGTAATTATCAACCACAAAAGTTTCTTTATGTCTCCAGCAACAAATGATCTGCTTTTTTCACTATAGATTCATTTGCATTTTATAATTTTATGTAAATGTAATCAAACTATATGTATTTTTTGGGGTCTGATTTCTTTCACTCAGCATAATTATTTTGTTATTCATCCATGTTGTTTCATTGTATCAAAAGTTCATGACTTTTTATTGCCAAGAAATATTACATTGTATGGATATACCATGCTTTGTTTATCCATTTATCTATTGATAAAATTTGGGTTGCTTCTAGATTTTTTGCTACTATAAATAAAGTTGCTATGAACATTCTTGTAAAAGTCTTTTTATTAACTTATGCTTTTATTTATCTTGAATAAATACTTGAGAGAGGAATGGCTTAGTATGGTGGTGGTGGTGGTGGTGGTGGTGGTGGTAGGTGCCCTTGAGTTGATTCCACTTCATGGTGGCCCCATATATAACAGAATGAAACACTGACCAGTCCTGTTCCCTCCTCACAATTGTTGCTATGCTTGAACCCATTGTTGCAGCCATAATGTCAATCTATCTCATTGAGGGGCTTCCCCATTTTCACTGACTGTCTACTTTACTGAGCAGAATGTCCTTTTTAAAGGGACTGGTCCATCCTGATAACATACAAAGAACATAAAACAAAGTCTCACCATCTTCACTTCCAAGGAGCATTACAGCTGTACTACTTCCAAGATGAGTTTGTCTGGCAGTTCATGGTCTATTCAGTATTCTTTGCCAACACCATCATTCAAATGCATCAATTCTTCTTTGCTCTTCCCTATTCATTGTCAAGCTTTCATATGCATATGAGGCAACTGAAAATACCATGGCTTGGGGCAGGTGCACCTTAGTCTTCAAAGTGACATCTTTGCTTTTTAATGCTTTAAAGGTATCTTTTGCAGAAGATCTGCCCAATGCAATATGTCATTTGGTTTCTTAACTGCTGCTTCCATATGCATTAATTGTGGATTTAAGTACAATGAAATCCTTGACAACTTCAATTTTTTCTTGTTTAGTATGATGCCACTTACTGGTCCAGTTATGAGGATTTTTGTTACATTGACGTGCAATCCATACTGACGGCTGTAGTCTTTGATCTTCCTCAGTAAGTGCTTCATGTTTTCTTCAGTTTCAGCAAGCAAGGTGTGTCATCTGCATATCGCAAGTTATTAATAAGTGGTCCTTCAATCCTGATGCCATGTTCTTCTTCATATAGTCCAGCTTCTCAGATTTTATGCTCAGCATACAGATTGAATAAGTATGGTGAAAGAATACAACCCTGATGCACACCTTTCCTGATTTTCAACCATGCAGTATCCGCTTGTTCTGTTTGAACAACTGCCTCCTGGTTGATGTACAGGTTCCTTGAGAGAACAACTGAGTACTTTGGAATTCCCATTCTTTCTAGTGTTATTCATAATTTATTATGATTCACACAGTTGAATTGCCTTTGCTTATTCGATAAAACAAGTGAACATCTATCTGGTATTTCCTGCTTTCAGTCAAGATCCATTTTATATCGCAATAGTATCCCTCACTCCACATCTTCTTCTGATTCCAGCTTGAATTTCTGACAGTTTGCTGTTCATATACTGCTGTAACCATATGGCAGTGTATATGGTGCAGTGCCTAAGGCATTGGACTGCTAAACAGAAGGCTGGCAGTTAAAACCCACCAGCCACTCCTCAGAAGGAAGACTGGGCAATCTACTTCCATAAAGATACTGCCTCGGAAACCCAAGGAGGGTTGCTATGAGTTGGGACTGACTCAATGGCAGTGAATTTGGTTTTGGTATGTTTAATATTTTAAGAAACTATACCACTTTGAACATTTTAAATATTTCAAATACCATTATTTTGGTAAACTATATAAATGGAAAATATGCTGGTTTAAATAATGTGAATAGTACAAGGTAAGGTTTCTAGAAAATAATGATGTCTAGTAAGCTATTCAATCAAGTCATAAGAATATAATCCTTCTGCATCTGTGTTGCTAAATGGCATACTTCAGATATTCAACAATGCGAGGACACATGCCAAACAGAAAAGCATTCACCAACCAAATAGCAGCTGTCCTTGGAGAGTGGCTGATTAACTAGCAGGGCTGTGATAGCACTGCAACGTAAGCAGGGTGGCCCAGTGCCAGGAGCAAAACTATCTCATTCTTTTGGCACATGCACTACCCATACTGTCTTATCTTGATGAAGCTTACAGTTTTCATTATCCCTTTTGGAAATCAGCTTGAGATAAGCTACTGATGACACTCTGTGTATGTGTGTGTGTATATATATATATATATACACACACAGATAAAGTTACATGTATAAACCTAGACATCTTCTCTTGCTTTAGTAAGAAGGTCATAGTTGTGATTCAGTCTGTGTTATGAGACTCTGAGCAGCCTCTCACTTGCAAGTTACTAGCCTTGGTGAGAAACCCATGGCACTAACAAGCTTCCAGAGCCAGAACTAGGAAGAGCAGGTAGTCAGTGTGGATTGGTGGCAGAAGCTGGATGAACTCTGGCTTGAAACAGTTGGAAGAGACACAGGAGGTCACATTGTAAACATTGAGGAGGGTGGGTGGAAATTATCATGAGGAGGAAAAGGTTCCAGGGAGGCAGCCTGTGTGTAAAAGGAACTTCCAAGTGTGCTGATGTTGATTGCTTGTATAACTTTCTGTGGTTATCACCACTCATCCAGACTAAGAAAAATTTCTCCTTTAGGGATGACCCTGGAGAGTTACTGACTTTCTCTACTTAATTCTGCTACATTATTGTCACCCAGACTGTCCAAAAGTAGAGCACATGACATTAGGCTTTATGATATAAGACAACTTAGGGAATCCAAGTTATACAGAGATTCATTAAATTACATGTGTACAGATGCATTGGACACAGTTTAACATAAAAATGCAAAATGCAACCACTGCTGTGGAGTCGGGTCCTACTCATAGTGACCCATCTTTGGGTTTCTGAGGTGGAATCACTACGAAAGTAGATTGCCCAACCTTCCTTCCGGGGAGTGGCTGGTGGGTTTGAACCACCAGCCTTCTGGTTAGCAGTCAAATGCCTTAGGCACTATGCCACAAGAGCTCCCTAAGTTTAACATAGGCTTCAGTTATTAACCTTTTTTTTTTTTTTCTTGGCAGTGCCCTCCCTATTTTATGTCTATCCAAGGCAAGGATGTACCTTGTAGGAATATGGTCTTTCTCCACTAGTTCTTTGGACTCTGCAGTTTCAGGGTGAAAAGATTCTCCTTACTCTGATCTCAACCTGGTCCCTTAAGCAAAGGGGAAACTGTCTTACTGTCTCTTTCTCCATTCTTAGTACACAGTCTCCAACTGAACAACCCATGGACATCTTCTAATTTTGGGAAACTTCACAGAGTACATCTGCTAAGTTTTCCCAAATCTTCTGATTCCATTTTAATGTCATACTCTACCTTCTTAGGGGGAATTCTCAGTTCCTATTTATCTACACACTTCTCTCTTTCCAGACTGTTGCAAATCTCTCCTTCGATGGCATCATCATGATGAGCTCAGAGGATGCATGCAAGGCTAATGTAGTTAACTGGGAGGAGTGCTGTCCCAACTTGTCCTCCAATTATTTTCTGAAAAGGCTTTTAAGTTAAAAAGGCTAGATTCATTTATGAATCAGGTGATTTAGATAAATTACATTTAATGTTAGTTTTTTGATCTGTAAAATGGGCATTAATAATATCTACCTCTTTAGGGTTGTTTATGAAAATCTAGTGGGACCAAATGTGCAAAATTACTATAAGCCATGATATTCTTTTTAAGGTAGGTGGCAAGGGGTGTTCTAGTATTCTCAGAGTGTCAGACTGGGTTTGAATCCCAACATTGGCTAGTTGTGATGCTGAACAACTTACTTAAATCTTGGAGTTTCAATATCCTCATCTATATAATTAGGATAATGATAGAACTCTTGTAAGCATTAAAGGAGATAATGCACATGAAAATGGCTTTTTTTTTGGGGGGGGTGTGCTATTAGTTGCAAAGAATAGTATAATGAGAGAATTGAAAATATCAAAACTTCCTGGAATCCTCATTCTGCCACAGGTAGAGAATCTAATACTATCTGTTGATCTTTTCTGGTAAGTTTTAAATATAGAATATAAGAACAACAACCAGAAGCCATGCTACTCTGTACCTAATTCTGAACAACTAGAAACAAGTGGACAAGAATATGCAAGTGATTAACTCATCTTAGAATTCTTAATAGCCATGGAAGAATATGTTGGTTGTGACCTCGTATGAATCTCTAAGATTCAGTAGTCCCTAGGCCTGATTTTTTAATTACTCATCCCTGATTGACTCCCTTTCCAATTGCAAATGTTCTTTCATCCCTCCTCTTATCTCCACACTTGGAACCTTGCTCCTGTATCACTGGGAAAAAGTTGCCCCAGCAACAGTGCCCTCAGTTTCCTTACCTACTACCTTCACCTTTTCATCTGCACCCATTCTCTCTTTGCTCCTTTCTCCTCTCCATGGCTGACTTCTCCAACTGTCTCCCCACTGTTCATCTTAACCATTTATATGTGACCTCTGACCTCAGGACAATATTAAGTGTTCTTGAATCATAAATTCATCTCATTCTACTTACTGGCCTTTCCTCTCTTCTTCCCCCAGATCATAGCCGTATTCTGAATTCTCTCGTTGCATTGACCAGGTCTTCTTAAATTCCTTATCATACTTGAGCTGCATTCTGCCCCCCCCCCACCATTTTCTACTTTCAGACCTGTTCAAAGACCTGGCCTTAGTTTGGTTTTCAGCCACTTGGATCCCTCTATTGCTGGAGTCACTGTGGATCCACACTTCTTTCTTGAAAGTCTTCCCTTACCTTATTGCTTTCTTCCTACTTTTATAATCATTACTTCATAATCTTCATCATGCACAACTCTACTTCTGCTGATACTTCCATGTTGCAGTTGCAAGATTATGTCCTGGGCTTACTGTTCTTGGACTATTTATATCCATCAAGCAATCTCATTCACTCAGGACTGGCTACATAAAAATCCAACCTGCACTGAAGGAACTGCTGAAAAACAAGGCTTCAGGAAATGAAGGAATACTCACTGAGATGTTCCAAAAATAGATGCAGTACTGGAGATACTCACTTATTTATGCAAAAAAGCTTGGAAGATAGCTACCTGGCCAATCAACTGGGAAAGATCCTTATTTGTGCCCATTCCAAAGAAAGGTGATCCAACAGAATGTGGGAATTATCAAACAATATCATTAATATCACACACAAGTAAAATTGCTGAAGACAATTCAAAAACAGTTGCGGTGCTATATTCATAGAGAACTGCCAGGAACTCAAGTCAGATTCAGAAGAGGATGTGGAATGAGGGCTATCATTACTGATATAAGATGGATCTTTGAGAAACAGAGAATATCAGAAAGATGTTTACTTGTGTTTTACTGAATATGCAAAGGCAATTCAACTGTGTGGATCATAACAAATTATGGATGACAATTGCAAAGAATGGTCATCCCACACTTAATTGTGCTCATGAGGAACCTGTAGACCAAGAGGCAGTCATTCAAACAGAACAGAGTGATACTGCATGGTTTAAAATCAGGAAAGGTGTTCATCAGGGTTGTATCCTTTTACCATACTTACTCAATCTGCATGCTGAGCAAATAATCCAAGAAGCTGTACTATATGAAGAAGAATGTGGCATCAGGATTGGAGGAAGATGCATTAACAACCTGAGATATGCAGAGGACACAAACTTGCTTGCTGAAAGTGAAACTTGAAACACTTACTGATGAAGATCAGAGCCTATACAGCCTTTGGTATGGATTACAGCTCAACATAAAGAAAACAAAAATCCTCACAAAGGGACCAATAAACAATATTATGATAAATGGAGAAAAGACTGAAGTTTTTGAGGATTTCGTTTTACTTGGATCCACAATCAACACCCATGGAAGCAACAGTCAAGGAATCAAATGGTATAGTACATTGAGCAAATACACTGCAAAAGACTTCCTTAAGTCTTAAAGATGTTACTCTGAAGACTAAGTTGGGCATGACTCAAGCCATGGTATTTTCAGTACCCTCATATATATGTGAGAGCTGGATAATGAATGAGGAAGACCACAGAAGAACTGATGCATTTGAATCATGTTATTGGCAAATAATATTGAATGTAATATTGACTGCTAGAAGAATTAACAAACTGTCTTGGAGGAAGTACACCCCGAATGCTCCTTGGAAGCAAGAATTGTCGGACTTCATCTCTTCTACTTTGCCTATGGCGTCAGAAGGGACTAAAGCCTGGGGAAGGGTATCATGCTTGGTAAAATGGAGGGAGGGTCAGTGAAAAAAGGGAAGACTGTCAATGAGATGGATTGACACAGTGGCTGCAACGATGGGCTCAGTTATAGCATGATTGTGAGGATGGTGCCAGATCAGGCAGTGTTTTGTTCTGCTGTACATAGCTTCACTATGAACCAAAACGAACTCAATGGCATATAACCACAACCACAGGAGTCCATTGGTGGTGCATTGGTTAAGCACTAGACTCCTAACCAAAAGGCTGGCAGTTCAAACTTCCTCAGAGGTATGTCAAAACCAAGGCCTGGCCATTTGCTTCTGAAAAATCACACCCTTGAAAACACTATGTAGTGCAGTTCTTCTCTGCATGTGTGCAGTTGCCATGAGCAAGCAACAACAGGGCAAAAGGAAAATTCAGGCCCTTTAATTCAACAGTTACTAAGAATTTCAAGATGTTAACGGCAAAGCACTAAACCAAGTGTTGGCCCTTCTAAGCATGAGGCTCTGTGAGACCACACAGATTACACACCTATGAAGGCAGCCCTGTATTCCACCCTTAGCTTAAAGGACACAGTACATTCTAGGTCCATGTTTCTAGCTCAGAACCTTTTCTTAATCTGTGAGCCTAAACACTACTCCTTGGCACTGTACTACAGGAACATCACTCACTCTTTCCTGTCCCAGGCTGATTTTGTTTAATTCTTTGCTCTTTCACTTATCAGTTTTGTGACATTGAGCAAGGCACTTAATCTCTCTGAGTTTCAGTGTAAAATCTGCAAGTCTATGGGAAAATTTGTTCAAGTATCAAGCTGGTAGGTTAGTAATAGACATTAATTATTACATATCATAAATAGCTATATACTGTTCACATTTGTAAAATATAAAAGTCCTGAAGCAGGAGGACTTGGTAGTTGGTACAATATAAGCAGTTGCTACTTATCTAGTTTGGAATTTGTGAAAATTAGATAATAATCAGTAGTAATCCTTGCAAAGACCTTGAGAAAAACTTTTGCATCAAAGGAGTCATTTAAAAATATATATACAAAAATTGCATTTCAATGAAAGAACAGAACTCAGACTGAGGAGACTTGGCAGATACCTAGTCTGGTTCTAGGAATTTGACATCACGTGCTTTGAGCTGACTGTGGCCAGTCTCCAATGTCATGTAAGCAAAGGAAAGTGGAAGCATACAACAAAACCAGAGCAAGAGCCCAGGCTTGGGCTCAGACACTCAAAATGAGGGTGCTTGTTTGGTGAATGATGGGTATATTTCCAATTTTCTACTGCACATCTCAATCAAGATGTTCTGTTGCTGTTGTTGTTAGCTGTGTTCAATTAATTTAGATTCCTAGGGACCTCATGTGACAGAGTAGAGCTGCCCTATGGGGTTTTCCAGCTTGTAATCTTTATGGGAACAGACCACCAGGTCTTTCTCCTGTGGAGCCACTCCAAGCAAGCTCACTGCCATAAAGTCAATTTCAACTCATCATGACCCCTCCTTGGGATTACCAGGTGGTATCTCTATGGAAGCAGATTACCCTATCTTCCTTCCAAGGAATGACTGGTGGGTTTGAATCTCCAGTCTTCTGGTTAGCAGGCAAATGCCTTAGGCACTGCGCCACGGTTCAAACTACCTACCTTTGGATTAGCAGCTGAAATTGTAACCATTCACTATCAGGGTTTCTTAAGATATTGTGTGGGGATCTTAAACTCAAAATGCCCCACACAGAACTCAGCAATTCACTTTCTTCTCAGATCTCCTTCTTTTCCTTGCTCTCTATTTCAGTTAATGGCACCACTGACCACCAAGTCACTGAAACTAAAACACTTTATCAATTTTTACTCTTCTCTCCCTCCACCCCATCAACTTTCTCTCTTCCCTTCTGTACATCCAGAAGCCACAGAGACCATGGTGGGCAGGTTTGACTAGATGAAAATAGAGAACAGCTCTGTATGACAAAAGACAATATAAAGAAAATAAAAAGACAAAGAAGAGATCAAGTGAAAGATTGTCCATAATACTGATTTCATATTTAGAGCTACAATTCTATAATTAATATGTGTTTTTTGGTTTCCTTCCTATCTTTCTTATTATTTTTTTCATGGATAGAATTACCATCCAGACTCCATAAATCAACAAGAAAAAACAACATTTAAAGGGACTAGTAGGCAAAGAATATGAGCAGGCAATTCACAGAAATATCACAGATGATCCATACACTTCTAGAAAGAATCTCCATTCAGCCATGATTAAGGAAATGCAGATCAAAATAATGAGATACAATTTCCACTCATAAGATTGATTTAACAAAAAGGATAGTATATAGCGTTAGTTGTTGTGTTATTTGCCTTCCAGTTGGATGCGACTCACAGTGACCCCTTCTTTGGTTTCCCACACAGCATTACTACAGAAGTAAATTGCCCAGTCTTCATCCCAAGGAGTGGCTGGTGGGTTTGAACCACCAGCCTTCTGTTTAGCAGTCAAGTGCCTTAGGCACTAACGCTACCAGAGTTAGATGGTAGTAAAAGGGTAGAGTAAATTGGTAGAAGTGCCTAAAACCAAAACCAAATTCATTGCCATAGAGTCAGATCTGACTCAGTGACCCCTCCTTGGGTTTCCAAGGCAGTATTTCTATGGAAGTAGATTGCCCAACCTTCCTCCTGAGGAGTGGCTGGTGAGTTTGAACTGTTAGCCTTCTGGTTAACAGTCAAATGTCTTAGGCACTACACTATCAGAGCTCCTGAAGTGTCTAAAAGCAACCAATATTTAAAATGTGTATAACTTTCAGTTGATAAATTCTAGTGCTGCATGGCTATCCTTAAGCAATTTTTGTACATTTGCACAGCATTTCAGTGAAACCCTTTCTGTGATAGCAAAAAAGATATACATCCTTTGGGGAATAAGTAAGCAAATTATGGTTTAGCTATTGTTGTTGTTGTTATGTGCCGTCAAGTCGGACCTGACTCATAGCGACCTCTCCCTGGGTTTCCCAGCAATATCACTACGGAAGTAGATTGGCCAATCTTCCTTACAAGGAGGGGCTGATGGGTTTGAACCACCAGCCTTCTGGTTAGCAGTCGAGTGCCTTAGGCACTATTAGACTATTATAAACCAAAAACCCAAACCCATTGTCATTGAGTTGATTCTGATTCATAGTGACCCTGTAGGATAGAGTAGAACTGTCTCATAGTATTTCCAAGGCTATAAATCTCTACTGAAGCAGACTGTCATATCTTTCTCCTGCAAAGTGGCTGGGAGGTTTGAACCTCTGACATTTTGATTAGCAAGCAAGCCTTTCAACCACAGCACCAATAGGATTCGTAGAATATTATAACCAAACAAAAAAACAAACTCACTGCTGTGGAGTTGGATCTGACTTATAGAGACCCTTCCTTGGGTTTCTGAGGCAGTATCACTAAAGAAGTAGATTGCCTACTTCCTAGAATATTATAGCACAGATAAAAAGAATAAACTGTGTTTATAACTTTTAACTTGGAAAATCTCTACACACATTGTTAAATGAAAAAATAAGTTACAGTTTCTATAAAATTAAAGCAAAGCAAAATGTAATTATACCATACTTATAGATCTGTAATTTATAGAAATAGTTCTGGAAGGATTTGTACCAACCAGTAAGAATGTTGCTGGCATGGGGAGTGCATGTTAAGGTGAAGAGGAGAAGGGAGATCTTTATTCTATGTTGTTACTGTTGTTGTTAGGTGCCATTGAGTCGGCTCCAATTCATAGCTTTCAGTCAAGATCCATCTGACATCAGCAATGATATTCCTTGTTCCACTCCTGAATCTAGCTTGAATTTGTCAGTTCCCTGTCAATATACTGCTGCAACAATTTTTGAATTATCATCAGCAAAATTTTACTTGTATGTGGTATTAATGATATTCCTTCAATTCCTGGAATCTTGGTTTTTTTTTTTTTTTTTGCCAGTTCTTTCAGTGCATTTTGGACTTCTTCCTTCAAACTATTGGTTCTGGATCATATGTTAGCTCCAGAAATGGTTGAACATTGACTGATTCTTTTTGGTACAGTGCTTCTGTGTCTTCCTTCCATCATCTTTTGATGTGTCCTGCACTATTCAATATTTTGCTCATAGAATCCTTCAATATTGCTACTCGAGACTTGAATTTTTTCTTCAGTTCTTTCAGCTTGAGAAATGCCAAATGTGTTCTTCCTTTTGGTTTTCTAATTTCAGGTCTTTGAACATTTCTTTATAATACGTTACTTCGTCTTCTCGAGCTGCCCTTTGAAATCTTCTGTTCAGTGCTTTTATTTCATTATTTCTTCCATCTGCTTTAGCTACTCTCTATTGAAGAGTGAGTTTCAAAGTCTCTTCTGACATCCATTTTGTTCTTTTCTTCCTTTCTTGTCTTTTAAATGACTTTCTGCTTTCTTCATGTATGCTGTTCTTGATGTCATTCCACAACTCGTCTGATCTTCAGTCACTGGTGTTCAACGTGTCAAATCTATTCAACTCTCCATATTAATTATATGATTGAAATCTATAATACTTTAATTGTTTGAAAAACATGACAGAGGCTTTTTATCATCTTGCTCTTGGATCCAACACTTGAGTTTGTCTGACTGCATATACATATTTGTATATAAGGCAGTGTTCCTCAAAGTGTGGCTTATAAACCACCTGTATCAGAATCCCTTGGGATGTCTGAGAAAAATATAGATTCACTAAACCCCATTCCCTGGTAGCATAGTACCTAAGGCACTTGACTGCTAACCAGAAGGCTGGCGGTTCAAACCCACCAGCCACTCCTCAGAAGGAAGGTTGGGCAATCCTACTTCCGTAGTGATACTGCCTCGGAAACCCAAGGAGGGGTCACTATGAGTTGAGGGGGTGACTCGACGGCAAATAACAACAACAAACCCCATTCCCAGTGGATTTAATGTAATAGATGTGGGATTGCCCAAGGAATTTGCATATTGACAAACTTGTGATTGGAGAAACATTGAAACAGAGAATTAACTTTGTTTGGATTTTATAGTCCCTTGAATGGTTTTCAATTCTTAATTCTGTTTGAGAACAGAAAATAAGGACAGATTAACATACGAGGGTATTGGGAAGGCAGGAACTGGGGATTGTAATTTAATAGCTAAATTAAAAAAAAAAAAAAAAATTCTGCCCAGTCACCTGTGTTTGTGGACACAGGTGTTGACCTGTGCCTACCTGAAGTGGTTGCTTATATGTAAATTCACACCTGCCAGATTAGCAATGACTAGGGGTAGGTGCTAGAAAGTGTGCTCTGCTGGCCACCCAGGGTCTGCTTCCCATATACAGGATTTGGTTCTGCTCCGAACTATGGTTGGATTTTTTTTTTTTTCCTTATATTTTTCAATGGGATTTATCTCTGCTGTTCCACACAGATTCAAGAAAAATCACAGCCCTCTGTGCTTTAGGTACTGTAGCATTTATATTGTAGCATTTAACAATACTTTGGGAATTGTTGCACTTATATCTATTTACATCTATTTTTTTCCTCAGGACTGTGAATTCCTCCACCATAGGCACTAGGTCCTGTTAGCTCTAGGTCTTCAGCAGCTCACATCATTTCGGCTGATGCATATTCAGTGTTATGTGACTCATACATTAATTCTATCACAAGGTATTTCATTTTTAATAATCCAATCTAGAAATTACATTTGTGAGATAAAAACATCCCTCAATTTCTGCTGCTTGTTACCATTTCATTTAAAACATCTAGTTTGCCACCTTGACTTGGATAAATAAAGTGACTTAATATCATTCTTTAGAAATGTGGCCATGTAATATCAACTTCTATTATTTCAAGATGCTTTTATTTCTAATTATCTTCACAACTTTCATATAGCTATATCATAGCTATGCTTACATTCCTTCCGAGGAAGGTTGGGCAATCCTACTTCCGTAGTGATAACTGCCTCGGAAACCCAAGGAGTGGTCACTAGGAGTCGGGGCCGACTCGATGGCAAATAACAACAACAACATGCTTACATTATTCCACATTTTATTTAAAGTATTTATTAAATATTTGTTCAGGCATCAGTTTTCCTTTACTGCTCTGTAAGTTTCTCTGACAGGCAATGGACCCAGTGCCTAGTACACAGAAGAAGTTCAAGAAATAGTTGAGAAATAATGTCTTGTGAGATTTTTATGTAGTTTAGGAGTTCTTTAAATTAATTTCTGTGCTTATTCTTGATAGGGTAACACTCTTTTTTCTTTTCCCCAAAGACCACAATTTAAAGAGTACAGTATATTTTGGGGAAAAAAAAATCAGCTGAATTATGTAAAGATGAAATCTCGATCTAAAATCCTCTAAAGTAATCTAGGGAATTGCTTTGTTCGAATCCGTACCTAAGAAATAAACACTACCTTCACTGAAGTGATATCGTCACTTCAGCTGATCATTTGTTTCTACTATAAATGAAACAAGTTGGACTAAGTGAAGTTCAGTTTGCCCATTGAACTCTAAAATTCTGATTTTGAATAACTAAAATTTAATTTCTTCAAGATGAAAATTTAAGAAAAGTGACTCATGACTCGTGTTCTTTTTTTCTTGTTCTTAACTTTCAATACATTTTGTGGCCTTTTCTCCAGCCCTTTAACATTTGAAGACTGAGAAAAGAGAAAGAAAATCAATTGTCTAAATATTGATCCACTTTAAAATGTTGGTACCACCTGACTCTTTAGCTGCCTGAAGGCTGATAATCCTCCTTTCACCACCAGCGATTACTGCATTGTCCTGAGTTGAAGGCCAGTGATTACCCCAATGCAGTGTTTTTTGTTTCCTAGGAAAGCAGTTCAGAGTCACCTCCAAGGCAACTTCTCCAGGAAGGCTGGCTGGCTCAAATTTCAGTTAGCGCTTTGATTCTGGATTTTGAAGTACCAGACGTGCTAAGCATAATACAACATATTGTTATCTTTATTTATTAGTCTCCATGAAAATTAATCATTTTTAGCTGATAGCAATCTCTCCATAGTTTACAGTCTCTTTCAAGATTTCGCTCTTATTTGCCATGCAGGATTTCACCTATTTTTCACATCAGTCAAGAATAATTTGCCTGAAATTTCATTTTAATGCTATGAAGATGACTGCTTTTACATCTGATATGCCATAAGGTCAACTGGACCTTGGTACATTAGAAAAACCTCTATGTTTTCATCCTATCCTAGTGCTAACTGACTTCTGGTAGTACTTAGACAAAAAAGGGATAGCATGTGTGTGTGCATATGTGAAGTGAGGGCTGCATTTAGGTTGATGTCTTTAAGAATTTTAAATTTCAGCCTATATGTGAAAAAGGAGCTCTGGGACCGTAGTGTCTAAGGCATTTGACTGCTAACCAGAAGGCTGGCGGTTCAAACCCACCAGTCACTCCTCAGGAGGAAGATTGGGCAATCTGCTTCCATAGTGATATTGCCTCAGAAACCAAGGAGGGGTCACTATGAGTTAGATCTGACTCGATGGTACTGAGTTTTTGCGTATATGTGAAAAAGGTGAACTCCATTTTCTAGAATTTATTTTAGCTTTTTCTGTCCTAACATCAATGTTTATCACATGCATTAAAAGATTCAGCTAAAAGGCAAAGACTTTGTGGATTCACATCAAACCTCCCTGTACTGGTGGATAATGAAAAGGTTAGATAACTTTAGGTTCATTCATTATTGTGTCCAGAGAGAAAAGGGATTCAGTGAGAAGTGCTGTCACTTCTTTTAGACCAACTGCCTAAAGGTATTGTGCTAGTTAAGTT
>NW_006921829.1:3056104-3061813 GCF_000298275.1 Orycteropus afer afer | reverse complement strand
TCCTCTTCTGAATCCAGCTTGCACCTCTGGAAGTTCTCTGTCAATATACTGTTGCAAACGATCTTGAATTATCTTCAATAAGATACTTGCATGTGATATTAATGATATTTTTTTATAATTTCCATATTGAGTGGGATCACCTTTCTTTGGAATGGGTACAAATATGGATCTCTTCCAGTCAGTTGGCCAGGTAGAGATTTGTCTTCCAAATCTCTTGGCATAACCAAGTGTGCGCCTCCAATGGGGCATCCGTTTGTTGAAATATCTCAATCGATATTCCATCAGTTCCTGGAGCCTTGTTCTTCGACAATTCTTTCATTGCAGCTTTGATTTCTCCTTCAGTACCATTGGTTCTAGATCATATGCCACTTCCTGAAATGGATGAAGATCAACCAGTTCTTTTTGGTACAGTGACTTTGTATTCCTGCCATCTTCTTGATGTTTCCTGCATCATTCAATATTTTGCCCATAGAATCTCTCACTATTGCAATTCTAGGCTTAAATTTTTTCTTCGGTTCTTTCAGCTTGAGAAATGCTGAGACTATTCTTTCCTTTCGGTTTTCAAACTCCAGGTCTTTGCACATTTCATTATACTAATTGGTTTTGTCCACTCTAACTGCTCTTTGAAATCTTCTGTTCAACTCCTTTATCTTGTCATTTCTTCCATTTGCTTTTGCTACTCTCTGCTCAAGGGCAAGTTTCAGAGTCTCTTCTGTCATTCATTTTTATCTTTTCTTCTTTTCTCCTCTTTTTAGTGTTCTCTTGCTTTCTTCATGGATAATGTTCTTGATATCCTCCCACAATTCTTCTGGTTTTCGTTCGTTGGTGTTCAATGTATCAAATCTATTCTTTGGATGATCTCTAAATTCAGGAGGGATATACACAAGATGGTATTTTGGCTCTCTTGGACTTGTTTTAATTGTCTTTAACTTCAAGTTGAACTTGCATTTGAGCAGTTGATGATCTGTTCCACAATCAGCTCCTGGCCTGGTTTTGGCTGAAGATATTGAGCTTTTTCCACTGCCTCTTGCCACAGATGTAGTCAATCTGATTCCTGTGTGTTCCATCTGGTGAAGTCCACGCGTACAGCCTCCGTTTGTGTTGTGGAAAAAAGGTGTTTGCAATGAACAAGTCTTTGGACTTGCAAAACTCTATCATGCGAGTTCCAGAATTATTTCTGTCACCAAGACCAAAATTACCAACTACTGGTGATTGTTCTTTGTTTCCAACATTTGCATTCCAGTCACCAGTGATAATTAACACATCCTGATTGCATGTTTGGTCCATTTCAGACTGCAGAAGTTGATTACCGTGCAACTTTATGAATAGTCCGGTTAGGTTAGAAGGCTCTCAAACTAGGACTGGGAAAGAGCTGCATCATCTGAGTAAACCCAGCTTTACTCATATGGATAGGGTAAAGCTTTCAGGACCTCCATTTGCTGATGTGGTACCATCAAATTGAAGAGAAACAGCTGCAGACATCCATTAATCATCGGGACATGGAATGTACGAATACGAATCTAGGAAAATTGGAAGTTGTCAAAAATGAAATGGAACGCATAAAGATTGATATCCTCGGCATTAATGAGCTGAAATGGACTGGTTTTGGCCATTTTGAGTTAGACAACCATGTGATCTACTATGCTGGGAATGACAGTTTGAAGAGGAATGGTGTGGCATTCATCCTCACAAAGGATGTTTCAAGATCTGTCCTGAAGTACAATGCTGTCAGTGATAGGATAATATCCATACGCCTACAAGGAAGACCCATTAATATGACTATTATTCAAATTTATGTCCCAACCACCAAAGGCAAAGATGAGGAAATTGAAGAATTTTATCAACTTCTGCAGTCTGAAATTGGCTGAACATGTAATCAGGTTGAGTGGCTAGGCAGCTGGATGTAGTATTCCCCATGATGAAACAGGTAATCAACTCCATAGTGAAATCTACTGTGAGCAGCTGAGTAGCTGCCTTAGGGGTGTGGTCTGCTTCCTGTATATAAGGAGAAACCTTGGTGAATGGTCTCTAGTTTATGCCATGCTTGAACCCTGCTTGTAGCTGTGTCGTTTTTCAGCAGCCAGACATGCTCTGCTGATCTCGAGACTTTGGATGGACTTGAATTAATGGCCTGCCATGTGGTTTGGTAACATTGGGACTGTGGCTTATTGTTTGTCAGTCTTGGGCTTGTCAGCCTCAGCAGGCAGCATCTGACTGAAGAAAAGCCTCCAGCTTTAGTGTGCCAGGAGCAGGAGACAGAGCTGAAACCCAAGGTTGAGGAGCTTTCACCCAGTCCCTAGAGCCTGGAACTTTGAATTCAGACATAATGCCTCCAAACTGTAAGAAAATAAACTTCTCCTTGTTAAGGCCATCCCATCTGTAGTATAGTCCTGTCAGAGTGGCACTAGGTAACCAAAACAGAATGTGGTGCCGATTAAATTGGGTGCTGTTCTGACAGATACCTAAAATGTGAAAACAGAAGTGGAATGCATCCTTGACCTGAGACCCTGGCAGAGAGACCTTGGCATACAGCATGAGAGATGGCAGAAGCAGAGCTGAGAAAACCCACATGAGACAGTGACAGCCTTACCAGCCCACAGAGGGGAAAGCTGGGTGCCATTGCACAGGCAGCTTCCTGGTGGAGTAGGTTGATCTCAGGCATTAATTGGTAGAAGAGACTGGCATGAAATGGAGTAGCAGGTTGGCCAGCCAATGGAGCAAGAAAGCTGAGTGCTTTGGAGGCAGGAAGATTTCTGGTGGAGTATGTTGTCTTTGGCATTAATCAGCAGAAGTGGAGAGACCAAGGAAATGGGAAGCAGAGCTACCTTAGCCTCAAAGGTAAGACCATGGCCTTTGGAGGTGGAACCACCATAACCCCCTAGGTTTCAAAGAGTTAGACCTTCACCAACTTGGTTCTGGAGTGTGGGGCTGTTCGTTCATGTGGGCCAGTGGAATGGAGCCATAGCCACTGTCCAAGAGAGAGGGGCAGGGCTACCATATCCAAGATCTAGAAGAACAGGACCCGCCAGGCCAAGGCAGTGAGGTTGCCACTCAGAAACTAGGGGATTAGAGCCACCCAGTGAAGGAGGTCTGTACAGGTACCAAGTTGACAAGGGGTGGAATATACCCATTTGTAGGTATATTCCTGTCAGAAGTGGCACTAGGTAACCAAAACAAGTCTCAACTAGTCAAGGTGAATCTGCTGCTTCTCCTTGGATTCACTTGGATACTTAAAAATACCAATCTAGAGCTCTAGATTAACCCTACACAATTATAATCTTTAGAACTCATCCAGGTCTCTAGGCTCAATGACCTCCTCAGGAGATTCCAATTTGATATTGGTTAGGGAGCCATTAATTTGGTTTTCTTTTTAAATTGTTCGAGTGAAAGTTTATAAAGCATTTGTTTTCCAATGGACAATTTATGTATACTTTGTTTCAGGACATTAACTGCCACCCCCTCAATGTAATAGCACTCTTCCCACTACCTCCCTTGGTTCTCTGTTTCCATTTGTCTTTCTTTCCTGTCCCTTCTTGCCTTCTGAGCTTTGTTTTTGGGCAACTACTCTTTTGGTCTTGTATGGTTGATTGTTCTGAGAAGCACCTTCCTCACGGGTATTACTGTTCACTTTATAGGTCTGTCAATTGTTTAGGGAACCACTGATTTAGGACAATGGTTCTCTCATTTTAGTGTTCTTGAGAATCACAGAGGGAGTTCATTAAATGGCAGGACCTGAACCATCAATCCCAGAGATTCAGTAGACCCAGGAATTACTAACAGACATCCCAGGTTAAGCTGCTGCTGGTAGGCCAAAGGATTCCACTTTGAGAAACACTGGCATAGCAATGCACAAGTACCTCGTCACACATAGGAGTCTCTGGGTGACACCAATGGTAAACAACACATGGCTACTAACCAAAGGTTGGTGGTTCGAACACACCCAGAGGTTCCTTGGAAGAAAGGCCTGGCAAACTTCTGAAATTCACAGTCAAGAAACCCTTTGGAGCAGTTCTACTCTGCACACATGGGGTCACCATGAGTCAGGATCGACTCCATGACAATTGGTCAGTCATAGACAGGTAGTCATCCAGGACCCATCTGATTAATGCTGGTTATCAGAAGGGAGTAGTTCAGTAGCTGAATACAATATTTGTAATTGATGGCAGAATCATGCAAAAAGCTAACTTTCTGATAGTGGAATATTAATTTTAACTTTTATTACTAAAAATAGAGCAAGAATTATGAAGAAACAAGTATAAAAAGGTACAAATTGCTGTCGAGTGTCACTTCTCTGCATATAAAACCCAAAAACTGTATTGAGAAATCTTTTGTTTTCATTTGCCTCTCCCTCTCTCCTTCTTAGTCACTGCATGATCACTGTTGGAAAACTAGAGAAAGAAAATAAACAAAAGATAAAAGAATTTGGATTATCCCCAACAACTCTTCCAACCTCCTTCCCCCACACATATAACTACTGTTAAGGCAGCTGGTGGCCCACAGATCAGACCAAGTCAATTTCCTGCAGAGATTCCTGATGCCCCCAAGTCCATACTTCTTAGTATGGCTGGGGAAGCACTCAGTCTGGTCCCAGCATGCTGTTCTACCTAATCTCTTGTTCATATTTGGTTCTAGGTCAAGTTTCCAAAAGTCTTCACCAAAAGCAAATCTGACCAGAAAATCAATTATCCCAAAGACCAATTGGTTGAATATACCCCTGTAGACCAGGGACCACTTTCTTTCACCCCACCCAGGTGCCAGGATCTTCCTCTCTGACATATTTTATACACTCCGGGACATGTGGGTTCACTTTTTCTCTTCATGGGTTTTAGGGAAGAAATTAACAATCCCAGCCATTTGAGGCTTAAACAAGAAAATAATAATTTCTTTTAACTAAAAACAAAATAATCATTCATTTTAATAGGACTATCATACATATCAAGCAGGGGGGCTCCCACCTGGTGGTAGTCTCAGACAGACTGTCCACTTCTCCCAGATCCCCATTGCAGGGGCTGCAGAGTCCTGGTGATCAGGGTCCAGCTTCCAGTGTGGGCTGGACCTCATACATGGGTGCTCTGATTTTGCAGCTACAACACCCATAACTATCTTCCCAACCCCAGAGCTTCCTGACAGTTTTTTTGGCTGATAGTTTCCAAGCATGTGATACAAATGTTCCTCCAATTAGCAGCAAGCAAGGAAGTGGTGGAGAAGTCAGCTATTGGCTAGAATGCATGCAGGAGACTGGCTGAGAATGGCTGCTGCCTTTTCTATCCTGATAAACCCCGCCTGAAAGCCTAGGATTGAGATTAGAACATTGACTCTCAAATAATGGGTACTCTGGTTGTCCTGAAAGTAGCTCCTTTGGTACTGTGGTTAAAGCCTTGAAATGCTAACCAAAAGGTCAGTGATTTGAATTCACCCCCTGCTCCTTGCAAGAAAAATGAGGCAATCTGCTTCCATAAAGATTTGTAACTTTGGCAGTGGGTTTGGTTTGGTTTGTTGTTGTTGTTGTTAGGTGCCGTGGAGTTGTTTCCTACTCCTAGTGACCCCATGCACAGGAGAACAAAACACTGTCCGATCCCGCACCAGCTCCATGATCCCTGCTATACTTGAGCCCATCATAGCCACTGTGTCAATCCATCTCTTTGAAGGCCTCCCCCTCTTTCATCGACCCTCCACCCTAACAAGCATGACATCTTTTTCCAGGGAATG
>NW_006921829.1:3025863-3051758 GCF_000298275.1 Orycteropus afer afer | reverse complement strand
CTGGCAAAGAATGCTGAAAGTACCATGGACTGCTAAAAGAACTAACAAATCTGTCCTGGAGGAAGTTCACCTGAAATGCTCCTTGGCAGCGAGAATGGCCAGACTTCATCTCACCTATTTTGGTCATGTTGTTAGAAGGAATCATTCCCTGGAGAAGGACGTCATGCTTGGAGGGTCGACGAAAGAGGGGGAGGCCTTCAACGAGATGGATTGACACAGTGGCTGCAGTGATGGGCTCAAGTATAGCAGGGATCATGGAGCTGGCGCGGGATCAGGCAGTGTTTTTTTCTGCTGTGCATGGGGTCACTATGAGTCAGAAACGACTCGATGGCACCTAATAACAACAACAAAATACATGATTCTTTAATAGAGACCCATACTTCTGGGTAAAATCCTTTATTTTGTGTGCCAATCTGTTACATCACTAATAAATGGTCTTAGGGGATAGTTTTGGTTCAGAATTTGATGGGTATTTCAGGGCAATAGTCTTGAGTCCCTCCCATCACTGCAGAAGGATTATCATGTGGGGTAAAGGAGAAAGTCAGTAAAACAGGGGAAGACCCTCAATGAGATGCATAGACATTGTGGCTACAATGATGGGCTCAAGCATGGCAGCAATTGTGATGATGGCATAGGACTGGGCAGTGTTCTATTCCATTGTATATAGGGTCACATGACTCAAAACCAACTTGACAACACCTAGCAACAATAACAAAGTGTCAGAGAGTCCTCCAATCTCAACTGGTCGAGTAAATTTGTGCTTTTTAAAAATTTGGGCTCTGTTCTGCATTTTCTCCTGTTATCTCTGGGCCCATTTATTACAACCCTGATCAGAGCCATCAGTAGTGGTAGCTGGACACCATCTAGTTCTTCTGGTCTCAGGACAGATGATGAGGCTGTGACTTGTGTAGGTTCTTAGCCCTGTAGACTAGTTTGTTCTAAGACTTTGCTTTTCTTCTTTCTCTTTTGGATTTGTTTTTAAAGAGGAAAAAGTGATCATAGCATACACAGACACGTAATTATATATATACATTCATTATGAACTAGTTTCTCTGATTGTGAGCTCTTTAAGTCACATCTATTTTTCTTTTTAAACTTTATATAGTTAAGGCCCAAGGAAGTATCTGAGACATAGTCGGTACTCCAGTAAACATTTGATGAATGAATGAACATATTTGCTCCAAACATAATTTAAAATTCAATACAAAATTCAATGTAGAATCGATGTCAGTGAATTGATTGCAGTCGAGGACCATTTTAAACATAATGAAACAGAGATTATTCCAATAGCATCATTTAATCCCTAAGAATATACTTTTGCTATCTGGTCTCTTGGACAGCTTGTTTTCCTTCTGTACCCACTACCTTCTCTTCCACTTTAAAGATTTTATGGTCAGCAAGGCTTTATTTTTCCTTGGTTGTGTATAAGTTTAAGAAGATAATGTCACATAATTCTTCTGTTAGAAATAGTGGGATCTAAAGTAGGAGAACCACAAATATGAGCACAATTTTTCTTTGTGGTAATCACTAGGAAACTGTCATACCAAGGGGAAGTTTCTTAATTGTTTTACCACAAAATTAAAGTGATTTCTCAAGAGCCACACATGGGTTTTGGTTGCAAACATTTTTTCCTGAAATATTTGCATAAGACACTGAATATCTTAAAGTACTTAGTTGCTTACTGAAAGTTGGAAATTTGAGTCTACCCAAAGATGCCTCAGAAGAAAGGTCTGGCTATCTACTTTTTAAATTGGTCATTAAAATTATTCTGACACACATGGGGTCACTGTGAGTCAAAGTCAACTCTATGACTACTGGTTATTGTATTCTTATCAGCATGTTTGGAGTGATAACTGCCATTAGAAGAGCCCTCATGGCTCAGTGATTAAGCACTTGACTACTCACTGAAAGGTCAGTGGTTCAAACCCCACCAACTGCTCCATGGGAGAAAGATGTTGCAGTCTACTCCCATAAATATTTACAGCCTTGGAAATCCGATGGGGCAGTTCTACTTTGTCTTATACAGTGCTATGAGTTAGAATTGACCATACTGTAACAGGTTTAGTTTTGGTTTTGGTTTTATAACTAACATTAGAGAAAGTTGATAGATAAGTCATAATCATGGAGATGTTGAATGACATGCTGTTTAGGAACAGACTTCAATTGTATTATTTTTGAGTGACATTATGTGTGTTAGTGATATGGTTTAGAATTTTTGGAATGGTAAACCAAATGGCTTTATTCCAGCCCAAGAATTCATCGTCTGTGGTTCACGGATCTCTAAAGTTCACAGATAGGCTTCAAAGAAGGCAAGGGACCTTTTGAGATTCAATGTGAATTGTGAGTTTGGAGACGTATATTTCTGTTTCTGTAAAGTGGCAAATGATATCATTAAAGCCACATGTGGGTCCAGTTTACCATGATGATTAGAAACCATGAGGATACTCCGATACTAGCTTTTCACAGACAAGAAAAATGATGTCCATGAAAGTGAAGTATCTTGCCTGAAATCAGAGAACTAATTTGTGAAAAACAACAGAGATTAGATTCCTGGGCTCCTGATGCCCATACTAGCACTCTACCACTACATTTCATCCTGAGAGAGACCTTTAAGGCCACACACATATGACAGCCATAGATAAACTAACACAGGTTAGTAACCACTCTACAGGTCCTTTGAAAGTGGTTTCTTAAATATATAATATCTTTAAAAAATGAGTTAAAGATTGGGAAAAGGCATACTGGCTTGGGACATACATATACATTTAGCTTTCTGCTAAATAAAAATGCAATAAATAGCTGTTGAACAATTGAGTGGTATAGAATATTCTATTTACAAAACAAAAGTATATGTTGTTGTTAGGTGCCGTCAAGTCATCTATGACTCATAGCAACCCTATGCACAGCAGAACAAAATGGTCCTGGTCCTGCGGTATCTGCACAATCCTTGCTATAGGTGAGTCCATTGTTGAATCCACTGTGTCAATCCATCTCATTGAAGGTTTCCCCTTTTTCTCTGATCCTCCACTTTATCATGCACGATATCATTTTCCAGGGAATAGTCGCTCTGACAACCTGACCAAAGTAGGTGAGAAAAAGTCTGGCCATTCTTGCTTCTCAGGAGCATTCCTGCTACACTTCTTCCAGGACAGATTTGTTCGTTTTTCTGAAAGTTCATGGTATTTTCAGTATTCTAAAACACTACCACAATTCAAAGGCATCAGTCCTTTAGTTTTCCTTAATCATTGCCCAGCTTTCACTCACATATAAGGCCATTAGAAAAAAACATAGCTTGGGTTAGGTGCACCTTAGTCTTCAAAGTGACATCTTTGCTTCTTTATATTTTAAAGAGGTTTTCCATAGTAGATTTGCCCAGGGCAGTATGATGTCTGATTTCTTGACTGCTGTTTTCATTGGTGTTTATTGTAGATCTAAGTAAAATGAAATCTTTGACAACCTTAATCTTTTCTCCACTTATTGTGATGTTGCTTATTGGTTTAGTTGTGAGGGTTTTTATTTTCTTTATGTCAAGGTGTAATCCATCTTGAAGACTGTAGTCTTTGATCTTCATCAGTAAGTGCTTTAAGTCATCTTCACTTTCAGCAAGCAAGGTGGTGTCATCTGCATATGGCTGGTTGTTAATGAATCTTCCTCCAATCCTGGTGTTCATTCTTCTCCATCTAGTCCAGATTCTTGTATTATTTGCTCAGCATACAGATTGAATAAATATGGTGACACATACCCTTCCTGATTTTACACCATGCCATATTCTGTTAAATGAGGAACCTACTTTTTGACTAGTTCTTGTACTGCTGGAATTGGTATAAAAATTAAAACTACTTTTGGAATAAATGTAGTTTTTAGGTAAATTAAAGGCTGGAGCAGGGATAATAATGAAAACATATTAATGATGATGATGATAATGATACTACTTAAGTGAATAGGAGCACCGGTGGTGCAGTAGTAAAGCACTTGGCTGCTAACTGAAAGGTTGGAGATTTGAACCCACTACCTGCTTTGTGGGAGAAAGATGTGGCAGCTTTCTTCCCTAAAGATAGAAGCCTAGGAAACCCTATGGAGCAGTACTACTCTGTCCTATGGGGTCGCTTCGAGTCAGGAATCGACTTGATGACAAACTGGTAGTTAAGTGAGTATTTTTTATTAGGCACAGCTGTGATAAATGATTTACCTAAATTATCGCATTTAATTTAATCCTCTCTGGCCTTCCATGATTTAGATATTATCATCGTTGTCTACAGCTGCAGAAACTGAGGCACATAAGAGGTTAATTAAATTTTGAATGGTGAAAGAATTAGCAGATGGCACAGCAGGGTTGCAAACCCAGATTGTCTGACAAAAGCCTGTGCTCTTAACCTCTGTACATGAGGTCCATTTCCAACAAAAAGGAATAAGACCTCGAATAGGCAAGCTTTAAAGAACTGAAAAACAAAAACAGTATTTATTATCCTCAAGTCACTTTTGTTGACCATCTCTCTTACTCCACACATACACATATACAAATTTACTTTTAAGATTTAACTGTTAGTTATATATTTTTCTTTTGTGCAATTTTCCTTTGAGTCAAGAGCCAGCTGATTTAATAAAAAAGGAGATATTTTGAGCAAAACATATTAACATAAAAAATAACTACATAGATAAACCACTAGTGATTTGGGAAAATCAAATGTGAGCTATTGGTGTTAAAGGCCATAAAAAACAGTATTAATGGGATCTATTAAGCTGCACTAAATATCTACTTTTAATCTGGTGCAAGAGCTTTAGGTTTTCCACTCAAGTGACAAGTGGATTTCTGTTTATTCTTACCACCTACACTAGATATTGGCAGTTAATTCATGATTGAAAAAAAGAAAAAAAAGCAGAAACAAATTTTAGTGAGGTATAACATACATGCTATAAAATGCAGAACTCATCAGGTTTTTAAAAATTTATTTCTCAGAACTTGAAGGGTATCTTTGTCTATTTGGGTCTTGAAAAATGTATTTGACAGACAGCAGAGGGCAAAGTGTGAGTTTGCTATGACCTAGGTATTTGGTGTGAGTTCAACTGAAGCTATGAGCAGGGCCAACCTGTTCCTACCAGTTCATAGTGAAAAGTATCACGAGGAAAACTTGGATGAGACAGGTATTGTAGTGAATTTACACAACACCGCTAGGAGACCTGGTGTCTCCACTGCCATGGGAGGTTTTAAAATACCAGCAACAGCTGTCTGGATGTTCCTGAAACATTGTGAAAATAGCTGTGGAAAATAGTGATGATTTGCTGGAGTGTGAGTGGGAAGGCCAGAACAGTCTTGGTTATTATAATATAGGCCGAGGACCAGACGTGGCCTGGGAGGTGTCTTGGTTCTCTCCTGCCTCTGCCTTAACAACAAGGAAAATGTGTTCTTGGGCAAGTACTTTACTTCCTTGTCCCTTCCCTCACTCCTAAAGTGAAGGGGTGACCAGCGTCAGCAATTTTAAAGAGGAGTTGAAGGCTTGCCTCCCTTTCCCTCTCCCAAATTATCAGACCCTCTAGGCGGTAGGTTGTTGTCAGGTGCCTTGAAGTCGGGTCTGACTCACACAACACTTTATACTACAGAACAAAATGCTACAGTCTGGCACCAACCATCTTCACAATTGTTGCTATGTTTGAGCCCATTATTGTAGCAACTATGTCGCTCCATCCATTGAGGATCTTTCTTTTTTTCTCTGAACTTCTATTTTATCAAACATGATGTCCTTCTTCAGGGACTGGTCCCTCCTGATGACGTGTCATCATGAGATGAACTCTTGCCACCTTCCCTTTACAGAGCATTCTGCCTGTACTTGTAAGACAGATTTGTTCATTCTTTTGGCAGTCCATAGTACAGTCAATACTCTTTGCCAACACCACAATTCAAAGGCATCAGTTCTTCTTAAAAAAAAAAAGAAAAAAAAAACCCACTGCCATCAAGTCGATTCCAACTCCTAGCAACCTCCATTGGGTTTCCAAAGCTGTAAATATTTACAGAAATAGATTGCTTTATATCTTCCTCCCATGGAGCAGCTGCTGGGTTTGAACAACTGACCTTCTTTCTGGTTAGCAGCCAAATGTCTTATCCTCTACACCACCAGAGCTCCTTTCAATTCTTAACCCAAACCAACACCAAACTCACTGCCGTTGAGTTGCACCCGACTCATAGCGACCCCTCCTTGGGTTTCCGAGCAGTATAACAATGGAAGTAGATTGGCTAATCTTCCTTTCAGGGAGTGGCTGGTGAGTTTGAACCACCAGCCTTCTGGTTAGCAGTCAAGTGCCTAAGGCACTCTGTCACTAGAGCTTCCTCAATAATTCTTAGGTCTTCTTTATTCATTGTCCAACTTTTGCATGCACAAGAGAGGAGAGGGAAAATGAATTTTTTTTTAAAGAATATTTAATACTTAAATACAATTTTACATTAAAGTATTTCAAATGTGTTTTTATAATGGAAAGTTCAGACAAAATGTGAGATGTTTATATTTCTCAATTGGAAGCATGAGTTTAAAAAGTTAAGTATTGATTGATAGATAGTCCATTCTAGTTCTGAGTTAAGAATTTGGTCAGTCTTCCAACAGCTGGTGAGAAATGAATTATTTTTCCTCTTTGAGCCAGTAAACATAAGAATTTGGGGTATTTATCAAATGTTTCTTTTATATCTAGCTCTGGTAACATAGTGCATAAGGCACTTGACTGCTCACCAGAAGGCTGGTGGTTCAAACCCACAGCCACTCCTCAGAAGAAAGGTTGGGCAATCTACTTCCGTAGTGATACTGCCTCAGCAACCCAAGGAAGGGTCGCTATGAGTCAGGGCCGACTCCACGGCATATAATGACAACAACAACATGTATAAGGAGTTATTCTAGGTTCTTGGAATATACTAGTGAACAAGAGAGATCAAAATCTCTGCCTTCAAGGAGAAAATGTTCTAGACATAGGAAAGAAGTAAAATAAATAGCAGTAAAATAAAATAAATAATGTAGACGATGCTGTGACACTCTGTCCAGGGCACCCTTCACTGAAAAACCTGTTTCCAGCCTCTGGTAGGACTGTTAGCAGATGCTGTTAGCTGAAAGTCCCTTCAGGGACCAGCTTGGCTGCAGGAGTTGCCTCACCCAATGTACCTATGTTGACTAAGCAGGAGTATAAAAGACTGCCCTTCTTGTAATGAGGCCACTATACTGATGGGCCTTTTTTTTTTTTTTTTTTAGCTCCTGAGCTCCCTGTGGGGTTGGCCAAGAGTATCTTTGGAGTCTGAGTGGTAGTCAGACTTCTTCCTTTGCCCATTCTTGCTTTTATCCTCTCCCTTACATACAGATGAGAGAGACACATAAGTCACAAAATTTACTAAGGCACTTACTCTCAGTGTAGTGCAAGTGTAACAATTCCTGGGAGGTGTGGGGAAGTGGGATTGGGCAGAGGGGTAAATTGTACTATGTTGCACTCAAACTAAAGGCCTCAGTCAATCCAATGAGGAACTCTGAATCTGGAGTGGCCCTTCTGAGATGTCCCAAAATGAGGGAAGGAAGAGAACTGAGCCTCCAATCCTCTGACCTAGCTTGTAGGCTATCTCTGAGGAGGGGGATTTCTTTGGGCAAGAAAGTTCCCTTCAACTGACAGTGTAACCAACATGGACTTGCCACTCCAACGTCATTAAGAAAATTCATATATGGAACTCTGAATTTTCAAATTCACATTACCATGATAGGAATTTGTTAATGACATTTCCCAAGTGTGTTTAGAGTAAGAAACATATTGGGAAAAGAAAAGCACATTTTGGGACCAAGACAGGCCAGCACTTGGGAAAATGTCCTTCCACACAAGCTTCAGTAAGTTAGTGAGAAAAGCCTTCTCTTCAGTGACGGTGCTCAGCGTATCATGAGGTGTGACAGAGACAGACGCTCTTCATTTTCTTCTCCCTGTCTTTGGATGTAAAGCTGCACACTACCTGCACATGCCATGGTGAATAGCTTTCAATGGAGAGTCTCTCAGACATCACTTTGGAAGATCACTTATGAACATAAAAAACAAATTACTGCAGACTGGTGGGTACAAGGGGGCCCCGCACAGGCACAAATGGTTAAGTGCTCAGTTGTTAACCTACCCAAAGGCACCTTAGAAGAAAGATCTGCCAATCTACTTTAGAAAAAACAGCCACCAAAAGCCCTGTGGTGTTCAGTTCTACTCTGACTCATAAGGAATCTCCTTGAGTTGTGACTCAATGGCATGACTTGTTTTTTCCTGGGTACAAGTGTGTTTTCCCAAACGTGGCCACTGCTAGCCCCTCCCCTTTATGAATTAGGAAAAGGTGACTGTTCCTTGTGGTGGACACAGCTCAAACCAAGCTTGCTGATGCGTGTGCAGGTGGGTCTCTAGTCCCCACTTGCCCCTTCAGCCAGATGCCTGGGCAAAACCTCTATGACCTTGTTCCATGGCCCTGTCAACATGGACACATTTCCTGGATTTGAGGCATCCTGGATTTTAAGGCATTGGTTTAATAGCATTTTGAAGGGGCTGAAGGAGATTGGGGATGAAGGGTCCCAGGACATATTTTTAATATTTTATTTTGTTTTGTTTTTCATTGATAGCCACATCTACTAATTCTTGTAGTTGTTATAATATCTTCTTTTGTATCATAATGTTTAAGTCTAAGCCTTCTTCACTTCCCCGATCCAATTCCTCTCAATTCGGGTTTTTTAAACTATGGATTGTGAAATCATTTTGATGAATCACAAATGGTCTTTAAAAAGGAAATAGAAAAGAATAGGAAATATCAAAATGTAATAGTTGTATTAAGGTAAAGTCACATTTCATATATATATATTTTGTGTGTGTGTGTGTGTGTATACTAGGTCTTGATGTATGTATTTTATTCTGGGTCACAATCAAACAAGTTTGGAAGATTCTGTTCTAAATCACTTATGACCTTTTGCAGTTACGTATAGTATCCTGGGGCTCTGCTGTTTAAAACTTGCATTTGGTGACCTTGATCAGCTCAGCACCTTTAGCAATTTCTACTTTGAGTCATAACAAGACCCACTATAGCTTACTTTGTAGTGCATCTTCTATTTGTATAAATGTGTAGTTTTATTTTGTTTCCTTATTTGATTTTCAAATTACTGGAAATTAAATAGCTATTCTTGAAAGCCAACCAGAAGTTGGTACTACATAGACTTGGAAAAGGTATTTCCTTTCCTGAGTCAGTCCCATCTGACTGTTCACCTCTATTGAACATGAACATTTAGGACAGACTTGGAAAGTTACACTGCCTTTAATTGCACTGCCTGATCCATGACAGGTAATGTTCTGTGTTCAAAATACAAGTGACTTTCGAGTAACTAGAACCCTTATACATTATTGGTAGGAAAACAGTTTGGCAGTGTCTTAAAGTTAAACATAAGCTTACCATGTGACTCAGGAATCATACTTTTGGTTATTTATCCCAGAGAAATGAAAATTTATGTTCACACCACAGTCCGTACGTAAATATTTATAGCTTTATTTGTTAATATCCCCAAACCGGAAACAACTTACTTGTCTTTCATCAAATGGATGAATAAACAAACTTTGTTACATGCATATCGTGGAATACTACTCAGCAATAAAAAGGAATGATATGGATACACTCAACAACATGGATCTCAAAGACATTAAGTGGAGTAAAAGAAGCCAATCTCAAAGTATTACCTATTGTATAATCATATTTATAGAACATTCTAGAAGTGACAAAATTATAGTTATGCAAAACAAATCAGTGATTACCAGGAGTGAGGATTGAGAGGAAAGTGTGACTGCAGAGGAATAGCATGGAGGAGTCTCTTTGTGGTGATGGGATGGTTCTATAAACAATTCTGTAACCTGATTATGGAGGTGGTTGCACAAATATATACATGTGATATAATTTCATAGAATGATATACCAATAAAAAATGAGGGTATATAAAAACTCAGAAAATACAAGCATGGTCTGTAGTTTAGTTAGTAGTAGCATACCAATGTTGAGTTCTTGGTTTTGATAATATACTATGGTTATGCAAAATGCTACATTATTGGTGGAAGCTGGATGCTCAGCACATGGGAATTGTCTGTATTATTTTTACTTTTTCTGAGTCTAAAATTATTTCAAAATAAAACAAATTGTAAAATACAAGTGACTTTCCAAGTGACTGGTTTACTATGTGATCCTTAACCTATATAACCATGAGACCAGAAGAACCAGATGGTGCCCAGCTACCATTGTCAACCACTCAGAGGGGGATCTGTGTAGGAGATCTTGGATAGAGTGGGAAAACAATGTGGAACAAAACAAAATCATTAAAAAAAAAAAAAAAAAAAAAGGACCAGGTTTGCTGGTCTGATAGAGCCTGGTGGAACCTCTGAGACTATGGCCTCTAGCTGCCCCTCAGGTCTGGAATTGAATCCACTCCTATGGCTTCCAGCCAAACAAAATTTGGGCATATGAGCTGAACATTTACATTAGGTAGATACACTACTTGGAGAGATCAATCATGGGAGAATAGAAGGGCTATGTATGCACAGAGAGACAGCTTGGGGGGCAGGAGTGCGTGGAGGGCAGGACACAGGGAAGAGGTAACTATGGGGAAGAAGTGAGAGGAGAGCTGCTGCATTGTGGGAAATTATAGTGAATATCATGAGACAAAGTATATGTGAACTGCTGTATGGAAAATGAATTTACTCTGTAAACTTTCACCCAAATCACTATAAAAATTTTTTTAAAAAAGTGATTTTCAATGCTGCCTCATGCTTTAAACAACAATTTGGAATGAAGATCTAGATTAAATTTTAATCCCATATGATACTATAAAAACAAATAACTGAGATACCAATTCAATGTTTAAACTATTTAACTCAATGGTTTGCGTTGTATATATGTCAACAATAGCAAAGACCAGTTGGTAATAACATTCTCCTTGAATGGGAAGTTAACAAGTTTCTTTTGACATCAATTAAATAAAACATCTGCATTTTACAAACATTGATGTGTGTAGAAAACACATGACTTTGAATTGGGGAACCACATAGGAATATATTAGCTATATTTCATTAAAGCTTCTAAAAGTATGTCATATATACATTATTCTATTAAATATTCAAAACAGAACTTTGAGGTAGGAATTGTCAGTTATATTTTTAAAATGAGGAAACAGAAGCTTAATGAACTTAAGTGTTTTGCACCAAATCATGAAGTCAGTAAGTATGTAAGTTTATAATCCAATTTAGGTCTGTCTGGCTCCAAAATGTACTCTCTCTCTACCAGGATACTATTTGATGCTAATTCCTGAAGTAGGCTTCCAATTATGAATCTATATTTTAGTCCTTAGAATTTTCCCTTTATAAATCAATTGAATGGCGCTCTGGCCATAAAATTAGAAGAGGCTTCTTTAATTTTTTTCAAGAACCTTGTTATTTCAAAATGCCAAGTGTTGCCTAATTTTATAAAGTGGTTCAATTGAGTACCAGATAGTTCCATTTTATTTTAGGTGCTCAATTAAGTAATGTTTCTTTTAAAATTATCTGATATACAAGGTGTGTGGGTGTGTGTGCATGTGTGTATGTGTGTGTTTCACAACAAAAATGAATTCTTGGTTCAAATTTACATTTTCACTTAAGAAAATAAAATACCTTTTCAAATATACTTTCAATGTTTAGAGCAGGTACATACAATGAACTGGGGAACACTGTTTGGTTTAAAATTCTATTTACGGGAAAAATAAGTCCAGGCATATTTTTTTTTCATAAAAATATATTAGTCCAGAAAAGGTGATTTTCACTGACTGATATGTTGCTAAGAATTTTGAATGAAATCAGAGGTCATCCTGTTGAACTGCTGGCCAAAATGTGTAATCTGTTTCCCCAAAACCAAAGTAGTCTTCACCCACAAGAAATGCTTCAGAGAACACTATGGAAATTATACACTAAGAAGACTAATTTTCATAACTGAAAAACTAGTGGATTAAAAAATTAAAAAAAAATAGTGTTAGAGGCAGTAAAAGTATCATTGACAACTTGATTCACAGGACATTCATAGTATCAAAACCTGTTCTGACTCTCAGGTGTTCTCTTACTGATGTTCCTTAGTTATGACCCCAAACTTTCTGTATTATCTGCTGTAACTGCCTCCCCAGGGCACAGTCCCATCTCCCCTGAAGCTTGTTGTACTTCGTGGATGATCAGAGCCTCTTCCTTTTGTCACACTGACTGTCCCTGAATCACCTCTCACATTCCTCTCCGGTCTTGGAGGTTCATCTCCTTGAGGCCCTGTAAAGCTAACTCCACTTGCTTTCTGGATTTCTTTAGGACTTCATGTGTATTACTACTGTTCCTTGCATCTTCAAATTCCCCTCCTTAAGCTCTTTCATTTCTGCCTTCATTCACGCTTACCCTATCCTGATATAAAAAATAAAGTTTCATTTTTTGCTTGTCTTGATAGCCCGTCAGTAAGGTGCTTCCCTTTCCCGCTGCCGAATACCTTCTTTACTTTGTAATACTCAATTCTTAAATACTGCTAAAACTCTTAATAACCATCATATCAAGTGCTAACATTTCTCTGGTTGTTCTAGAACTTCCTTCGTTTGTCGTCCCTCAGCTTCTCAAACTCCTTCACATATTTTCTTTACTCTAACCAGACAATTCTACTTCTAAGTCTTTGCTTATGTTATTTTCCCTTCTTTTATTTCTGGAATGCTTGGAAGCCTCTAGCAGCACCTTCCTTCCTTCTTCTATCTCTATAAAGCCCACTCAGCTTTCAAGCCCCAATTCAATGGCTCTCTCTTCTGAGAAGATTTTTCTATTTTTTCTGAACTCTGTTCTTCTGAACATTGTTTTGTGTTTTGAACTCTTTCTACACGTTTAATCACCGTCACATTTATGGGTCGTCTTGTTTGCTTGTGATTTTGTGACTTCTTTTAGCCTCTCTGACTTGATTTTAAGCTATTTAATACCAAAGACTGTACCTTTATATGTATTTTTTTTCTATCTCCTCAGAGGGCTGAGCACAGTGACGAGTACACATTAAGATTTAAGTAAATTCACATTCATGAGTTATAAGGCAGACATGGGACATTCAGTCAATGATATCTGTGAGGAGATGCTGTGCTTAAACTACTAGAATTCTCTGAAAGGGTCAATAAGCAAGCAGGCATAATTTCTTTAACCTTTCAAAGGGCTTTGCTGAATTTCCACACCAGAGGTTATTTAAAAATAAAAATGAGTCATGATGAGATTGAGGGGAATGTTTTGTCATGGTTAGAGAACTGGCTTAGAGATCGGAAACAGCCTGAACCAACTCTTGTAGTAACGAATTCCATGTGCTTACAAACTTCCGCCCAAAGAAATTGGGCCCTTCTCTAAATAAGGAGGTGATATGGGGATTCCCCAAAAGTGGTGCCCAGCTCAGTTTTATTTAGCATGTTTTGGAGGAGAATGTTTATAATGAAATCTTTCTCAGAAGTAGAATGTCAGGTCAAAAGAGGAAAAACTCAAGAAGACCTTGGGAGGATACATGTCATCAAAGAAGTGATGGATGAGTCTGAATGCTCGCAGAGATAAGGGAATGCATTACAGAAAAGGCAACACATGTGAGTTTACAAGGTGATGAGTGCTGACTTATCTTTTACTACTAAGCAATGGAACTAAGACACTGGGTTCTCTGGATAGGCTAATCATTTGGCCCCTCTTCAAACAGTGTTCTTAAATATTTAGTGAACATTTATTTGGAAGAAAGGTCACAGGCTGTGTGGGTGAAGAGCTGAGAAGGTGGCAGACATCAATCTGTTTTCTGTTGTCTTTAGATATCAATTCAACCCTCAAAGTTGTATATACTCCTTAGAGGAGAGAGAAGAAAAAATTAATCCTCTGCATTTGATTGAACCCACTTTCCTTAGTGATTGTATATTATTGTTCTAACATGAGCCTTGGACTCTCACCTCCTCACTCCAAGAGTTATTGGTATTCCACATGTACTCTTGTTTGGTAAGGAGTAAATCTTAAGTAAGATTAGTTGCCTTGTTGCTGATAATTAGTCTGGGGGAGAAAGGAGAATATATGTGTAACCTGAAAGATATGCATGACTGGAAAGAGAAAGGGCTTAATTGTAGGAATCCTAACTTAAGAAAAAAAAGCGGTACCCAGAACCATCTTGTGTTGAGATGCACAAAGACAGGTTTAGGGTGCCTGGGACCACCAGCCCCAATGCAATCATTGCCAGGGGTTGACAAGACATTGGTAGAAATAGAACTGGGTATTTATTGCAGCCTTCACAGTTGTATATTTTGCAGCTGCATATTTCAAGTCTGGAAACCTCTGCAACACATAATCATAGAAAATGTGAAAATGTCAACCTGTAGCCTTTCATCCTACTATAAAGAAGGATTTAAAACAGGGCTTCAAACCAGTTTGTCCTGGTTCTGTCTCGGGTGATGAAGCAAAATCAAAATGGCCCTGAATTTGTAAAATATGGGTTAAATGGAACAATAATGAGAATGGGAAAAATTATGTGTTGATGTCCTGCTAGAAATTTAATCTCCCTCTTAGAAAACAAGGGCAGTGTGTGTATTACCTAGCAACCAAATCTCTCCACCAGTAGAGTCAGAAACAGCATTGCCTGGCTTGAAGATGGTGGCCAATTGTATCATTTTGAATGTGTGTCATTTTCCACAGTCCTGGCAATAATCCAGTCTCTTGCATCAGGCTCCTATAAGGGTTCACTATGCTACTTCTGAGTGTCTCACTCCAGGGCTTCATTCCACCCATAACTTTTCCCTTTCCAGTTGCCATTCTGCTTCACCCTAATTTAAAAAAAATTGGGTATGTTCTGATTTTGTTTCATCGACCATGACTGAACCGGTTTGAATGGGTTCACAACCTTGAATCAAACAGAACATGAGTAAGTGTGAAACTAGTCTTATTTTAGGTATAAGCCCATCTGCTGGCAAAGTCAAAATTAGAACATTTAGGAGGAAAATCATGATTTGGAATTAACAGTGACTTCCTATTTAGCAACTAAAAGATATAAAGCAGAGGTCGTGCTAGAATGAGCACCAAATAGTGACATGCAAGGACTACCCTGAAAGAGAAAGCAAGAGTTTTTCTTTCTTTTTAATTTAAAGAAGTCCAACAAAATGATCAGTGTCATTACTTTTTAGGTGACTTAACAATAGTTGATAAATGAAACAAAAAAGTGAAGGAAGGAAGCAAGAAACAAAATCTCTGATGATGAAAAGAAGAGGAATGTGCCCTGGGTTGGGCCCTAGGAGATAGAGGAGAAGCTGAATCAGGGATTCAGGGACACAGGCAACTACAGAAAGAAACAGATGGCTGTGAGGAGAGCAGGGTGACATGAAAAAGCACTTTCTCTCAAGGGCCACACACAGTTATTTTAGGAAGGGGCAAAAGATCAAAAAGAATAATTATTTGCTCTTTCTAATTGAATAAGATTGTTGTTGTTGTTGTTACGTGCCATCAAGTCAGATCTGACTCATAGCAACCCCTCCTTGGGTTTCCAAGGCAGTATCACTACGGAAGTAGATTGCCCAACCTTCCTTCCGAGGAGTGGCTGGTGGGTTTGAACCACCAGCCTTCTGGTTAGCAGTCAAGTGCCTTAGGCACTACGCTACCAGAGTGCCTTGAATTAGATTAGATGTCCATAAATCCTGAAAGTAAGAAGGTAAACAAGCACTTTTTCAATAAAAGGACCAGTTTAACCTTATAGAGCTATTACAATGTGACAGGTGCTAGGGACACTATATTGTACTAGGTGCTGCTTTATATCTTTTATATGGACTTTACAGAACACTCTACAGAGCTTTTTATCTTGTGGCAAACTGGGAGTGAAAAGTATCATTTTGCCTATATTTTAGAAACATCTGCCTAGCAGCCAGGTGCAAGAGTATAAATTTTAGAGCTTGGTCAATTCTTTCTTTAATTTTGACTTTCTTCAAATCTCTCACCATTTATTAATCCCCCATTCTTTCATTAATCCTCTATTTTCCCTATAAAGATCAGAAGGTGATGTCACTTCCTACTTTTAAGAGAAAAAAAGATGCCATTTGGTGGCAACTCCTTGAACACTTGCCTGATCTCTCATTCAACAAGAACTATACCACAATCCTCATCATCTCCATCTCTGATTCAACAGAAAAGAGAACTCTTCTGCTAAGGTTCATTAGTCCATAATGCTTGGTCTGGTGTGTGTTTTTTTCTCTATGGTATTGTCTGCTCACTTCTATCCTGACTCCCCTTAGTCAATAAAATATGCCCTTCTTCAGATTCTAGATTCCTTTCTAGTAATTTCTCTCTATTTCTTCCACAGTTAAGTTACTGCAGTTTTTCTACAACCACTATCTGTATTACTTCTCCTCTAAATCACTTCTTAAGCCATTTAAATCTGGATTTGATCCCAATTTGCTCTTGTTAAAATTCCATTGACCTCCAAGTAGCTAAATCTAAAGAATATTTCCATTCTGATCATTTTTGACATTACCACAGCATTTGAAACAACCAATTACTCCTCCTTGAGATTCCCCCCTTCTTTCATTTCATTTTTCTTTTTCTTTCTCTATAGAAAATATTATTATTACATATCTGGATTTTGCTGCAGGCTTAGAATCCTTTGGCTGTCTCTTAAATGCTCAACTTCCCCAGAAATTCTTGCTAGACTGCAGACAGGAAGATGTAGTAGGATAATACATAGAATTCATTAGATATGGCAATGGAGAGGAGAGCAGCAGCTCAGTTTTGTGGATTAATGAAAGAATGGGAGATTAAAAATTATGACATCAAATATAGACTTTGTTTTCAAGAACGTTGGAGATTAAATTACATAGATGGATAGACAGAGAGAGAGAGAAAGATAGATAGGTTGGTGGGTAGACCAATAAGTAGGTAGGTAGGTAGGTAGATAGATAGACAGAAAACAATTTGAGAAGAAATATGGTAGATTAAGGATGGTGATCCTTAAGATGGTGATGATTTGAACACAGTAGTAAGTCCCACAACATATTTGAACCTGGTAAGTAGACCAAAAGACTGTTATTTGAAAAGAACAAGGGAATACTGTGTGGTTTAAAATCAGGAAGGGAGTGCATCTGAGCTGTATTTTTTCATCACACTTATTCAATATTTATAATGAGCAAATAATCTGAGAAGCTGGATTATATGAAGAAGAATGTGGCATCAGGAGTGGAGGAAGACTTATCAACAACCTTCAGTATTAAGATAATACAACCTTGTTTGCTGAAAGTGAAGATGACTTAAAGCACTTACTGATTAAGATAAAAGAATACAGTCTTCAGGATGGATTACACATTAACATGAAGAAAACAGAGATCCTCACAACCCAACCAATAAATAACATCACAATAAATGGAGAAAAGATTGAAGTTGTTGAGGATTTCATTTTAATTGGATGTGTAATTAACAGCAATTGAGAAATCAGACATCGTATTGCACTGGGTAAATGTGCTGCAAAAGATCTCTTTAAAGTGTTGAAGAGTAAAAATGTCACTTTGAAGACTAGGGTGCATTTAACCCAAGCCATGGTATTTTCAATTGCCTTGTATCATGTGAAAGCTGGACAGTGAATAAGGAAGAAGAAGAGTTGATGATTTTGAATTGTGGTGTTGGTAAAGAATACTGAAAGTACCATGGACTGCCAGAAGAACTAACAAATCTACCCTGGAAGAAGTGGAGCCAGAATGCTCCTTAGAGGTGAGAATAGCCTTCATCTCACCTAATTTGGTCACGTGGTCAGAAGGGATCATTCCCTGGAGAATGATACCATGATTGGTAAAGTGGAGGGTCAGAGAAAAAGGGGAAGACCATCAATGAGATGGATCAACAAAGTGGCTGCAATCATGATCTCAAGTGCAGCAGGAATTGTGAGGATGGTGCAGGACCAGGTACGGTATGGTTCTGTTGTACACAGGGTCACTATGGGTCAGAATCGACTCAATAACACCTCACAACCACAAATAACTTTATGAGAAATTAAGTGTTACTTTTCACAGATTATTCATCAATATAGTCCTCACAAATAGACTTATTAAAGAATCTTTGAAATGAACTAAAGTGCTACCATTTTGTAGGATTTGTAGTTACTGAATATATGTTGCTTATACTAATATTTTCTGAGAGAAAGCTTTGTTTGTGTAAAGCATTGATGGAATGTGGTGGTGTCATAAAATGTAAAACAGCTTGGTAAATTTTGATATAGTTCATTTGTTGCTGTTGTTGTCAGGTGCTTTTGAGTCAGCTCTGACTCATAGTGACCCTGTGTACAACAGAATGAAACACTGCCCAGTCAGGAGCCAGGCTCACAATCCTTGCTATACCCGAGCCCATAGTTGCAGCCAGTGTGTCAATTCATCTCGTTGAGAGCCTTTCATTTTTTTGCTGACCCTCCACTTTACCAAGCATGATATTCTTCTCCAGGGAATGGTCCCTTCTGACAACCTGACCAAAGTATGTGAGACAAAGTGTGGCCATTCTCCCTTGCAAGTAGCATTATGGCTGTACTTCTTCCAGGACAGATTTATTCATTCTTCTGGCCGTCCATGGTACTTTCAGTATTCTTCATCAACACCACAACCCAAATGCATCAATTCTTCTTAGGTCTTCCTTATTCATCGTTCAGCTTTCACATGTGTATGAGGAATTGAAAATACCATGGGTTGGGTGAGGTGCACCTATTCATTATATATTTTCAATATATGTAAATGCATATGTAGAAATATCCTTTGTTAACATATATGTGTGTGTGTGTGTGCGTGTACGTGTGTGTGTGTGTGTATATATATATATATATATATATATATATACCAGTAGTCCCATTCACCTTCCCATATATGTTCAACTTGCATGTCTGTATAGTGTTCATTTGTAGATTATTATTATTACTGTTATTGCAGGATTTTGCATGTGATAGTCTTTACCTCTGTTGTTTTTAACTCCTCTGCTCCTCCCAGTGTCTTCCTTTGCCTTGGTCATTTTGTGCTCCTCCTTAGTGTGTATCACCTTCCCTTAACTTAATAGATGTCTACACTCTAGTTAGTGACTTATTTTCTCCCTTCCCCTCTCACCTCTAGTAACCTTCAAAGAATGTTTCCTTCTTTATGAAAGCTTTTTCTTGACTTTTTATAATAGTGGTCTCATACAATATTTGACATTTTATGAAAGACTAATTTCACTCAGCATAATGTCCTCCAGGTTCATCCAAGTTATGAAATGTTTTACATATTCATCATTATTCTTTAATGTTTGTAGTATTTCATTCTGTGTTTATATCACAGTTTGTTTATTCATTCATCTTTGATGAGTTTTTAGGTTGTCTCCATCATTGCTATTGTAAATGGTGCTGTGATGAATATGGATGTGCGTATGAACATGGGTGTCCATGTCATGGCTTTTATTTCAGTGGGATATATACCTACTAGTGGTATCGCTGGATCATATGGTATTTCTATTTCTAATTTTTTAAGGAAATGCTGTACCATTTTCCACAGTGATTATACCATTTCAATCCCACAAGCAGTATATGTTGGTTCCAGTCTCCCCCACTCCCTGCCCACACACCCTCATAAACATTTGTTGTTTTCTGGTTTTTTTTTTTGAACCTTGCTATTAATGCTGGGTTAAGATGTTTTCACATTGTTTTTATTTCCACCTCTCTATGGTTAATGTCTTCAACTTGAACTTGCCTATGAGCAGTTGATGGTCTGTTCCACAATCAGCTCCTGGCCTGGTTTTGGCTAAAGGTATTGCACTTCTCCATCACCTCTTGCCACAGATGTAGTCAATCTGATTCCTGCATACTCCATTTGGTGAAGTCCACATGTATAGCCACCATTTGTGTTGTTGAAAAATGGTATTTGTGATGAATAAGCCATTGGTCTTGCAAACTTCTATCATGCGATCTCCAGCATGATATCACCAAGGCCATATTTTCCAACTGGTTGGAACTGCTCGTTCCTCTTTGTTACCAACTTTTGCATTCCAATCACCAGTGATAATCAACATATCTTGATTGCATGTTTGGTCAATTTCAGACTGCAGAAGTTGGTAAAAATCTTCAATTTCCTCATGTTTGGCTTTGGTGGTTGGTGCATTAATTTGAATGATAGTAGTATTAACTGGTCTTCCTCATAAGTGTGTCGATATTATCCTGTCACTGATAGCATTGTACTTCAGGATAAAACTTGAAACAGTTTTTGTGATGATGAATGCTGTGCCATTCCTCTTCAATTTCTCATTCCTAGCATAGTAGATTGTATGGTTGTCTGATTCAAAATGACCCAAACCAGTCTATTTCAGCTCACTAGTGCCTAGGATATCAATCTTTATGTATTGCATTTCATTTTTGATAAATTCTAATATTCCTAGATTCATACTTTGTACCTTCCATGTTTTTATTTTTAATGAATGTTTACAGCTTTTTCTTTTTCTTTTGAGTAATGCCATATCAGCAAATGGAGGTCCCAAAAGCTTTACTCCATTCACATCATTAAGATTGGCTCTACTTTGAGGAGGCATCTCTTCCCCAGTCATATTTTAAGAACTTCTGACCTGAGGGGCTCATCTTATGGCACTATATCAGATAATGTTACAGGACTATTCATAAAATTTTCCAGTAATATATTCAGACAACACAACTTTGCTTGCTGATAGTTAGGATGACTTGAAACATTTACTAATGAAGATTAAAGACTACAGTCTGCAGTGTGAATTACATCTCAACATAAAGAAAATGAAAATTCTCACAACTGGACCAATTAGCAGCATCACAATAAATGGAGAAAAGATTGAAATTATCAAAGATTTCATATTACTTGGTTCCACAATCAATGCCAATGAAAGCAGCAGTCGATACCTCAGACAATGTATTGTGCTGGGCAAATTTTCTGCAACAAAAGACCTGTTTAAAGTGCTGAAGAGCAGAGATGTCTCTTTGAAGACTTAGATGCGTTAACCCAAGCCATGGAGCTCTGGTGGTGTAGTGTCTAAGGCATTTGACTGCTAACCAGAAGGCTGGTGGTTCAAACCCACCATCCACTCCTTGGAAGGAAGACTGGGCAATCTACTTCTGCAGAGATACTGCCCAGAAACACAAGGAAGGATCATTATGAGTTGGAACTGACTCTACAGCAGTTAGTTTGGTTGGTTTGGTTTCATATGCATGTAAGAGCTGGACAATGAACAAGAAAAGTTGATGCTTTCGAGTTGTGGTGTTGGCAAAGAATACTGAAAGTACCATGGACTTCCAGAAGAACTAACTAATCTATCCTAGCAGAAGTGCAGCTAGAATGCTTCTTGGAAGTGAGAATGACCAGACTTCGTCTCACCTACTTTGGTCATGTTGTCAGAATGGACCATTCCCTGGAGAAGGACATCATGAGTGGTAAAGTAGAGGGTCAATAAAAAGGGGAAGGCCTTCAATGAGATGGACTGACACAGTGGCTGCAACGATGGGCTCAGGTATGGCAAGGATTGTGACGCTGGTACAGGACTGAGCAGTGTTTCATTCTGTTGTCCGTAAACTCCCTATGAATCAGAGCCAGCTCAATGGCACCTAACAACAACAATGACTAATGATTGTGAGCATTTCTTCCTGTGTTTGATGGCTGCTTGAATGTCTTTGGTGAAGTGTGTATTCATGGGCTCTGCCCATTTTTTAAACTGGATTGCCTGTCTTTTTATTGTTGAGGTGTTGAAGTTTCCTATACATTTTAGCAATTAATCCCTTAGCTGATACATCATTTCCCAATTTTTTCCCCCAGTCTGTGGGTTTTCTTGCAACTCTTTTGGTGGAATCTTTTGATGCACATAACTACTTAATATTTAGGAAACCACATCCTCTATTTTGTCTTCTGCAGTTTGTGCATTTTTTTGTCACATTTGATAATGTATTTATGCTGTATTTTACAGGTCCTAAGTTTGTCCCTATTTTTTTCTTTGATGATCTTTACAGTGTTAGATTTTACATTCAGGTCTTTGATCCATCTTGAGTTCATTTTTATTCATAGTGTGTGATATACATCCATTTTTATGCAAATGGATATCCAGTTGCCAGCATCATTTGTTAAAGAGACTATATCTTCCTCATTTAATTTCTTTTGTCCCTTTGTCAAAATCAATTATCTATAGTTGGATGGCTTTACTTCTGGGTTCTCAACTCTGTTCCTTTGGCCCATGTATCTGTCATTGTGCTAGTACCAGACTATTTTGACTGCTGTGGTTGTGTAGTAGCTTTTGAGATCATAAAGTGTGAGGCCTCCTACTTTATTCTTCTTTAGTAGTGCTTTGTTTATTTGGGATCTCTTTCCTTTCCATATTTTCTGATTAGTTTTTCTATCTCTTTAAGGAATGATAACAGAATCTGCATAGGAATTGCATTATATTTATAGATTACTTTGAATAGTATCAACATTTTCACAATGTTGAGTCTTCCTATCCATAAACATGGTATATTCTTCCCTTTATGTAAGTTTCTTTTGGTTTCATGTAGTATAGTGTTTTGTAATTTTCTTTGTGTAGATCTTTTGTATCTCTCATTATATTTATTCCTATTTCATCTCATCATGAGATAATCTTTAAATCTTAAACCCAAAATATTTCCTGCCATTTTCTTTAACCCAAACAATAATTAACTAGTAAAGAATGCCTGCCTTGTGTATTATGCTCTTTTAAGGAATTACCTATAGGGGATGAAGTTGAAATAGCAACTCAAAAGATTAGATAGGAAGCTTAAGGAGTAGTGAGTTCATGTTTAAGGGGAGGAACAATTCAGAAAAGAAGGATGGGAATGATTGCACAACTTGAAGAATGTGATCAGTGTCACAGAATGGCATATGTAGAAATTGTTGAGTTGGTGTATGTTCTGCTGTGTATATTTTCAACAATAATAAAATAAGTGATTAAAAAAGCAATGTCACTGTCCACATTAAATCACTTTATTTGACATTTACAAGTTTTTGTATATACTTCATTCATAATTTTATTTTAATAAAAGTAATTTTATTTTATTTTATATAAAATATTTTTATTTTATATAAAAGTTACTGATGTAAGGAGTTGATAGTTGAATTTATGCTGGTAAGTATTTAAGTTTTCGATAAAATAATTTAGGTTAACATATTTACTGTATGATTTTTTTCCCCTAAGATAGACAGAAAATCTGGTCATAATTATGTATCTCTGTAGTTCCCTAAATATTTAAGCAAAACGTGGGAGAGCAGGCAGGTTTGGTAGGTAATGGGTATTAATGAAACCAAGAAAGGCTGACAATTATGGGAATTCATTGGGTAGAGTTTCTCGATGGCCAGACTCCCATCTCAAACTAAGGAAAAGTCTCAGGCAAGTTAGCATTCAATTTCAAAATCACTTTGTGAAACTGGTTGGAAGAAATCAAATAAATGTGGTAGGTGAAGGTAACTACAGAGAAAGGAGAGATATCAACTGCACAAATACAGTATTAGTTCTTTATGTATTCAAGGAATTGGGTATTAATATTTAATCATGATTCAGAAATGTTCTAAAAGTCATTTTCAAAAGGCCAATTCAAGGAGGACATCTTTTGATATACTAGCAATGACAAGATCATTCAGAGAGAACCATATGTAGTTAGCAACTCCACAACTCAAGTGATAAGGGAAAGCAAAACTTAGCAAAGATAGTGCAAAATAACATCATGCACGTGTACAGAAAAAAATAAAGAAACCAAAGTTATTTAGCTTGAAGAGGTAAACTGAGAAGAAAAGAACTTATTTCTGTTAAGACAAATAAGCAGAGAATAATTATAAAATATTGGCTAGCCATTCTTCATGTGATATAATAGAAAGAAAAGAGGACATGATTTAAACTATAGGGATTTAGATTGGCAATATTTAAGGTAAGTAACTTTAAAAGGAGGTCAAGGAGAACTTACTGCATTCTTTATAGAAGGTTCAAGGTTTTTGCTGTAAGAACTTTCAAATCAGTTTACTAAGGCATAGTTCTTCTCAGACAAACTCTCAAGACTCTTCTCATTTTTATACACCTCTAAGAGGAAAATCTTACAACATTCTTTGTGATGATGAATGTGATGCCATTCTTCTTCAGTTTGTCATTCCTGGCATAGTAGACAATATGATTGATTGATTCAAAATGGCTGAAACTGGTCCATTTCATCTTACTAATGGGTAGAATACCAATATTTAAGTTTTCCACTTCATTTTTGACAACTTCTAATTTTATTAGATTCATATTTTATACATTCCACCTTGTCATAATTAATGGATGTTTGTAGCTATTTCCTCCCACTTTGAGATGTGCCAAATCAGCAAATGAAGTCCCCAAAAGCTTTACTCCACCCACATCATTAAGGTCAACTCTACTTTGAGGGGGCAGCAATTCTCCAGTTGTATTTTGAGATCCTTACAACCTGAGGGGCTCATCTTCTGGCTCTATATCAGACAATGTTTCAGGACTATTCATAAAGTTTTCCAGTAATATGTAAGACAGTGTTTCACTGCTATTCATAAGGTTTCCAGTTGTCAATTTTTGCAGAAATGGGTGGGCCCATCCTTCTTCTCAGTCTGTCTTAGTTTGGAAGCTCTGCTGAAACCTGTCTACCATGGGTGACCCTACTGGTGTTTGAAGTACCAGTGGCACAGCCTCCATCCTCACAGCAACACACAAGCCAACATAGTATGACAAACTAACAGAGGAAGACATATCTATCCTAAAGTATAGTGCTGTCAGTGAAAGGGTAATATCCATATGCCTATAAAGAAGACCAGAAGGCTGGCGGTTCAAACCCACCAGCCACTCCTCGGAAGGAAGGTTGGGCAATCCTACTTCCGTAGTGATACTGCCTCGGAAACCCAGGGAGGGGTCGCTATGAGTCGGGGCCAACTCGACGGCACATAACAACAACAACAACATAAAGAAGACCAGTTAATACTACTATCATTCAAATTTATCACCAACCACTAAAGCCAAAGATGAAGAAATTCAACATTTTAATCAACATCTGTAGTCTGAAATTTACAAAATATGTATTGATTATTACAGATGATTAGAATGTAAAATTTGGAAATAAACAAGAATCACTGGTAGTTGGAAAATACAGCCTTGATGATAGAAATGATGCCAGAGACCACATGATAGAATTTTGCAAGACCAATGACTTATTCATTGCAAATACCCTTTTCCAACAACATACATGGTGGCTATACATGTGGACCTTGCCAGGTGGGATACAAAAGAATCAAATAGACTACACCTGTGGAAAAAGGTGATAGAGACACTCAATATCTTCAGTGAAAACAAGACCAGGAGCTGACTGTGGAATACACCATCAATTGCTCTTAGGCAAGTTCAAGTTGAAGCTGAAGAAAATTAAACCAAGTGCACAAGAGCCAAAATATGACCTTAATTATGTCCCACCTGAATTTAGAAGCCATCTGAAAATAGATTTGACTGACTGAACACCAATTAACAAAGACTAGATGAGTTGTGGAATGACTCATGTAAGAATATCATACATGAAGAAAGCCAAAGGTCATTAAAAAGACAGGAAACGATGAAAAGATGAAAATTGATGTCAGGAGAGACTCTGAATCTTGCTTTTGAATGGAGAGTAGTTAAACTGATGATAAAATAAAAGAATTGAAGAGAGAATTTCAAAGGGAAGCTCGAGAAGACAATGTAAAGTACTATAATTAAATTTGCAAAGACCCTAAGTTTAGAAAACCAAAGGGGAAGAATACTCACAGCATTTCTCAAGCTGAAAGAACTGAAGAAAAAAAAATCAAGCCTTGAATTGCAATATTGAAAGATTCTATGGGCAAAATATTGAACGATACAGGAAACATCAAGAGAAGATGG
>NW_006921829.1:3007321-3020618 GCF_000298275.1 Orycteropus afer afer | reverse complement strand
CTGTGTTTTCTTTGGTCTGTCTCTCAATCCTTTGAAGACACCTAAATATAATTCTTTTGAATTCCTTATCAGAGAGTTCCAATGCTGCTTCTTCCTCAGGGATACATTCTGGGTCTGTACCCTACTCCCTTGTTTCTACCACTTTATCCTGCTTCTTTGTGTGGACTATGATGGTCTGTTGCCTCCAAGGCATTGTGGCGTTGTTGTGTTTTGATCTCTGTTAACTGCTTGTGAAGAGCAGCCAAGGGTGATTCAGGCTCTTCTTGGTGCTTTTTTATCATTGGCCCCTTGGTGGAGAAGGAGGCAGTGGCTCTCACTCAGTAAGTGAAGTCACAGGAGGTGTGGGTGTATTGTGTCTTATGGGGACTGTTGCTGTCTCCCACTCAGTGAGAAAAAAGTTACAATTGAATAACCATTAAAAAACTAAAAGCATTTGGACAAAAAACACACCATGTAATCACACAGGAATAGTAACCAAAAAAAGGGAAAAGGAAGAAGAAAAAATAAGAAAACCTGCAATATCTGGGAATAGGGCACTAAGAGAAAAAAAGTAGAGAAGGAAAATAATGAAGGGAAAAAATGGGAAAAATGCAAAAAGAAAAACAAGGAATGGGGTTAACCATGAGAAAAAAAGGGGGAAAAAGGAAGGAAAAAATTAAATAATAATAATAAACAAAATTCATCCAGGAACAGGGAAGAGAAAAAAAGCTGAAAACTAGAACCTGGGAGGGGAAGAATAAGATTAATAGTAAAAAGGACAAAAGTATTAATAATCATAGTTGTTTTAAAACAGACAAATACAAGCAAACTAATCACCAGAAAAAGAACGCGAAAAAGAAAAAAAGAAAAAGAAAAAGAAAAAAAATATCGGTGGAGGACAGGGCAGGGCACCCAGGTTCTGTCTGAGCACACAGACTGTGATGGAGTTCCTATGGGCCCAGAAAGTGGGTGGGAGTTGGGGATGGCCGCACCTCTGTTCACCAAGCGGGTGTGGGGTATAAGAGTAACAAGAGGAATGTTGTACCTTTTCAGTCTTGCAAGTCCAGAGTGTCCTTGGGGTTGCTGGAAATCCGAACCTCTTCTTAAACCCCTGGAATCTGGGAGAGCGCTGTCTCTTTAAATATCCAAAATAGTCAAGCAGCTTGTAACACTCAAAATGGCAGTGCCCTCAGAACCAGCACAAGTCCACAGCTCAGCTCACTTTTCTCTTCACCTTCTCTGTTTATTCCCCAGCCACCAGAGCAGTCCCCGTGCAGTCCCTGGCTAGCAATGCTGATTTTTAGGTTAATTCTTAGGTCCTACCACCACTTGGGAATCTCCCAGCTGTCTGTGCCATCAGGATCGCTCAGGATTGTTGCCAGATCACAGCTCCATCTGTCTCTTTTTTTGGTATTTTCATGCAAATTCTTCTGCTAGTTGGGGTTTAGTCCACTTCTATATCCTTCCCTTCAAGGCTCAGGGGTCCAGGATTATCTCCTGTGTCTGTGTTAATTGGTTTCCCTTTTCTTTGTTGAAGAGGGTCTGTGCAATCTTTCTGCCTAGTCCACCATCTTGTGAGCAATTTCTCATGTGTTTGTTGGCTGCTTGTATATCTTCTTTGGTGCAGTGTCTGTTCAAGTCTTTTGCCTATTTGTGAATTGGGTTGTCTTTTTGGTTTTGAGGTGTTGAAGCTTTCTGTAGATTTGGGAGATAAGTCCTTTGTCAGATATGTCATAAGCAAATATTTTCTCCCAATCTGTAGGTTCTCTTTTTACCCTTTTGACGAAACCTTTAGATGTGCACAATAATTTAATTTTTAAAAGGTCCCAGTCATCTACCTTCTTTTCTATCTCCTGCACATTCTGGGTTATGCTGTAAATTAGGGTTCCTAGATTTGCCCCTATTTTTTCTTTGATGAATTTTATAGTTTTGGGTTTTACATTTAATTCTTTGATCCAGCCTGAGTTTGTTTTTTTATATGGGGTGAGGTATGGGTCTTGTTTCATTTTTCCACAGGTAGATATCCAGTTTTGCCAGCACCATTTGTTAAAGAGGCTATCCCTTCCCCATTTAATGGGCTTTGGGCCTTTGTCAAAGATCAGTTGTCCATAGATGGATGGGTCTATGTCTGAGCTTTTGATTCTGTTCCATTGGTCTATCTGTCTATCATTGTACAAATACTATGCTGTTTTGACTACCATGGTTATATAGTAGTTCTTAAGATCTGGGAGTGTGAGACCTCTCACTTTGTTTTTCTTCTTGAGAAGTGCTCTGCTTATTCTAGGTCTCTTTTTTTTTTCCCATATGAAATCTGTAATTAGTTTTTCCATATCCTTAAAGAAATTTGTTAAAATCTAGATCGGGATTGCATTAAATGTATAGATTGCTTTAGGTAGTATTGACATTTTCACAATGTTTAGTCTACGTATCCATGAACAAGGCAGGTTCTTCCAATTATATAGTACCCTTGTTGTCTCTTGTAGCAGTGTTTTCTCTGTATAGGTCTTTTGTGTCTCTGGTGAGGTTTATTCCTAGATATTTTCTCTTTTTCGTAGCTATAGTGAATGGTATGGTTTCCCTTATTTCTTTATCAGAAGAGTCCTTGCTGGTGTAGAGAAATCCAACTGATTTTTGTATTTTGATCTTGTATCCTGCCACTTTGCTGAATCTCTCTATTAGTTTCAGTTTTATTGAGTCCCTTGGGTTTTCTATGTATAGGATCATATCATCTGCAAATAGAGATAGTTTTAATACCTCTTTGACAATATGTATGCCTCTTATTTCTCTTTCTTGCCTTACTGCCCTGGCCAGGACTTCCAATACAATGTTAAATAAAAGTGGTGATAAGAGGGCATCCCTGTCTGGTTCCCATTCGTAAGGGGAATGACTTGAGTCTTTCTCCATTAATAATGATGTTGGCCATTGGCTTTGCATATATACCCTTTATTATATTGAGGAATTTCCCTTCTATTCATATTTTGCTGAAAGTTTTAATCAGGAATGGATGTTGGATTTTACCAAATGCCTTTTCTGCATCAATCGATATAATCATATGGTCCTTTTCCTTTGATTTGTTCATGTGGGTTGTATACTTTCTCCATACTTATTCAATCTTTATGCTGAGCAAGTATTTCCAGAAGCCAGACCATATGAAGATTGTGACATCACAATTGGAGGAAGAGTCATTAACAACTGGCGATACGCTTGCTGAAAGCATATATCATATAGAGTTTGAAGATCTTTCTGATGAAATAAAAGACTACAGCCTTCAGTATGGGTTACACATTAACATAAAGAAAACAAAAGTCCTCACAATGGACCAATAAGCAACTCACAATTAATGGAGAAAAGGTTGAAGTTGTCAGAGATTTCATTTTACTTGGATCCACAGTCACCACCCATGGAAGTAGCAGTCAAGAAATCAGATGTCATATTGCACTGGGCAAATCTGCTGCAAAAGACCTCTTTAAAGTGGTAAGAAGCAAATACATCACTTTGAAGATGAAGGTGGGCCTTACCTAAGCTATGATATTTTCAGCAGCCTTATATGCATGTGAAAGCTGGACAATGAATAAGGAAGAAAGAAAAGATTTGATGCCTTTGAATTGTGGTGTTGACAAACCAAAAAAACCCACACCCACTGCCACTGAATCCATTCCAACTCATAGCAACCCTCATTGGGTTTCGAGGCAGTAAATCTTTATGGAAATAGATTGTCCGGTCTTCCTTCTGGGGAGTGGCTGGTGGGTTTGAATTGCCAAAATTCTGATTAGTAGTCAGATGATTTAGGCACTGGAGTACTAAAAATACCATGGACTGCCAGAAGAACAACCAAATTTGTCCTGGAAGAAGTGCAGCTGATATGTTCCTTGGAAGTAAGAATGGTCAGACTTCGTCTCACCTACTTTGGTTATATTGTCAGAAGTGGCCATTCCCTGGAGAAATAGATCATGTTTGACAGAGTAGAGGGTCAGAAAAAAGAAGAGGACCCTCAATCAGATGATTGCAATGATGAGCTCAAGTGTAGCAAGGATTGTGAGTATGGCACAGGACCAGGCAGTGTTTCGTTCTGTTGTACATGGGGTCATTGTGAGTGGTGCTGACTTAATGACACCTAGCAACAACAACTAACAGGAGGAAGGAGAAGTCAGAAGATGAGAAATGCCTGAATGCCAACAGGAATGTTAGGAGTAGACATGGGTAGGATTTGGTTTTGGTTGTTGCAGAGGAAGTAGACAGAGTGTGACTTGGCCAGGACTTCTTTCTCAGTAGGAAAGGGATGAGTCAATGAATCCAAGGTTGTCTGCTGAAAAAAGGAGGTCATGTTTGGAGTTCTTCACATGGAAGGAGCTGTGTAAATATTAGGTGGCCTTTTTCATTAAGGTTCACATACAGCAAATTATTTTCAGTATTTGCTAATACTTTCAACTTTGAGTGTAGAATAAACCCTTTCAGCAGCTTCTTCAGACTCTCCTCCGCAAAGGGTCAGGAGAGTTATTATTATTATTAATTAATGTTTTGAATCTTTACTGAAGGTCAAATACTTCTGTTTCATCAGAAAACTCCAGAAAGAACATTGTTGTTGTTATTGTTATGTGCCGTTGAGTCAGACCCAACTCATAGCGACCCCTCCTTGGGTATCCGAGGCAGTATCACTACAAAAGTAGATTACCCCATCTTCCTTCCGAGGAGTGGCTGGCGGGTTTGAACCGCAGCCTCCTGGTTAACAGTCAAGTGCCTTAGGCACTATGCTACCAGAGCTCCCAGAAAGAACACTAGCTTTTTTAAAAAAGGATGGGACAAATATGGTAGAAATTTTTGCAATGTAGTTTGAGAAATTCTTGCAGGTATATCATTTCCAGTATTAATAGTTGTTGTTTAACTTTTTAAAGAGTGATGATCTCATGGCTGGATCAGGAAAATTTAGACTGAAAAATCAGTTGCATTTTGGTGATGCTTTTAGTTCCTAGGAGACTATGCTAAAAGGTCATCCACAGGGCACATCTCTCTGAGGAGTTTAGAAAGAAATCCATTTTATGAGAATGGTTACTGTGTGAGACATATTGGAAAACATTGGAAAATGCCCTTATGACATTTGCTGTCCTTGACTTTCCTATGAGGAAAACCTGAGGGGTAATGAATTCTGATGAAGGGAAACTTGACACCACTTCAAATATTGACTTTCCTGAGAGGTGTAGGCAAGGACCTTGCTGTGTGAGTAATCCTTTACATTTGCATGTGTTTTATGTTTGGGACTTAACTAGGGAATTGAAAGGATAGGATATTCAAGAAAAGCTATAATAACAATTTTTATTACTACATCCTCTTGAAATTGGTATTTTGAGTTACACTAAAGATAATTCCAGTAAATTCAGACTTAGAGAAAACAGAAACAAGTCAGTTCTGAGTAAGTTGAGTCTGTACACTTTGATTTCAAAATAGAACAAATCTATCAAATTATTGAATATTGATTTAAATAAATTACAAATTGAAGACATGGAGAGATGCACAAGAGGTACAGACAATAAAGGCCATTACTATTGCAGACCCAATACTGCATTAGCAATAACAGCAAGTGCTAAACTATGGGTGAATACATTGCTAGATAGTTATGGATAGACAAATGGGAATATATCCATGACCACACATAGGTTTGGCAGATGATATTCTTACATATGTATTTGACTGTGCTATAAAAAACATCCATATACAGTTTAAACATAACAGGAAGAAAAGATAGAATAACTTCCTATTCACAAATAAGCACCTTGAGGGAGTAGGTTGCTGGGCCTGCAGGCTGGGGATCATGGTCATGGGGGACATCAAGCTCAATTGACACAACATGGTATACAAATATATCATTCTACATCTTATTTTAGTGAGTAGTGACTGAGTCTTAAAAGCTTGTGAGTGGCCATCTCAGTGGCAACTATTGGTCTCTCCTTGTCGGGAACAAAGAAGAGTGAAGAGAATCAAAGACATGTAAATAGTTAGTCCAAAGGACTAGTAGACCATGAGAGCCTCAACCTATATGACCCAGAGACCAGAAGAACTAGATGGTTCTATCAATGCCAACTACTTGGAAAGGGATCAAAATTGGAGACCCTGTATAGAGTGGGAGAAGAATGTGGAACAAATCTCAAAATCATGAAAAAGATCAGGCTTTATGGTCTGATATAGACTGATGAAACACCCAAGACTATGGCCCCAAGTCACCTTTTGGGCCTGGAATTGATCTCACCCTAGTAGCTTAACTCTCAGCCAAACAACAGACAGGACTATGAGCTGAACAGCTGCACCAGGAAGATGCACTCCTTAGAATAATCAACAATGGGAGAGCAGAAGGACAGCATTTGCACAGGTAGAAAAGTAGGGAGGCAGTAATGCCTAGGCAAGAAGTACACAGGAAAAGGTAACCACAGGGAAGAAGTGGGAGATGAGATGTTACACTGTGGTAAATGTAATCAGTACCACAATATAAAATGTGTATATGAATTGTTGAATGTAAAATGAATCTGCTTTGTAAAATTTTACTGAAATCACAATAAGTAGTTGAAAAAGCAAATAATAAATCAATTACAAATTAGTTTGTTGTTGTTGTTGTTAAGTGCCATCGAGTCGTTTCCGACTCATAGCGACCCCATGCACAGCAGAACGAAACACTGCCCGATCCCGTGCCAGCCCCACAATCCCTGCTATACTTGAGCCCATCATCGCACCCACTGTGTCAATCCATCTCGTTGAAGGCTTCCCCCTCTTTCGTCGACCCTCCACCCTACCAAGCATGACATCCTTCTCCAGGGAATGGTCCCTCCTTACAACATGACCAACATAGGTGAGACGAAGTCTGGCCATTCTTGCTTCCAAGGAGCATTTTGACTGCACTTCCTCCAGGACAGATCTGTTAGTTCTTTTAGCAGTCCATGGTACTTTCAGCATTCTTCGCCAGCACCACAACTCAAAAGCATCAACTCTTCTTTGGTCTTCCTTATTCACTGTCCAGCTCTCACATGCATACCAGGCGATTGGAAATATCATGGCTTGTGTCAGGCGCACCTTAGTCCTCAAGGAGATATCCTTGCTCCTCAACACTTGAAACAGTTCCTTCACAGTTGACTTTGCCAATGCTACACGTCGTCTAATGTCCTGACTGCTGCTTCCAAATTAGTTTAAGTGCCCATAATTGCCCACAATCTAAAATGATTTTTGAGTTTCTGATGAGATTTCCAGGGGCTTTATCCTTACCACACTTTTAAATCAATAACAATGAAAAATAATGAGTGATTTACTAGCATGTGACCTGAGGGGACCTTATCTTGTGTTATTGTGGCAAGATACAAAGGCAGAAGGGTGTAGTGGAAAGAGGATTAACACACCTGGGCTGTGTCTCTTACTCTTCTTTCTAGAGGAAGTGTAACCTAGACCAGATCACTCGATCTCCCTGGGCATCAGTGTCTTTATTTAAAAAAAAAGAGCAGATCAAACATCTACTTGACTTCTACACCTAGAAATCCTTCCTCTACCTCAGAATCACCAGATATAGGACTGACCTTATCACTATCCCTCCACAACTCATTCTTCTTCTCAAACTCTCTATGACAGTACTGCCATTGCCAGTCAGGTCACTCAAGAAGAAAGCCCCTGCAGCCAGCCCTTTTTCTCTCCCTCCCTTCCTTCCTCCTACCTTTTTACCTTCCATGGTGTTGTAATTTGTCTTTCTCTCATTCAGTACATAACAGAATTTGGCTCCATTTCTTCCTAAATATCTCTCAACTCAGTCTCATTCGCTCCATTTCCCTTCACAAAGCCCCTGCCTCAGCACACACGTTGCCTCTGCAGGATTCCTCTCTCTGGTGTCCCTTCCTCCAATCAATCTGATCTTTTCACTGCCATCAGATCTTATTGTGCCTTCAGGTTAAATTCCAAAATTCTTAGCATATCATTACCTCCCATGACCTAGTTTCTGACCAGCCCCATTTCTCAAAAACTTTCTACTTTCAACCTATTCTCCATAGAAAGCTAGTACATGTTGTTCTTCAGATGTTCTATGCTCTCCCATGACTCTAAACATGGGCACATATGTCTGCTTTGCCAGAAATTTCCTTCCCACCTTCCTGTGTCTGACCAGTCATCCTTAAAAACACCACACAACCCCTGCAGATGTCACTCTGCGTCCTTTATGGAGCTGAGTAACCTAACCCAAACCCACTGCCATTGAATCACTTGGGACACTAGTGACCCCATTGGGTTTCCAAGGATGTAAATCTTTACAGAAGTAGATTGCCTCATCTTTCTCTCGTTGACCAGCTGGTGGGTTTGAAATTCCAACTTTCCGGTTAGCTGCCAAATGCCTTACAGACTATGCTACCAGAACTCTTGTTGTTATTGTTATGTGCCATCGAGTCTGGCCCACTCATAGTGACCCCTCCTTGGGTTTCCGAGGCAGTATCACTACTGAAGTAGATTGCCCAACCTTCCTTCCAAGGAGTGGCTAGTGGGTTTGAACCACCAGCCTTCTGGTTAGCTGTCAAGTGCCTTAGGCACTATGCTACCAGAGCTCCCTTTTAGAGTCGCTGAAATTAGGTCTCAGGTCCTTACATCTAGTGAAAGGCACTTAGCTTTCAGGACACAAAGAAGGCATTCATAGCTCCTTCTTGGGGGAATGAATGTCCTTGAGGTGCCCCTGCTTGGGGATACAAGGCAGCTAACACTCTGACATCTGTGCTTCCAGATAATCTCCAAAGTGATTGTAGCAGAATTTTCTCATAATTGTCATCTCTCATCTAAATGGGTTTGAAAGAAAGTATGACTGGAAAGCAACCAAATCAAAAACCAAACTCACTAAACTGAAACCAAATTCATAGTGACCCCCCCCATTGGGTTTCTGAGGCTGTAAATCCTTACAGAAGTAGATCACCCCATCCTCCTTTCGTGGAGCAGCTGGTGGGTTTGAACTGCTGACTTTCCAGTTAGCAGTCAAGTGCCTGATCCACTATACCACCAGAGCACCAGAAAGATTTGTTTCTGAATTGTTTATGGCTACTTTTACACTACAAGAGCAGTGTTGAATATAGGTTGCGAAGCCTAAGTTACTTATTTTCTGTCCCTTTTTAGAAAATATTTGCTCACCTCTGGACTGGTGCAATATCTGCCCAGAGGCTACTAAACCTTACGTGTAACTGGTCCTACCCTCAGCCTGTAGGTGGTTGATGAATGAATGAGAAGACTTTGAAAGTGCCTTGGAGCCTGATTCATCATCCATATTGCTTTTTAATGGTAGTGAGAGGGGCAGAGATGGGGTGGGGCACTTGGGGTTTGATTTACCACAACAGTCATTACTTTAGGCTAAGACTTAAAATCACAATTAAAGTTGTCTATTACATATAAGTGGGAGCTCTGGTAGCGTAGTGCCTAAGGCACTTGACTGCTAACCAGAAGGCTGGCGGTTCAAACCCACCAGCCACTCCTTGGAAGAAAGGTTGGGCAATCTACTTCCTTACTGATACTGCCTCGGATACCCAAGGAGAGATGAGTTGGGTCCGACTCGAGGGCACATAACAACAACAACAACAACAACATTACATATAAATGAGTAACCCTTTCAGCTATCATTTGTCAGATTAGCTAAAAAGACTAAATTAGATGAGTTTTGATGAGATGGGATAAGGGAACGAACGGGTGATGGGTGCTGGTCTAGACTGGGTAAGGTGCTTTAGAAAAGAGTCCTGGGAATCTCAGATAAAAATTTATCCATAAGAGGAAGAAGTAAAATACAGTAACCATTGCTTGTTGTTAGCAGTTGTTGAGTCAATTTTAACTCATGGTGATCTATTGTGTACAGAGCAGAACAGTTTCATAGATTTTACAGAACTGTGACATTTTTGAAGCAGATGACCAAGCCTGTCTTCCAATGCACCTCTGGGAGGATTTGAACTGCCAACCTTTTAATTAGTATCCAAGAGCTTAACATTTGCACCACCCAGAGATCCCAATCAATGATTTTGTTAATAAATTATAATGATGGCAATGTTTTCATTCAATGAACATTTATTAAGCTCTTACTATATGTCAGGCCTTGTTCTGGGTGCTGGAGATACAGCAGTAAACAAAACTGATAAAAATTTTTGCCTTTATGTATCTTACATTTCATCAAGTAAAGCAGAGTAAAAAAAATATATAAATGAAATATGAATACTATGTGTTAGACAAAAGGTGCTCTGGTGGACTCGTGGTTAAAACATTTGTCTGCTAACCCAAATATTGGTGGCTCAAACCCACCAGCCATACTGTGCAGAAGAAAATTAGGGAAGTCTGTTTCTGAAAGATTTACAGCCTTGGAAATGCTATGGGGTAGTTCTACTCTGCCATATAGGGTTGCTATGAGTCAGAATCAACTCAATGGCAGTGAGTTTGGACAGGTGGTGTTGTTGTTAGGTTCAGTTGAGTCACCTCTGACTCATAGCAACCCTATGCACAGCAGAACAAAACACCGCCCAGTCCCATGCCTCCATGATCCCTGCTGTACTTGAGCCCATCACTGCAGCCACTGTGGCAATCCTTCTTGTTGAAGGCCTTCCCCTCCTTCCTTGACCCTCCCTCCACCTTACCAAGCATGACATCCTTCTCCAGGGAATGATACCTTCTGACAACATGACCAAAGTAGATGAGATAAAGTCTGGCCATTCCCGTTTCCAAGGGGCATTCCTTCTGCACTTCCTCCAGGACAGATTTGTTAGTTTTCTTAGCAGTCCATGGTGCTTTCAGCATTCTTTGCGAGCACCACATCTCAAAAGGATCAATTCTTCTTTGATCTTCTTTATTCATTGTCAGGTCTCACACGCATATGAGGCAATTGAAAATATCATGGCTTGTGTCAGGCACACCTTAGTCTTCAAGGAGACATCTTTGCTCCTCAACACTTGAAAGAGTTTCCTTGCAGTTGACTTGCCCAGTGGTATATGTCTTCTGATGTCCTGACTACTGCTCCCATTGGCATTGATTGTAGAATCAAGCAATTTGAAGTCTTTGACAACTTCAATCTTTTCTCCATTTATTGTGATGCTGCTTATAGGCCCACTTCTGAGGATTTTTGTTTCTATACTGCAGACTGGATTCTTCAATCTTCATCAGTAAGTGCTTTAAGTCATCCTCACTTTCACCAAGCAAAGTTGTGTCATCAGCTTATAGCAGGTTGTTAATGATTCTTCCTCCAATCCTGAAGCTGTGTTCTTCTTCATATAGTCCAGCTTCTCAGATTATTTGCTCAGCATATAGGTTGAATAAGTATGTTAAAAGGATACAACCCTGATGCACTCCCTTCTTGATTTTAAGCCATGCAGTGTTCCCTTCTTCTGTTTGAATGACAGCCTCCTGGTCTATGTACAGGTTCCTCATGAGTACAATTAATTGTTCTGGAATGCCCATTCTTCTCAATGTTAGCCACAATTTGTTACAAGCCACACAATCAAATGCTTTTGGATAGTCAATAAAACAGAAGTAAACATCTTTCTGGTATTCTTTGCTTTGAGCCAAATCAATGATATCCCTTGTTCCATGTCCTCTTCTGAATCCAGCCTGCACTTCTGGACCTTCTCTGTCAATATACTGCTGCAGCCATTTTTGAATTATCTTCAATAAGATTTTACTTGCATGCGATATCAACAATGAAATCACTTGTCCTCTTGTGACTTCACCTTGAATTTCTGTCAGTTTCCTGTTGCTGTGCTGCTACCACCATTTTTAAATTATCTTCAGCAAAATTTTCCTTGCATGTGATAATAATAATATAGCTTGATAACTCATGCATTCTACTGGATCACTTTTGGAATGGGCATGAATACAGATCGTCTCCAGTTGGTTAGCCACCTAGCTGTCTTCTAAATTTCTTGGCATAGGTGAGTGAGAACTTCCAGCACTACATCCATTTGTTCAAACCTTTCATTTGGTATCCTATCATTTCCTGGAGCCTTGCTTTTTTGCCAATGTGTCAGTGCAGCTTGGACTTTGTCCTTCAGTGCCATCAGTTCTTGATCATATGCTGTCTCTTGAAATGGTTGAACATCTAGGAATTCTTTTTGGTACAATGACTCTCTTTATTCTTTACCTCTTCTTTTGCAGCTTCCTGTGTCATTCAATATTTTTCCATAGAATCCTTCAATATTGCAACTCAAGGCTTGAGAGTTGTTTTCAGTCCTTCCAGCTTGAAAAATGCTGAGCATGTTCTTTCTTCTTGGTTTTCTAACTCCACATCTTCACATATTTCAGTGTAATATTTTACTTTGTCTTCTTGTGGTGTCTTTTGAAATCTCTGTTCAGCGTTTTTATTTCATAATTTCTGTCATTCATTTTATTGACTCTATGTTTAAGAGCAAGTTTCAGAGGCTCTTCTGATCTCCATTTTTGTTTCCTATTTCTTTCCTGCCTTTTAAATTACCTTTTGTTTTCAAAATATTTGCAGGGAACTGCAAATGGAAAAAAAAAAAATGACAAAACAAAAGAGCTAAACAAAAGATTTAAAAGAGCAGCTTGAGAAGACAAAGTCAATTACTAGAATGAAATGTGCGAAGACATGTAGTTGGAAAGCCAAAAGGGAAGAACACACTTGGCATTTCTCAATCTGAAAGAACTAAAAAGGAAATTTAAGCCTTGAGTTGCACTATTGAAAGATTCCATGGGCAAAATATTGAATGATGCAGGAAACATCAAAAGAAGATGGAAAGAATACACAGTCACTGAACCAAAAAAAGAATTGGTTGAAGTTCATCCATTTCAGGAGGTGGCATATGATCAAGAACCAATAGTATTGAAGGAAAAAGTTGAAGCTGCACTGAGGAAGTGGCAAAAAACAAGGCTCCAGGAATTGACAGGATACCCACTGAAATGTTTCAACAAGTGGATGCCTCACTGGAGACACTCACTCAGCTATGCCAAGATATTTGGAAGACAAGTGCCTGGCCAACTGACTGGAAGAGATCCATATTTGTACCCATTCCAAAGAAAGGTGATCCCACAGATTGTGGAAATTATTGAACAATATCATTGATCTCACATGCAAGTAAAATCTTACTGAAGATAATTCGGAAATGGTTACAGCAATATAGTGGCAGAGAACTTCCAGAAGTGTAAGCTGGATTCAGAAGAGGTTGTGGAACTAGGAATATCATTGTTGCTGTCAGATGGATCTTGGCTCAAAGCAAAGAATATCAGAAAGATATTTGTTGTTGTTGTTGTTAAGTGCCGTCCAGTCGTTTCCGACTCATAGCGACCCCATGCACAGCAGAACGAAACACTGCCCAATCCCGCGCCAGCCCCACAATCC
>NW_006921829.1:2999022-3005651 GCF_000298275.1 Orycteropus afer afer | reverse complement strand
TCTTTGCACATTTCATTATAGTAATTGGCTTTGTCTGCTCCAGCTACTCTTTGAAATCTTCTGTTCAGCTCTTTTACCTTTTCATTTCTTCCATTGGGAAAGATATTTACTTGTGTTTTATTGACTATGCAAAGACATTCAATTGTATGGATCATAACAAATTATGGATAACATTGAGAAGAATGAGAATTCCGAAACACTTAATTGTGCTCATGAGGCACTTGTACATGGACCAGGAAGCTGTTGTTCAAAGAGAACAAGGGGATACTGCATGGTTTAAAATCAAGAAGGGAGTGTGTCAGGGTTATATCCTTTCACCATACTTATTCAATCTGTATGCTTAACAAATAATCCAAGAAGCTTGACTACATGAAGAAGAACGTGGCATCAGGATTGGAGGAAGACTCATTTACAACCTAGGATATGCTGATGACACAACTTTGCTTGGTGAAAGTGAGGATGACTTGAAACACTTACTGATGAAGATTGAAGACTGCAGTCTGCAGTATGGATTACACCTCTATATAAAGAGAACAAAAATCCTCACAATGGAACCAATAAACAGTATCATGAAAAATGGAGAAAAGTTTGGAGTTGTCAAAGACTTCATATTACTTGGTTCTACAATCAACACCAATGGAAGCAGCAGTCAAGATACCAGGTGTCATGTGTGTGTGTGTGTGTTAGATGCCGTCGAGTAGTTTCTGACTCATAGAGACCCTATGCACAGTAGAATGAAACACTGCCCGGTCCCGCACCAGCTCCACAATCTTTGCTATACTTGAGCCCATCGTAACAGCCACTGTGTCAATCCATACCATTGAGGGACTTCCCATCCTTCTTTGACTGTCCAGCTTGCCAAGCATGACATCCTTCTCCAGGGAATGGTCCCTTCTGACAACATGACCAAAATAGGTGAGATGAAGTCTGGCCATCCTCTCCTACAAGGAGCATTCTGGCTGCACTTCCTCCAGGACAGATCTGTTAGATCTTTTAGCAGTCCATGGTACTCTCAGAATTCTTCACATGCACCACAACTCAAAAGCATTAACTCTTCTTTGGTCTTCCTTATTCATTGTCCAGTTCTCACATGCATATGAGGCGATTCAAAATACCATAGCTTGTGTCAGCACCTTAGTTCTCAAGGAGATATCTTTGCTCTTCACCACTAGAAAAAGATCCTTTGCAGTCAGTTTGCCCAGTGCTATATGTCGTCTGATGTCCTGACTACTGCTTCCATTGGCGTTGATTGTGGAACCAAGCAATGTGAAGTCTTTGACAACTTCAATCTTTTCTCTATCATGATGCTGCCTATAAGTCCAGTTGTGAGGATATTTGTTTTCATTATATTGAGATATAATCCATACTGCAGACTGGATTCTTTAATCTTCATCAGTAAATGCTTTAAATCATCCTCACTATCAGCAAGCAAAGTTGTGTCATCAACATATCACAGGTTGTTAATGATTCTTCCTCCAATTCTGATGTGACTTTTTTCTTTGTATAGTCCAGCTTCTTGTATTATTTGCTCAGCATATAGATTAAATATGTATGGTGAAAGGATACAACCATGATGCACTCCTTTCTTGATTTTAAACCATACAGTGTTCCCTTGTTCTGTTCAAATGACAGCCTCTTGGTATAATTAAGTGTTCTGGAATTCCCATTCTTCTCAATGTTACCCATAATTTATTATGATCTATGTAATCAAAGGCCTTTGCATAGTAAATGAAACATAAGTAAACATCTTTCTGGCATTCTTTGCTTTTAGCCAAGATCCATCTGACACTAGAAATGATATTCCTCATTCCACAACCTCTTCTGAATCCAGCTTGCATTTCTGGAAGTTCTCTGTCAATATACTGCTGCAACCATTTTTGAACTATCTTCAGTAAGATTTTACTTGCATGTGATATTAATGACATAGTTCGATAATTTCCACATTCTGTAGGATCACCTTTCTTTGGAATGGGTACAAATAATGGATCTCTTCCAGTCAGTTGACCAGGCAGTTGTCTTCCAAATCTCTTGGCCTAACTGAGTGAGCACCTTCAGTGTGACATCTGTTTGTTGAAACATCACAATGGCTATTCTATCAATTCCTGGTGCCTTATTCTTCACCAATTCCTTCAGTGCATCTTTAACTTCTTCCTTCAGTACCACTGGTTCTTGATCATATGCCACCTCCTGAAATGGATGAAGATTGAGCAGGCCTTTTTGATACAATGGCTGTATATTTCTTCCATTTTCTTTTGATGCTTCCTGCATCATTCAATATTTTGCCCATAGAATCTTTTCATATTGCAACAGTAGGCTTAAAGTTTTCCCTCAGTTTTTTCAGCTGGAGAAATGCTGAATGTATTCTTCCCTTTTGGTTTTCTAACTCCAGGTGTTTGGACATTTCATTATAGTAATTAACTTTGTCTGCTTGAGCTGTTTTTTAATGTCATGTAGCATTGGGCAAATCTGCTGCAAAGGACCTCTTTCAAGTGTTGATGATCAAAGATGTCTCCTTGAAGAGTAAGGTGTTCTTGACACAAGCCATGGTATTTTCAATCCCCTCATATCCATGTGAGAGCTGGACAATGAAAAAGAAAGACTGAAGAAGAGTCAATGCTTTTGAGTTGTGTTGGCAAAGAGTGCAAAAAGTACCATGTATCGCTCAAAGAACCAACAAATCTGTTCTGGAACAAGTGCCACTGGAATGCTCCTTGGAAGCGAGAATGGCCAGATTTCATCTCACCTACTTTGGTCCTGTTGTCAGAAGTGACCATTCTCTGGAGAAGGATATCATGCTTGGCAAACTGGAGGGACAATGAATAAGGAGATGGACTTCAATGAGATAAATTGACACAGTGGCTGCAACGATGGGCTCAGGTATAGCAAAGATCATGGGGCTGGTATAGGACTGGACAATGTTCTGTTCTGCTGTGCATGAGGTCGCTACAAGTCAGAGATGACTCGACATCACCTACCAACATTTGAGCTCTTTATGTATGATATTCTTGATATAATCCCACAACTTGTCTGGTCTTCAGTTGTTAGTGTTCATTTTATCAAATCTGTTCCTGAGGTGGTCTCTAATTTTAGGTGGGATATACTCAGGCTTAGGAGCTCTGTTAGCATAGTGCCTAAGGCACTTGACTGCTAACCAGAAGGCTGGCGGTTCAAACCCACCAGACACTCCTCGGAAGGAAGGTTGGGCAATCCTACTTCCATAGTGATATTGCCTCGGAAACCCAAGGGGGGGTCGCTATGAGTTGGGGCCGACTCCACGGCAAATAACAACAACAACAACATACTCAGGCTTGTACTTTAGCTCTCATAGACTTATTTTTACCTTCTTCCACTTCAACTTGAACTTGCATCTGAGCAATTGATGGCCTGTTTTGTAGTCGACCTATAGTGTCACCAGCTACTCCTCAAAAGGAAGTTTGGGCAATCTACTTCCATAGCGATACCGCCTCAGAAACCCAAGGAGGAGTCGCTATGAGTCAGGTCTGACTCGACAACACATAGCAACAACAAAAAGTGTTGTTCTGACTGATGATATTAGCCTTCTCTATCATCTCTTTCCATAGATGAATCCTATGTTTTCATTGAGTTCTGTGGTGTAAAAGGGACATTTATGTTGAAAACATGTATTTCCAATGAATAGGTTATTGGTCTTTCAAAATTCTATCATCTGGCATCTTTATATAACCAAGACCATATTTTCCAATTACTGGTCCTTCTTTGTTTCCAACTTTCACATTCTAATCACCTGTAATTATTAATGCATCTTCATTATCTGTTTAGTCAATTTCATCCTGCAAAAGTTAATAAAGATCTTTTTATTTGTTTGGACAATCAATACTCTTGGAAGCAGTAGTCAAGAAATCAGATAACATAATGCACTGAGCAAATCTGCTGCAAGAGACCTCTTTAAATTGTGAGTGAGCAAAGATAGCACTTTGAAGACAAAAGTGAATCTGACCCAAGCAGTGGTATTTTCAATAGCTTCATATGCAAGTGAACGATGTATAATGAATAAGGAAGAATGAAGAAGAACTGATGCATTTGAATTGTGGTATTGATGAAGAATACTGAAAACATCATGAACTGCCAGAAAAACAAAAAGTCTGTCTTGGAAGAAGTACAGCTGGAATTCTCCTCAGATGCAATAATGGCCAGACTTCATCTCACTTAATTTGGCCATGTTACACAAAGGGACCAGTCACTGAAGAAGGATATCATGCTTGGTGAAGTAAAGGGTCAGCAAAAAAGGGGAAGACCCTAGAGGAGATAGCTCAATACTCTGACTTCAACTACAGGGTAAGGATAGCAAAGATTGTGAAGATGGTGCAGGACCAGGCATTGTTTTATTCTATTGCACATAGGGTCACTATGAGTTGGAACCTAACAACAACAACAACACTTCCATGGGTATTAATTGTGGATCCAAGTTAATTGAAATACCTGACAACTTCAATCTTTTCTCCATTTATCATGATGTTGTCTATTAGGTCCATTTGTGAGGATTTTCATTTTCTTTATGGTGAGAGATAATCCATACTGAAGGCTGTAGGCTTTGATTTTTATCAGTAAGCGCTTCAAGTCATATTTAATTTCAGCAACCAAGGTTACATTACGTTATCTGCATATTACAGGTTGTGAATGATTCTTCCTCCATTCCTAACACTGTATTCCTTTACATATAGTACAGCTTCTCGGATTATTTGCTCAGCATATAGATTGAATAAGTATGGTTAAAGGATACAATCCTGATGTACACCTTTCCTGATTTAAAACCATGCAGTATTTCCTTGTTCTTTTTGAATGACAGCCTCTTGGTCTATGTACAGTTTCCTCATGAGCACAATTAAGTGTTCTGGAATTCCGATTCTTTGCAATATTATCCATCATTTGTTGTAATCCAGAGTGAAATGGCTTTGCATGATCAATAAAACACAGGTAAACACCTTTCTGGTATTCTTTGCTTTCAGCCAAGTTCCATCTTACATCAACAATTATATATCTTGTTCCTCTTCTTCTGAATCCAGCTTGAATTTCCGGCAATTCCCTGTCAATATACTGCTGCAACCATTTTTGAATTATCTTCAGCAAAATTTTGCTTGCATATGATATTAATGAAATTGTTCAATAGTTCCCACATTCGGTTGGATCATCTTTCTTTGGAATTGGCACAAATATCCATCTCTTCCAGTCAGTTGACTAGATAGCTGTCTTCAAAATATCTTGGCATAAATGAGTAAGCCCTGCAGCACTGCACTGGTCTGTTGAAACATCTCAGTGGGTATTCTATCAATTCCTGGAGACTTGGTTTTTGCCAATTCCTTCAGTGCAGCTTGGACTTCCTTCAATACCATTCGTTCATGATCAACTGATGAACATCAGCTAAATCTTTTTGGTTTCTGTATTCTTTTTCTTTTGATGCTTCCTGCATCATTCAGTATTTTGCCCATAGAATCCTTCAATATCTCAACTCAAGGCTTGAATTTTTTCTTCAGTTCTATCAGCTTGAGGAGTGTCATGTGTTTTTCCCTTTTGGTCTTCTAACTCTGGGTCTTTGCACATTTCATTTTAATACTTTACTTTGTCTTCTTGAGCTGCCCTTTGAAATATTTTGTTGAGCTCTTTTATTTCATTTCTTCTATTATCGTTAGCTTCTCTATGTTCAAGAAAAAGTTTCAGAATCTCTTCTGACATCTATTTGGTCCTTTCTTCCTTTCCTAACTTTTTAATCTTGATGTCATCACACACCTCGCCTGGTCTTTGGCCATTGGCCATCAATACATCAAATCTATTCTTCAGATTGTCTCTAAATTTAGATGAAATACAATCAAGGTTATATATCGGCTCTTGTGGACTTGTTTTTATTTTCTTCAGCTTCAAATTGAATTTGTATATAAGCAATTGATGGTGAGTTCCACAGTCAGCTCCTGGCCTTGTTTTAACTGATGATGTTGAGCTTCTCCATCATCTCTTTTCAACAGATGTAGTCCATCTGGTTTCTTTGTATTCCATCTGGTGAGGTCCACCTGTATAGCTGCCATTTATGTTGTTGAAAAAGTGTATTTGCAATGAATAAGTTGTTGTCTTGCAAAATTCTATCATGTAATTTCTGGCGTCATTTCTATCACCAAAGTTATTTTCCAACTACCAATGATTCTTCTGTGTTTCCAACTTTCTTATTCCAATCACCAGTAAGTATCAATAAATATTGAATGCATTTTGGTCAATTTCAGATGGCAGAAGTTGGTAAAAATCTTTAATTCCTCATCTTCAGTTTTAGTGGTTGATGTGTAAATTTGAATAAGAGTGGTGTTACTGGTCTGCCTTTTAGGCATATGGATATTATCCTACCACTTCAGGACACATCTTGAAATGTTTTTTTTTTGGATGATGAATTCAACACCATTCCTCTTCAGTTTTTTCATTCCTGGTGTTCTGGTTACCTGGTGCCACTCTGACAAGAAAATATACCACAAACGGGATGGCCTTAAAAAACAGAAGTTTATTCTTACAATTTGGAAGCTTTAAGTCCAAGTTCAAAGTGCCAGGCTCTAGGGGCTGGGTGAAAGCCCCTCAACCTTGGGGTCCAGCTCTGCCTCCTGCTCCCAGTCCAC
>NW_006921829.1:2991322-2997957 GCF_000298275.1 Orycteropus afer afer | reverse complement strand
AGTCTCATCATGGGGAATACTACATCCAGCTGCCCAGCCACTCAACCAGGCTTAGCCAAGTTGACATACAAACATAACTACCACACCTGGCATAGTGGACCATATGATTGTCTGATTCAAAATGGCAAATATCAATCCATTTCAACTAACTAATGCCTAGGATATCAATCTTTATGCATTCCATTTAATTTTGACAACTTCCAATTTTCCTACATTCATACTTTGTACATTCCACGTTCCAATTATTAATGGATGTTTGCAGCTGTTTCTTCCCATTTTGAGTCATGACCCATCAGTCAATGCAGGTCCCAAAAGCTTTACTCCATCCACATCATTAAGGTTGACTCTACTTTGAGGAGGCAGCTCTTCACCAGTTATATTTTGAGTGCCTTCCAACCTGAGGGGTTCATCTCATCTCTATCAGACAATGTTTCATGGCTTTTTATGAAGTTCCCCAATAATATATCAGATAGTGTTTGGCTGCTATTCACAAGGTTTTCAGTGACCAATTTTTTCAGAAACATATGGCCCTATCCTTCTTCCCAGTCTGTCTTTGTCTGGAAGCTCCACTGAAACCTATCTACCATTGGTAACCCTGCTGATATTTGAAATAGTGGTGGAATAGCCACTAGCCTCACAGCAACACTCAAGCCACCACAGTCTGACAAACTGACAGATAAATGGTGGCAGCAATTCTGTTCCTCAGAATATATCCTAAAGAGTGGAAAACAGGTATTTCAACAGAAACTTGTCACAAATGTTCATAGTCACGTTATTTATAACTGTTTTAAAAATGGAAACAACCCACGTGTCTATCAACTGATGAATGGGTACATAAACTTGGTATCAAACTGGAAAAAAAATCACACATATTGTATGATTTTACTTATATGAAATATCCGGAACAGGTAAATCCATAGAGATTGGTGGTTCCCAGACCTAGAGGAGGTGGAGAGGAAAATGGAGGAGTAATTGCTTAATCATCTTGAGGTGATAAAAATGTTTTAGAACTAGATAGAGGTGGTAGTTATACAACATTATATATGTTCTAAATACTATTGAATTGTTCCCTTCAAAATTTTATGTTATATAAATTATCTTTTAATTTTTTTAAAAAAGTAATATGTTAGAGTTTCTTCACAGATCTTGTCATCATCTTCAACAGCTGAACACTCTGAAAATTAAAAAAAAAAAAAAAAAAAAAGAGAGGGAAACACTCCATGATGGCATTCTAAAAGTCTGTCCCAGACAGCATTCATCATCTATCTTTGGAGTTCTTGACAAATATATTGTATAAAAAGATAGTGAATAAAAAATGGAAATATTATTCATGCAATCACTATTTAACCTGTGACATCCCCAGAAAGTAAAACGTAAAGTAACAGTTTAAGAGATTTGTGAATGTCAGGGTGATTATTTTCAGGACTACCACTGCGTTGGCTACTGAACTCGCGTATAAGTTAAAACAAATTGCGGGTTTGCCCTTTTTGGAGGCTTTCAGGCATGAATATAGGGTTCCTCGCAGTGTTAAGCACCACACAATAAAAGTCTAGGCTATAAATTTTGCCGTATTTCCTGGCTAAAAGGACACTTTGAGTGGAGACAGACTGGTGGGAGCTGAAACAGTTATAGTTTTGATTTACTGCCACTCTATCATTCCATCCAAGGGAGAGATTTGAACAGTGAAGGTTGGGCAATCCTACTTCCGTAGTGATACTGCCTTGGAAACCCAAGGAGGGGTCGCTATGAGTCGGGGCCGACTTGACGGCAAACAACAACAACAACAACAACCAAAACATGTTGATTGGCTGCTATTAAGAGATTGAGATAGAGCAAGTGATGTGTAACCTCAGTCAGCTTATAGGCAACACTACCATGACTTAGTGTGGTGAACTCATGTAGGCATTAGAAGAAGAAGGTTTAGTTTACTAATAAATCTGTTCAGATATTAGTCCTCTCTGACCCAAATTTGTTTCCCGGAAGTCCCAGAGAGATTGTCACTGATACAAAATCACTTGTGAAAATTTGCTATATGTCATGTCACTACTTAATACTACAGTGATGGTGAAGGTCAATATATAACACTTGTTTGAATACCTAGATACAAGGTATCTGTACTTGTTTTCTTCTGGTTCCAAGAAAGCTCAAATGAAGACTGGCCCAAAACCAAAAAAATAAACCCCTTCTATTTTCTTTTTAATAAACTGCAGAGGATGGAGATGAGTTTAGCTGGATACTATATGGTTAGAATACAGCTGAGATCCCTGTAAGAATTTCATTTTCTTTCTAACCCCAGAACTCCATTTGAAGGTAATGAATATATAATTTAAATCAATAAGAATCTATGGCTGTGAGATTTTGAAAAATTAATTATTCAGTCTCTTGTTAGTTTTTCATCAGCTTTCATTTAGTATGTTTTTATTTACTTTGATGTTGGTAAATCTCTCCTAATGCTGTAATTATAGGAATAAGACTGAGTATGTTTTGCCTAACATCTGCAAGGAAAATGCAGTGCTTGATTTGTTTCTTTTTTAATTTGCAGTTTGGAAGAGGTTGATTAATCCACTGGTAGAGTCATCTGTTCCATCTTAAGTTACACCCATTTGGGGTTGTTATAAAACCATCTGTGTAGTTAACTGACATTTTTGGAGACTAAAAGACTGCATGGATCTGTAACTATATTTAAAAAAAAAACGGTTTCACTTCTTTGTTAAAGAGGATTTTTCTAAACAATGCACAAGTGAACCACATTTTGAATGTTCTTTTGTGAACAGAAATTTCATTCACTTGTCTGTAACATAAGTTGCAGTCATACTAGTCACCTTCTGTCATCTTGGCTTGTGGTACCATATTGAGTCAGAATTTTAGTATTCCTTTTTAAAAAATCCAAATAATAAAGCTTATCTGAGAATTTCTTGGTTAAAACATCTTTACAATTTTATTTATTTATTTTGTTGTTGAGAATATATACAGCAAAACATACATCATCCTTTCAACCATCTTTTGAAGAAGATCTGCAGAGAGGAAGTGTGTGAGATTAAACACATACTCACTGACATTTTGTCATTTCCTATTGCAATTGCGCAGATGAGGAGGGCTATGTATTAGTATCAGAATGCCAGCAATGTGAGTCAGTGAAGCCAAGCCAAGGGACAATTATGTCAGAAAACCTTAAAGGGAATTTGTCAGTTAATTTTTCAAAGGCATGTGCCTGATGTACCACTGCATAAAATGAAAACCAGAATTGTAGAAGATCAAAATTTTTCAATTTTGATTCACTTCTTACAAATTGCTTAAAAAAAAGACAAAAGGAAAGAAAAAGTGAAAATAGCAATGGAGCTAGAGAGTGGGGTGTCTAAGTTGAATGAGCCACTGACAGTAATTACAGTAATACTGGGGAGAACAGAAAAACTCTGTGACTGCTCACCATTTTATTTCATCTGTGTCTTGGGGGGGAAATCAGAAGTCAGATTACATTTATATCCCATTGGAACATACTGCATTTGGCAAATCTGCTTTAAAAGACTTCTTTAAGATGTTAAAAAACAAAGATGTCACCTTGAGTACTTAGATGCACCTGACCCAAACCATGGTGTTTTCAAATGCCTCATACACATGTGAAAGTTTAACAATGAATAAGGCAGATCAAAGAATTAATGCCTTTGAATTATGGTATTGGCAAAGAATGTTGAACGTACCATGGATTGCCAGAAAAATGAAAGTATCTCTCTTACAAGAATGCTCCTTAGAAGGGAGGATGGTGAGTGTCTTATGCACTTTGGTCATGTTATCAAGAGGGATCAGTCCCTGGAGAAAAACATTATGCTTGATAAAGTGAGGGTCAGTGAAAAAGAAAAGACTCTTAGTGAGATGGATTGACACAGCGGCTGCAACAATAGGATCAACCACAACAATGACCGTGATGATGGTGCAGGACCAGGCAGTGTTCTGTTTGGTGGTACGTAGGGTCACTATGAGTAGGAACTGATTTGATGGCACCTGACAATAAAAGCATAAAAGAAGTTTTTATTTCTGTGCAAATTGCAGGTGCAACAAGATTTAATAATTTAAAGTATATTTCTGAATTCTGAGAACAGGAATGAACCAGGTTCCAAACTTGTCTAATGAAGTATAACCATCAGGACATAGATACATTGACCATACGGATTCAAATATTTCTTGATCAAAAAATTTGCTAGATATGGCACCTAGAGAGATTTGTTATACTAAAGCCTTCATTTAATGAAGGTAACATCCTTTTCTGGTCTAAGTTTATTTTGGTTCCCTTGTTAGTTTTAAACTTGTAAGCAAATTTAATGGAACTAGAAATAGTGGAGACCATCTTTTATAATATTTACTGTGAACATGATACTATTTGAAAAAAGGAGTTTTACATAGAAGGTATCATTTATTTAAGGAACTCTGGTGGTGTAGTGGATAAGGCATCTGCTCATTAGCCAGAAGGTCAGTGGTTCAAACCCACCAGCCACTCTGTGGAAAGAATATGGGGCAATCTACTTCCATAAAGATTATAGCCTTGGAAACCCAATGGGGGTCACTATGAGTCATATTTATAAAATTGTTAGAGTGAAAAATAAAATCTAGTAGAAAAATAAATGTACAATTATACTGAAAATGAATGCCTTATGTGTACAGTCTGTTCTTTTTTAAGTAGATGAAGCTTTTGGGTAGGACAAGTTTTAGGTTTTTACTAAGAATAATACTCATCTCATTATGGGTGCTTATAAAAGAACTGTGAGTATAAAATACCTCTTGGAGCATGGTATATCCAGACACACCATTTTCTTCCCCCAGCTGTTTTCATTTTTAAAATATTTTCACCCAGTGTTAAAAGACATTATATTTTTGGAATAGATAGATGAATACTTATCTTCCATCTTAGAATGATCCACAGAATACAAATATGTTAAACTATTAGATATCAACTCAGAGATCCCCACAGAGCTCAGGAAAATGGTGTTAGGTTGACTGGAGAGAATGAATGGGTGATACAGACTACATCTTCGGAGAATAGCTCCTTGTGTAGCTTAACTGAGGTGAGAGCTCTATTCAATGAACATTGTTCGTGACTATCTTTAAAAATGACTTCACTTGTGTGAACTGGAAGAAATGAAGGGCATGTGAGTTCACCAAAATGGATATCTTTAAGGTCGACTTCAGAAGTATAGCCAGAAGGATAGCTGGAGAGGTCAATGTGTAGCTTCTGAATTTCAGTCCTTTTAGGCCAACATAACTTGTACGTAGGAGATCTGGTGGTGTAATGCCTAAGGCATCTGACAGTGACCCCATGGATAACAGAAGGAAACACTGCCCTGTTCTGTGCCATCCTCACAGTCCTTGCTATGTTTGAGCCCATTTTTGCAGTCAGTATGTCAGTCCATCTTATTGAGAGCCTTCTTCTTTTTCAATGACTTTCTCCTTTACCAAGCACGTTGTTCTTCTCCATGGACTGGTCTCCCCTGATAACATGTCCAAAGTAGGTGAAACAGAGTCTCACCATCCTCACTTCTAAGCAACATTCTGATTGTACTTAATCCAAGATACACTTTTTTTCTTCTTTTGGTTGTCCATGATATATTCAATATTTTTCACCATCACCATAATTCAAAGACATCAACTCTTCTTCAGTTTTCCTTATTCATTGTCCATGTTTCAAATGCATATGAGATGATTGAAAATACCATGGCTTGGTGCAGGCACACCTTAGTCTTTAAAGTGACATGTTTGCTTTTCAATACTTTAAAGAGGTCTTTTGCAGTAGATTTGGCCAATGCAATAAGACATTTGGTTTCTAGAGTGCTGCTTCTAAAGGTGTAAAATGAAAAATCTCTGGCAGTTTCAATCATTTCTCCATTTATCGTGATGTTGTGAGGATTTTTGTTTTCTTTATGTTGAGGTGTAATCCATATTGAAGTCTGTAGTCGCTGATCTTCATCAGTAACTACTTCAAGTCTTCTTGACTTTCAGCAAACAAGATTGTGTCATCTACATATCACAGGTTGTTAATAAGTCTTCCTCCAATCTTGATGCTATAGACTTTGTCTTCCAGCTTCTCAGATGATTTATTTAGCATGTAGATTGAAGAAGTATGGTGAAAGAATACAACCCTGTTGCATACCTTTCCTGATTTTAAACTATGCAGTATCTCCTTGTTCTATTTGAATGACTGCCTCTTGGTCTATACACAGATTCCACATGAACACAAGTGTTCTGGAATTCCCATTCTTTGAAATGTTACCCATAATTTGTTATGATCCTGAATGCCTTTGCATAGTCATTAAAACACAAGTAGGCATCTTTCTGGCATTCTTTGCTTTTAGCTATGATCCATCTGACATCAGCAATGATATCCCTATTTGAAGTCCTCTTCTGAATTTGGCTTGAATTTCTGGCAGTCAGTGTAATAATAACTATTTTTGAATTACTTTCAGCATAATTTTACATGCACATATTACTCACATTGTCCAATAATTTCCATAGTCTGTTGGATTGCTTTACTTTGGAATGGGCACAAATCTGGATCTCGTCCAAGGATGGCCAGGTAGCTATCTTCCAAATTTCTTGACATAGATGAGTGAGTGCTTCTAGCATTGCATCTGTTTTTTGAAACATCT
>NW_006921829.1:2980234-2984052 GCF_000298275.1 Orycteropus afer afer | reverse complement strand
GGAAAAATTAAATTAATTTTTTTTTTTTTTCAACCAGAAACAGGGAAAAGAAAAAAAGCTGAAAACTAGGACCTGGGAGAGGAAGAATAAAGAATAATAGTACAAAGGACAAAAGTATTAATAATAATAGTAGTTTTAAAACAGACAAATACAAGCAAACTAAACACCAGAAAAAAGAAAGCGAAAAGAAAAAAAAAAATTAAAATAAAAAAAGAGAAATAAAATTGGTCAAGGACAGGGCAGGGCACCCAGGCTCCCTCTGAGCACACAGACTGGGATGAGTTCCTGTGGGCCCAGAAGGTGGGTGGGAGTGTGGAATGGCCACACCTCCATTCACCAAGCAGGTGTGGGGTATAAGAGTTACAAAAGGAATGTCACACCTTTTCAGTTGTGCAGGTCTGGAGTGTCCTTGGAGTTGCTGACAAGCAGAACCTGTTCTTAAGCCCCTGGAATCTTTGAGAGCACTGTCTCTTTAAATATTCAAGATGGTCAATCTGTTTGTAAACATTCAAAATGGCGGCACCCTCTGGACAGGCAAAAGTCCTCAGCTCAGACTGTCTTTCTCTTCATCTTCTCCGTTTATTCTCTAGCCACCAGAGCAGTCCTCCGTGCAGTCCCTGGCTAGCAGTGCTGATTTTTAGGTTAATTCTTAGGTCCTACCACCACTCATCACTCTCCAAGTTGTCTGTGCTGTCAGGATCACTCAGCATCGCTGCCAAACCGTAGCTCTGTCTGTCTCCTTTCTTGGTATTTTCATGAAAATTCTTCTATTAGTTGGGGTTTAATCCACTTCTATATCCTTCCCTTCAAGGCTTAGGGGTCCAGGATTATCTTCTGTGTCTGTGTTAATTTGTTTCCCTTTTCTTTGTTGAAGAGGGTCTTTGCAGTCTTTCTGCCTAGTCCACCATCTTACCAGAACTTCCTACTATTGGTTCTTGATCATATGTTGCCTCCTAAATCATTATATGTCAGCCAATTATTTCTGGTACAGTGACTTATTTTCCTTAGAAATAAGAATCAACTATGAAGTCTCTCCCAGCTCTAAAATTTAATTATTTTTCTCTTATTTCCCTGACCCCTTTTGTAAATTACTATTCAAATGAGAAAGTGTTGAACAAATTTGGGTGTGTGAAAAGGAACCCCTGTCATTAACCTCTGCTCCTCACAGTAAAGGAGACCTGGTGATGCAGTGATTGAGTGCTCAGCTGCTGAATGTGAAAGGTCAGTGTTCTGAACCCACAGTTTCTCTCCCCTCCATTGTTCAATCTTATTTCTACACCTCAGAAGTAACCACTGCTAGTAGTATTGTATGTGTATTTGCCAATAAAAATGTATGTATAAAGTTTTGATACATAAACAGAATCAAGTTTATTTGGGAGACTGTGAAGGAACCAAGGAGGTGTGGTGAGTTTGGAGCAGCCTGAGGGAGGCCAGGAAAGATGCAAGGTGGCATGATAGGTTTGGAATGGCTGAGAAAGATCAGGAAGGAAGTGGAGTGGTTTGAAACAGCTAAGGGAGATGAGCTTGTATGTCAGTTTGTCGTACTGTAGTGGTATCTAAGAAGAAGGAAGAGGCCATCCAGTTCTCAAAGAATTGACCGGTAACAACTTTATGAACAGGAGTGAAACACTGTCTGATATATTACTGGAAAACTTTATGAATAGCTCTGAAGCATTGTCCAATATAGTGCCAGAAAATGAGCCCCTAAGGTAGGAGGGCACTCAAAATATGACTGGGGAAGAGCTGCCTCCTCAAAGTAGAGCATACAGCCAATCTTAATGATGTGGATTGAGTAAAGCTTTCAGGACCTCCATTTGCTGATGTGGCATGACTCAATATGAGAGGAAACAGCTGCAAATATCCATTAATAATTGCAACATGGAATGTATAAAGTATAAATCTACAGAAATTGGAAGTTGTCAAAAATGAAATGAAACACATAAAGAGTGATATCCTACATATTAGTAAGCTGAAATGGACTGGCTTTGGTCAGTTTGAATCAGACAATCATATCTACTATGCAGGGAATTAAAAATTGAAGAGGAATTTGGTGGCATTCATCATCACAAAGAATGTATCGAGATCTATACTAAAGTCCAATGCTGTCAGTGATAGGATAATATCCATATGCCTACAGGGAAGACCAGTTAATACCACTATTATCCAAATTTATTCAACAACCACCAAAGCCAAAGATGAAGAAATTAAAGATTTTTTCCAACTTCTGCAGTCTGAAATTGACCGAACATGCTATCAAGATATGTTAATTATTGCTGGTAATTTTAATGCAAAAGTTGGAAACAAAGAAGAATCACAGTAGTTGGAAAATATGGCCTTGGTGACAGAAATAATGCTGGATATCACATGATAGAATTTTTCAACACCAACAACTTATTAACTGCAAACACCTTTTTTTCAACAATACAAATGGCGTCTAGAAATGCTAGACTATTAACCAAAAGGCTGGTGATTCAAACTCACTCAGAAGACCCTTGGAAGACAGACCTGGCAATTTGCATCTAAAAGGTTAGAGACTGGAAAACACTGTGGAATGCAGTTCTGCTCTCCACACATTGGATCACCATGAATCAGAATTGCCTCAACAGCTACTAATAATTACAAGGTGGCTTTATCCTTTAGGAAGATGACATTTTTGAGAATTAATGAATTTTCATTTCCTAGTTTTCTAAAGACTTGTGAAAAGATTTGATTGAGTGGATTAAATATTATAACAATTGTTTAGATAACAACTGTAGTCAATGATTCTTAGACCTAACTTCATCAATTACTTCAGGGCATGTTGTAAAATTCACAACCCATGATATTTATTCACTGTGACTCACTTTCCTAAAAGTCTCAAGGATGTGTTAATATGCAAGGCTTCATGTTAGGGTGACTACTGTGCTTATCCATTATGCATATTGTACAACTGTGAAGGCAATGGGTACCACAAAATCTAATTTATTCCATCTGCAGACTCCACATCTGTATCGGACCTCAATTCCTTACTCCCATAGCATCCCAGACAAATTTTTATTATATCTATCTTCTCACTTTCTAGTGAGAAGCTGTGATAAAGCTGGGGTTTGTGTTTGCTTTGATCTACTGTGTTCCTAACACCTAGAAGAGTGCGTAGAGCACAGTAGATGCTCAATAAAGAGCTGTTCAATGATCTTTATTTCACCACATCTCCTATTATACTATAAGCTCTTTAGTGGCATGGGCTATAACATATTGAGCTTTATAGTTCTATAAGTAGTATTAGAAAATGTTTGTGTTCAAAAATATTTGTTAAATAGCATAGAAAAAAAGAAAAAGAAGTGAGTACCTGAGAAACAGAAGTAGGTGAAAAAATGAATACAATAAGGTCAAGCTATTAATACAAAAATAGGTATCATTATTGGAAAGGTAAAACTAGTCTGTGTCCCTTCTAGAAGTCTGAACTGGTAGCTTCTTTGTTTTGTTTTCAGGGTATGACTCTTACTTCTCCCTCAGCTGCCTTGGCCTGCTATCTTTTCTTTAGCAAAGAAATTCCTGGGTCCTTCAAATATGAGAGAACCAAACCTGTTGCTGTTGAGTTATTTCCTACTCATGGTGACTTTATATGTTACAGAGTAAAGCTGCTTCATAGGACTTTTACCATGAATCAGAATCATCTCAATGGAAATATACATTGTTGTTGTTGTTATGTGCTGTCACATTGGCCCCGACTCACAGCGACCCCTCCTTGGGTTGCCCAGGCAGTATCACTACAGAAGTAGCTTGCCCAACCTTCCTTCCGAGGAGTGGCTGGTGGGTTTGAACCACCAGCCTTCTGA
>NW_006921829.1:2977989-2979779 GCF_000298275.1 Orycteropus afer afer | reverse complement strand
TTCAATAATTCATACATAAATTGTTCTGTGACATTGCTTGCAGACCCCATAATGTATCTTTTCCACCCTGGTTTTCCTATTTCCTTTCTTTCAGTTTCCCTGCCACTCCTTGCATTCTTGCCTTTGTTTTTAGGCAAATTTTGCTCTTACATCATTAATTGTTCCAAGAAGCACATTCCTCATGGATGTTATTATTTATTTTATAGGCCACTATATTATTTGGTTGAGAGGTGAACTCCCGGAGTGAATTCCTTTCCATCTTAGAAGGGTGGCTAGGGCAATAGTCTTGGGAGTTCCTCCAGTCTCTGTTAGATTAGTGAGTCTGTTTGTTTGTTTTATGAATTTGAGTTTTGGGCTACATTTTTACCCATTATAACAAGGACATTCCATTGTACTCCTGGCCAGAGCAATGCCATTAGATCTTTGGAGCAACCGTTTCCTTGGGTCTTTGGTTTTCTTGATTCTTCTTTGCTCTGCGTGGGAAGAGATCTGTAATCATGTCTTAGATGGCTGCTCCCAAGCTTTTAAGACCACAGATGCTGCTTGCCAAACTAAGATGTAAAAGATTATCTTTATGAACTATGTTATGCTGATTGAAATAGATGTTTCCTGAGACTAAAATCCTTAGCTTTCAAGCTCAGTAGATCAGTCCCACAAGGTGTTTGGTTATGTCTAAGAAGTTTTCATAACTTTGCACTCAATGTGCTCTATTTTTAATTTTAATTTTTTGCTTTTTCAGTGTTCCTTCCCCTACCCTCTCACACCTGGTAACCAAAAAAGAAAGTTTCCTTCCATATATAAACTTTTCCTTGACATTTTACAATAATGAACTAATATAGTATTTGTCTTTCTGTGATTGACTTATTTCACTCAGCAAAATGTCCTCCAAGTTCATCCATGTTATGCAGTGTTTTGCAGATTCTACATTATTCTTTAATGTTGCATAGTATTCCATGGTGTTTGTGTATGATAGTTTGCTTATCCATTCTTCTTTTGATGGGCACTTAGGTAATTTCTGTCTCTTTGCTATAGTAAATAATGCTGTGATGAACATGGTTGTGCATGTATCTGTTTTTGTTCTGGCTCTCACTTCTTTAGCATATATACCTAGTAATGGAATGGCTGGATCAAATGATATTTCTAATTTTAACCTTTTCACAGTGGTTGAATCGTTTGACAGTCCCACCAGCAGTGTATGAGGCAATCTTTTCACATCCTCGCTAGCATTTCTTATTTTCTGTCTTGGTGAACTTTACTATTAGTGCTGGGGCAAGATGGTATTTCATTATTGTTTTGATTTGCATCTTTCTAATTGGGAGCTCTGGTGGCGGAGTGCCTGAGGCATTTGGCTGCTAACCTGAAGGCTGGTGGTTCAAACGCACCAGCCACTCCTCGGAAAGAAGATTGGACAATCTACTTCCACATAGATACCACCTCAGAAACCCAAGGAGGGGTTGCTATGAGTTGGAAACAACATTATGGCAGTGATTTTTTTTTTTTTTTAAATGGCTAACGAACATGAACATTTCTTCATATGTTTTTGGCTTCCTGAATATCCTTTTTGGTGAACTGTCTATTCATGTCTTCTGCCCATTTTTGAATTGGATTGTTTGTCTTTTTGTCGTTGAGGTGTTGGCATTTTCTGTAAATTTTAGAGATAAGACCCTTGTCAGATATGTCATTGCTGAATATTTTTTCCCAGTTTGTAGGTTCTCTTTTGACTCTTGGAGAAATCTTTTGAAGCACATAAAAATTTAATTTTGGAAATGTTTCTAGAAATATTATAGAAT
>NW_006921829.1:2976135-2977214 GCF_000298275.1 Orycteropus afer afer | reverse complement strand
TTTTTTTTTTTTTTTTTAACATGAATGGGTGTTGGATTTTATCAAATGCCTTTTCTGTTTATCATTTTTCTTTGATGTTACACTATGATTTATAATTTTCTTTCCAAGTTTAGAACAGTCCATTCTATCTTACCATTTTCTTGACTTCCTCACTATTTAGAAGTTCTGTAACTACATTTTTTTCCCCTCTTTTTGGTTTGTAGTTGTGGTAGTTAAGGTTATGTGTCAACTTGACTGGGCCTGGTTGAGTGACTGGGCAGCTGGTGGTAGTTATTCCCCATGATGAGACTTGCAATCAAGTCCATAGTGGGATCTACCACAAGCAGCTGAGTAACTGTTTTAGGGATGTGAGCTGCTTCCCATATACAAGAAGCAGCTTTGGGAATGGTTTTTAGTTTACAGCACACTTGAAGCCTGCATGTAGCCATGTCACTGTTCAGTAGCATGCCATGTTCTGCTGAACCTGGGACTTTCAGTGGACTTGAATTAATGGCCTGCCATTTGGCTTGGTAACATTGGGGCTGTGGCTTTTTATTTGTCAATCTTGGGCTTGTCAGCCTTAGCAGCTAGCTGCTGAGTGAAGAAAAGCCTCCAGCTTCAGTGGGCCAGGAGCAGGAAGCAGAGCTAAAGCCCAAAGTTGAGGAGCCTAGAGCCTAGCACTTTGAACTCAGACTTAAAAGCCTCCAAACTGTAAGGGAATAAACTCCTGTTTCTTCAAGCCACTCGATTTGTGGTTTATTCTTGTCAGAGTGGTACTGTTGTTTGTTGTTAGGTGCCATCGAGTCATTTCCGACTCATAGCGACCCCATGCACAGCAGAATGAAACACTGCCCAATCCTGTGACAGCTCCATGATCCCTGCTATACTTGAGCCCATCATCACAGCTGCCATGTCAATCCATCTCATTGAAGGCCTTCCCTTCTTTCGTCAACCCTCCACCTTGCCAAGCTTGACATCCTTCTCCAGGGAATGGTCCCTTTTTACAACATGACCAAAGTAGGTGAGACCAAGTCTGACCATTCTTGCTTGTAAGGAGCATTTCGGGTGCACTTTCCCTAGGACAGATATGTTAGTTCTTT
>NW_006921829.1:2967596-2975015 GCF_000298275.1 Orycteropus afer afer | reverse complement strand
TTGGTTTCTAGGTTATATCATCATATGTGTTAATGGTTGGCTTTGTTTGCTATTGTTGTTTCTCTGTCCAAAGGACTACCTTTAGTATTTCTTGTAAGGTTTGTCTGATTTTAACAAATTCTCTTAATTTCTGCTTATATGAAAATGTCCTAATTTCACCATCATATTTGAGGGACAATTTTGCTGAGTATATAATTCTTGATTGGAAGTATTTTTCTTTCAGGGTCTTATATATACTATTCCATTGCCCTCTTGCCTGCATGGTTTCTGCCAAGAAAGTCTTATTGATTGCCCTTTGTAGGCAACTTTTTGTTTATCCTGTGCTGCTTTCAGGATTCTTTCTTTGTGTTTGGTTTTGGTGAGGTTAATAAAAATATGTCTTGGTGATTTTCTTTTGAGGTCTAACCTGTTTGGAGTTCATTGGGCTTCTTGAATGAATATATTCTTGTCTTACATCATATCAGGGAAATTCTCTTACAACAAATCTTTGACAATTTTTCTGTGGTTTTATTTGTCTCTTCGTGTTCTGGAATTCTGATTACATGTAGGTTATTCCTTTTGATGGTATCCTATATGAACCTTAGGCTTTCTTCAGTTTGTTTTAATCTTTTTTCTGATTGATCCCTTTCCAAATAAGTGTTCAGATATTTGCCTTCAATCTCACTATTTCTGTCTCCCATTAACTCAATTCTACTCCTTTGCTTGTTCAATGTGTTATCTATTTCTGAAAATTTAGTTCTGTTCTAGGGTTTTCTCTGTGTTTTCCTCAATTTTGTCTGTATTTTCCTTGATCTGTCTCTCAATCCATTTATGGTACTTAAATATAATGTTTTTGAATTCCTTATCAGGGAGTTCCTATATTGCTTCTTCTTCAGGGATTTGTTCTTATTCTGTGTCCTTATCCCTTGTTTCTCCTTCTTTATCTTGCTTCTTTGTGTGGACTGTGATGGTCTGTTGTCTCTGAGATATTGTGACATTTTTGTGTTTATATTTAATTGATGATTGCATGTTGGAGTGATTTGCCCAAGATTTTCATTTTCTTTGGATGTTATTTGAGTAAGGAGGGTACTGTGCTCCTATATTTGCTAGTTGGCAGCACATATGCTCTCACCACCTGTCTCCTTTCCAGTCATTAACCTACCATATATCTATGCTGTCCTTGGCAAGTAAAGCCTATTCTTTGGTCCTTGGAATCTGAATGGAAAGCTGTCACTTTAAACATCCAATATGACTGCTGTTTGTAAACATTCAATATGGCTGCACCCTCCAGACAGCCAAAAGTCCATAGCTCAGTTTTTCTCCTTATTTACTGTTTCCCTTTTTAGTCATCAGCCAACAGTGCAGTCGTCTATGCAGCTCTTGGTGAGCAGGACTGATTTTTAGGTTAATTCTCAAGTCCTAACACCACTTAGAAATATTCAGGTCTTCAGTGCCTTCAAAAGAGCTGACAGTCCACAGCTCTGTTTGTCTCCTTACTCATTATTTTCCTTCAGGTTCTCCTACTAGTTTGTGTTTAACCCACTTCTGTACCCTTCCTTTCAAAGCTCAGGGCTCCAGAATTAACTTCTGTATTTGTGTTAACTGGTTTCTCTTTTCTTTGTTGAAGAGGGTCTGTGTACCTTGTCTGCCTATTCTACCATCTTACCCCCTACATGGTCTATTACCTACATAAATATACTTGCAGAACATACAAATATGTCTGTAGAAACATGCACAACTATACCCACATATGTATGCCAATGTGCTCCCATATCACCTCCCACACCTTTTTACCACACATATCCAGTAGTGGCATAGTGCCTAAGATACCTGACTGCTAACTAAAATGCTGGCTGTTCAAACCCACCAGCCACTCCTTGGAAGGAAAATTGGGCAATCTACTTACATAGAGATACCACCTCGGAAACCCAAGTAGGGGTTGCTATGAGTCAAATCAACTCAACAGCAGTGAGTTTGTTTTTTTGTTTGGTTATTACTGTTGCAGGATTGTATGTGTTATAGCACTTACTGTAGTCATCCTTTAATCTTGTGTCAGTGTTTTCATTTGTCTTGGTCACATTATATTGATCCTCATATTGTGTATTGCCTTTCCCTTCACCAGAATTAACACATATCAAAATGAGAATAAACAGCTGCAAGTAATCATTAATAATTAGAACATGAAATGTACAAAGTATGAATCTAGGAAAATTAGAAGTCATCAAAAAGGAAGTGGAATGCATAAAGATCAATATCCTAGACATCAGTGAGTTGAAATGGACTGGTATTGGCCATTTTGGACAGTAATATGGTCTACTATGCAGGTTATGTTGAGGTAGGGTGTGAAGGAAGCAAGGTAGTACAGTGGGTTTGGAGAAGCCTGATGGGGTCTGGGAAGGAAGTAAGCTGCGGTGAAGGGTTTGGAGCAGTTGAGGGAGACCAGCAAATGAATGGAGCAGCTTGGAACAGCTAAGGGAGTCAAAATATGCCTGGAGAAAAGCTGAATCTTCAGAGTAAAGACAATCTTAATGATATGGAGGGAATAAAGCTATCAGGATCTCTATTGGCTGATGTGGCATGACTCGAAATGAGTAAAAACAGATGCAAACATGCATTAATAATTGGAACATGAAGTATGAAACTAGGAAAATTGCAAGTTGTCAAAAATGAAATGGAATGCATAAAGATTGATATCCTAGGCCATAGTGAGGCAAAATGGACTGATTTTGGCCATTTTGAATCAGACAACAATATGATCTACTATGCCAGAAATGACAAATTAAAGAGGAATGGAGTGAAATTTGTCATCACAAAGACTGTTTCGAGATCTGTCCTGATGTACAATGCTGTCAGTGATAGGATAATATCCATACACCTCCACGGAAGACCAGTTAATACTACTATTATTCAAGTCTATGAATCAACCACCAAAACCAAAGATGAGGAAATTGAAGATTTCTACCAACTTCAGCAGTCTGAAATTGACTGAACTTGTAATCAAGATGTGTTGATTATCATTGGTGACTGGAATGCAAAATTTGAAAACAAAGAAGAGTTACTGGTTGTTGGAAAATATGGCCTTGGTGATAGAAATAACACAGAGATCACATGATAGAATTTGCAAGACCAACAATTTATTGATTGCCAATACCTTTTTTCAACAACATAAATGATTGCTATACATGTGAACTTCACCAGATGGAATACACAGGAATCAGATTGACTACATCTGTGGCAAGAGGCAATGGAGAAGTTGACTATCTTCAGCCAAAACAAGGCCAGCAGCAGGTTGTGGAACAGACCCTAAACTACTCATATGCAAGTTCAAGTTGCAGCTGAAGACAATTAAAACACATCCATGAGAGCCATAATATGACTTTGATAATATTCCTCCTGAATTTAAAGACCATTTAAAGAATAGATTTGATGCATTGAACATTAATGAGTGAAAACCAGAGGAATTGTGAGATGACATCAATAATATCATCCATGAAGAAAACAAAAGGTCATTAAAAAAACAGGAAAAGAAGAAAAGACCAAAATAGATGTCAGATGAGACTCTGAAACTTGCCCTTGAGTGGAGAGTAACTAAAGCAAATGGAAGAAATGACAAGAAAAAGAGCTAAACAGAAGATTTCAAAGAACAGCTCGAGAAGACAGAGACAATTATTATAATGAAATGTGCAAAAACCTGGAGATAGAAAACCAAAAGGGAAGAACACGCACAGAATTTCTCAAGCTGCAAGAACTGAGGAAAAATTTAAGCCTCAAGTTGCAATATTGAAAGATTCTATGTGCAATATATTGAATGATGCAGGAAATATCAAAAGAAGGTGGAAGGAGTACACAGAGTCACTGTACCAATAGAAAAGGTCAATTCTTCTCTATTTCAGGAGGTGGCATATGATCAAGAACCAATGGTATTGAAGGAGGAAGTCAAAGCTGCGTTGAAAGAATTGGTGAAAAACAAGGATCCAGGAATTGACAGAATACCCATTGAGATGTTTCAACAAACAGGTGCCACACTGCAGGAACTCACTCAGCTACACCAAGAGATTTGGAAGACAACTAAGTGGTCAACTGACTGGAAGAGATTCCATATTTGTACCCATTCCAAAGAAAGGTGATCTCACAGAATGTAGAAATTCTCAAACAATATCATTTATATCACACATCAGTAAAATCTTATTGATGATAATTCAAAAATGATTGCAGTAGTATATTGACAGAGAACTTCCAGAATTGCAAACTGAATTCAGAAGAGGATGTAGAATGTGGGATATCATTGCTAATGCCAGATGGATCTTGGTTGAAAGCAAAGAATACTAGAAAGATGTTTACTTGTGTTTTATTGACTATGCAAAGGTCTTTGATTGTGTGGATCATAACAAATTATGGATAACATTGAGAAGAATGGGAATTCCAAAACACTTGATTGTATTCATGAGGAACCTGTACATAGATCAAGAGTCTGTCGTTTGAACAGAACAAGGGGGTATTGCATGGTTTAAAATCAGGAAGACGGTGTGTCAGGGTTGTGTCTTTTCATGATACTTATTCAATCTGTATTCAGAAAAATAATCCATTAAGCTAGATTATATGAAGAAGAACATGGCATCAGGACTGGAGGAAGACTCATTAACAACCTGCGATATGCACATGACACAACTTTGCTTGCTGAAAGTGAAGATGACTTGAAGTACTTACTGATGAAGATTAAAGATTACAGTCTGCAGAATGGATTCATCAAGTGTTGAAAAATAAAAATAGAGGGCCCCCCCTTTGTACCAACCCCTTATTTTTTTATGTTTAAACACTTGTTAAGTAGTTTGTTATAAGTTTAATTCTGCTCCCCCCACTTTTTTTTTTTTTATCTGCCTTTGGAGTAAAATTAAAATTCAGGAAGATGGAAGCAAATTGAGGAATGAAAGACTTAGATTAAAAATGAAAAACTAAAACAAAACAAACAAACAAAAAAGAATTGAGATATCTGTCTATCTTGCAAATGCATCTGTTTGGTAGCAGCCTCATATGCATGTGAGAGCTGGACAATGAATAAGGAAAATTGAAGAAAAGTTGATGCTTTTGAGTTGTGGTGTTGGAGAAGAATGCTAAGAGTACCATGGTCTGCTGAAAGAACTAAAAAAAATCTGTCCTGCAAAAAGGACAGCTAGAATGCTCCTTGGAACAGAGAATGGCCAGACTTCTTTTCACCTATTTTGGTCATGTTGTCAGAAGGAACCATTCTCTGGAGAAGAATATCATGCTTGGTAAAGTGGAGGGTCAATGAAAAGGGGATGGCCCTCAACAAGATGGACTGACACAGTGGCTTCAATGATGGCTCAGGTATAGCATGGATCATGAGGCTGGCACAGGACTGGGCATTGTTTCATTCTGCTGTTGGTAGGGTTGCTTGAGTTGGAGATGACTGGACAGCACCTAACAACAACAAAAATAATGGAGACGAACTTGTCTGTCAGTTTGTTGTTCTGTGGTGGTTGCTGAGACAGACTCGAAAGAAGGAAGAGTACATCCACTTCTCAAAGAATTGGCCAGTGAAAACCCTATGAATAGCAGTGAAAAATGTCTGATATATTACTGGAAAACTTTATGAATAGCTCTGAAACATTGTCTGATATAGTGCTGGAGAATGAGCCCCTTAGATCGGAAGGCACTCAAAATTTGAGTGGGGAGGACCTGCCTCTGCAGAGTAGAGCCAGCCTTAGTGATGTGGATAGAGTAAAACTTTCAGGACCTCCATTTGCTGGTGCGGCAGACTCAAGATGTGAAGAAACAGCTGCAAACATCCATTAATAATCGGAACATGGAATGCACAAAGTATTAATCTAGGGATGTTGGAAGCTGTCAAAAATGAAAGGCAATGCATAAAGATTGATATCCTAGGCATTAATGAGCTGGAATGGACTAGTTTCAGCCATTTTGAATCAGACAATCATATGGTCTACTATGCCAGGTGTGGTAGTTAAGTTTGTGTGTCAACATGGCTGGGCCTGGTTGAGTGGCTGGGCAGCTAGATGTAGTTATTCCCCATGGTGACATCGGTAATTAACTCCATGTTGGAATCCATTGGAGCAGCTGAGTAGCTGCTTTAGGGATGTGGTCTCCTTCCAGTATATAAGAAGCAACTTTGAGGAAGATCTCCAGCTTATGGCATGCTTGAACCCTGCATGTAGCCATGTTGTTCTTCAGCAGCCTGCCATGCTCTGCTGATACTGGGACTTTCAATTGACTTGAATCAGTGGCCTGCTGTGTGGTTTGGTAATATCAGGACTGTGTCTTTTCATTTGTTGTCCTTGGGCTTGTCAACCTCAGCAGCCAGCAGCTGCCTAAGTGAGGAGATGCCTCTAGCTCCAGTAGGCCAGGAACAAGAGGCAGAGCTGAAGCCTATGGTTGAGGGGTTTTCACCCAGCCTTGAGAGCCTGAGACTTTGAACTCAGACTTCTAGCCTCCAAAACTGTAAGAGAATAAACTCCTGTTTGTTCAAGCACTCCATTTTTGGTATCTTCTATTAAAGTGGCACTAGTAACCAAAACACTGTGAATGACAAATCAAAGAGGTATGGTGTGGCATTCATCATCACAAAGAATGTATCAGGATCTATCCTGAAGTACAATGCTGTCAGTGATAGGATCATATCCACATGCCTACAAAGAAGACTGGTTAGTATTACTACTATTTGAATTTATACACCAGCCACTAAAGCCAAAGATGAGGAAATTGAAGATTTTCACCAACTTCTGCAGTCTAAAACTGACTGAACATTCAATCAAGATGTGTTAATAACAGTGGTGATTGGAATGCAAAAGTTGGAAACAAAGAAGAATCACTGGTAGTTGGAAAATGTGGCCTTGGTGATAGAAAAAATTCTGGAGATTGCATGATTGAATCACTTTTGCAAGACCAATGACTTATTCATTACAAATACATTTTTTCAACTTCATAGACAGCAGTTATACACATAGACCTTACCAGATGGAGTACATAGGAATCAGATTGACTACATCTGTGGTAAGAGGCAATGGAAAACTCAATTATCTTAGCCAAAACAAGGCCAGGAGCTGATTGTGGAACAGACCATCAACTGCTGCTTATGCAAGTTCAAGTTGAAGCTGAAGACAATTAAAACAAGTCCATGAGAGTCAAAATATGACCTTGATCATATCCCTCCTGAATTTAGAGACCATCTAAAGAATAGATTTGATGCATTGAATACCAATGAGTGAAAGCCAGAAGTGTGAGATGACATCAAGAATATCATGGTCATTAAAATGTCAAGAAAGGAAGAAAAGGCCAAAATGGATGTCACAAGGTACTCTGAAACTTAGCCTTGAATGGAGAGTAGCTAAAGCAAATGGAAGAAATGACAAGATAAAAGAGCTGAACAGAAGATTTCAAAGAGCAGCTCAAGAAGACAAAGTC